>NW_022437005.1:12056170-12185513 GCF_009761245.1 Sapajus apella
CCAGCACTTTGGGAGGCCAAGGCGGGTGGATCACGAGGTCAAGAGATCGAGACCATCCTGGTCAACATGGTGAAACCCCGTCTGTACTAAAAATACAAAAAATTAGCTGGGCATGGTGGCACATGCTTGTAATCCCAGCTACTCAGGAGGCTGAGGCAGGAGAATTGCCTGAACCCAGGAGGCGGAGGTTGCGGCGAGCTGAGATCGCGCCATTGCACTCCAGCCTGGATAACAAGAGCGAAACTCCGTCTCAAAAAAAAAAAAAAAAGAAAAAGAAAAAGAAAAAGGAAGAGATCGGGAGCTGCATGGTTAGGCTACATTGAGGAAATGTTCCTCTTATGGATCCACAGAAGAAAAATGACTTTTAGAGCCATGTGGCTTGCAATTATCTCTAGCAAGAGTCTAGCTCCCTTGGCCCCACCGTGTGTCTGGGAAAAGACAGTGAAAACATTTCCTTGAGAGGTGAAAACTACAAGGAAGCTACCAGCTCACTGTGCACAGGTGAGAAAATGTCATGGTAAAGGAGCACCACGTGTTGATTTTAACAGCTTTTTCTAACTGTTCTGTCACACATTACAGAAAAACTGCCCCCCACCCTCCAAAAAAAAAAGTCATAAGAAAAATCAGATTCATAATAGAAAGTATACATCCAAAGTAGGCAAAAAATACTGCTTGTTTTCATAACTGTTTGTTTTCAAAATATGCCAAATAATTTCACTATAAAATACCTCGATTTGCATGTGACTTAGTACTTACTTCATATTAACCAGATTCAGCTGCTTTGATAAATCTGTGTATTTTAGAAACATCTGTTTTTAAAAAATATTTTTAAGCCAGAAGATAAACCTTACATTTGTGCATCCATGTGTAAAGCAATCCTGCCTGGCACTATGGAGCCAAGATACTAAAAGATTAATAACATAATTTTTAAAAGCTCCAGTTACAGACTAACACATATTTTCTCAAATTTTCTAGGCTATACCACTGACTTGTATTAATGCAATCTGAATTTTCAGATATAAGTATCAGTCAATGGTTGGTTGTTACAATTTAAATAACTTCAAAATATTGGCCATTAAATCATAAGTAAAATTATTCTTAGAGCTGGATTATTATAAGTGGAGTACCCTAACTTTTCTTAGTTCATACTCTGCAAATTGACTCTAACATTCATAATCATGCCCTTTTATGTGCTTTAAGCGGACATACTGACTTTGCAGTCTATACTTTGTAAGAGAGCAGGTAATTCTAGCACAGAAGAAACGATGTAATGCGGAACTGGGGAGGACTTCAGTGGCACTACTCCATTTTTATTGATCCAGACTGTTGCTTTCAATCCTGCATTGAGGCCTCCTTGGATGTCGGTTTCTAATGTGTCACCGACCATCACACAGTCCCCAGGTTGTACTCCGAGAAGATTGCAGCAGTAATAAAATATGGACGGTGCTGGTTTCTCCTCTCTCTGCTCTCCACCTACAACAACAGCGTCAAAATAGGACTGACAGGCACAAGCCTCAATCTTCTCCCTCTGGGTCTGTTTGTCCCCGTTTGTTAATAGAAGTAGGCGGACCTCCTTTCGAAGTTCAGTGAGCATGGCTTTGACATCTTCTGCTAGTGTCATATGCTGTAAACGGGTAGACTTCCAAAGGAAGTAACATTCTTCAGCCAATTTTCTATTGGCGGCACCACCTTTTGTTTCCTGGATTGCTTCTTCCCAATGTGAAGTCCTTAGATCAGTAATGCATGTATTATAAGGATGAAAACATTCCTTGCTGAGTTTTACTTGAACTTTATCACAGATGATTTTAGCCTCTTCTTTATAATGGTATTTTGATTGTAAGAGCTTTATCACCTAAATAATGGAAAACAACTCCATTAACACACTGCATATCTTTAATAGTCATGCCCTAGGAAGCTGTGATCCTACAAGTGGCTGAGAGATTACAACTCCACTCCTCTGGTTTTTGCTTTTTTTTTTTTTTTTTTTTTTTTTTTTGAGATGGAGTCTTGCTCTGTCACCCAGGCTGGAGTTCAGTGGCATGATCTCGGCTCACTGCAACCTCTGCCTCCCGGGTTCAAGCAATTCTCCTGCCTCAGCCTTCTGAGCAGCTGGGACTACAGGTGCACACCACTATGCCCAGTTAATTTTTTGGATTTTTAGTAGAGACGGGGTTTCACCATATTGGCCAGGCTGGTCTCGAACTCCTGACCTCATGATCCACCTGCCTCGGCCTCCCAAAGTGCTGGGATTACAGGCGTGAGCCACTGTGCCTGGCCCACTCCTCTGCTTTAAAGCAGGTATTAACCACACCATTTCTGGTGGGAATCGGCCTTATTTTTAGAGACAAGGTGAAAGTTCTCCCAACCTCTCCAGAACTCACTTATTTTTGAAAGCCAATTTCTTCATATATAGCTAATAACAATCCTTTGTTTGGCAGTTTAGAGTTCAACATCTTTCACTCTGGTCACAAAGACATGAAAATAAAACTTGTGCTTATTGGGCTGTGCATGGTGGCTCATGCCTGTAATCCCCGCACTTTGGAAGGCTGAAGTGGCAGGATCGCTTGAGCTTAGGGGGTTCAGGACCAGCCTGGGTAACATAGCAAGTCCCCATCTCAAAAAAACAAAAAAACCTTTGTATTTATTTTTGGTAAAACATTTAAAATTTCTGACAACCACTAATTAGACTATTCTCAGAAAAAATAACATTTAGTTCATATAATCTTTTCTCATCTACAGTCACTTCACATTTTGAAGACCTAAATGGACTAACATCTAGAATGGGATCCAATTCTGTCCTTTTATTTTTTTTAGACAGTCTCATTCTGTAGCTTAGGCTGGAGTGCAGTGGTACCATCTTGGCTCACTGCAACCTCCACCTCCCAGGCTCAAGGGATTCTCCTCCCTCAGCCTCCGGAGTAGCTAGGATTACAGGCGCCTGCCACCACGCCTGGTTAATTTTTGTTTTTAGTAGAGACAGGGTTTCATCATGTTGGCCAGGGTGGTCTCAAACTCCTGACCTCAAGTGATCTGCCTGCCTCGGCCTCCAAAGTGCTGGGATTACAGGCATGAGAGCCACCGTGCGTGCTCAATTCTGTACCTTTTTTTTTGGATACAGAGTTTCGCTCCGTCACCCAGGCTGGAGTGCAGTGGTGCGATCTCAGCTCACTGTAACTTCTGTCTCCCGGGTTCAAGTGATTCTCCTGCCTCAGCCTCCTGAATAACTGGGACTACAAGTGCCCGCCACCATGTCTGGCTAATTTTTGTATTTTTAGTAGAGGCGGGTTTTACCATGTTGGCCAGGCTGGCTAGAACTCTTGACCTCAGGTGATCATCCTACCTTGGTCTCCCAAAGTGCTGGGATTATAGGTATGAGCCACTGTGCCTGGCTCCAATTCTGTACTTTGAGTTAAGTACTCCCTCTCTCATGTTCCCAAGGCTCTTTATGTGTGCTTTTTATAATACTAATCCATTTGGCCTATCTTCTAACTTTTCCTAAAAGCCCTAACGTGACAAGCATTGTACCATATACTTAGCACATTATTTCTAATCTTTTCTACAATCCTGCAAGACAGCTCCCTGTTTGAGATGAGGCAGGGAAGTGTAGAACTTAATAACTTGCCCATCTAACTTGCATCCACACACCTGCGTACTTCCAAAGCCACATGCTTGCCTTTGCACTATGTCTTAGGCTCTGGAGACTGGCCCTTGTCCTCGGGGCATTATCTGGTGGGGAATATAATATACAACCACTACAAATGATGGTGCATGAGGGGGTGGTGCCATGAGAGCAGTTTAAACAAGCTGTGGGAAGAATATGGAAGTCATTCCACAGGGTAGCTGGCAGAGAGTCACACTGAGACAAGGAATAAGCAAGCAGAAAAAGTGGGTATGGGAAGAGAAGAAAATCCTTCCAGACAAAGGAACAGCATGAATAAAGGCCAAAAGTTTAAAATTTTGTGGGAAAAGCAAGAAGCTGAGTTGAGCCCAAATGGAGGCATGTGAGGGAGGCTGCCAAGAGATGGAGCTGGGGAGCCTGTTTGTGTTTGTGAAGTCTTGAACCCCATGCTGTAGCAGGTGCTGAAGAAATCCCCTTGACACACACTATATGTACTGGTCAGCGGCTTCCCACTCCAGGTATGGGCCTCTCTAATTGTGGGCTTTATTTGGCTACACACAAGGGCATCTATACACACAGGATGGGGCTAAAAATTGTTGCCCTGGGAGCAGCCTTCAACCAATGTTGGGTAGAAATTGGCGAATAAATATCACAGCTTCCTTGCCCCTTGGGGAGCACAACTGAACGCTGTTCTGTGTACTGTCTCCCAGAGCTGTTCTGTGAACAGCTCCTCCAGCTGCTCACAGCAGTAACCTGCTCATTAAGCTGCTCTAACCTGTACTGAACTCCTTCCCCTTCCTGTCTCCCCGACCCCTTCATGTGTGTCCCGGGATCACCTCATGAACTGCCTGCACTGGAAGTCCCTGTGTTCAGGAAGCATCTGAGGAAAGTCAAGCATGACAGGCAATGCTGCATCTTTGAAACGTACCCAGCTAGGGCTAAAATATATCTGTGGGAACTAGGGAATAAGCAGTATGCTACTCACACACCAGAAACTCAACTCACCTATTGAGAAAGAAACGCACATGTTTTTCTTCCCTCAGAGTTAAATAATCACAACAAAGGAAAAATAATTTTTTTTTTTTTTTTGGAAATGGGGTCTCACTGTCACTCAGACGCAGCCTGGAGTGCAGTAGAGGAATGATGATAGTTCACCACAGCCTCAAACTCCCAGGCTCATCTCCCTTCATCCCCTGAGTATCTAGGACTACAAGTGCACACCACCATACCTAGCTAATAATTTTTTTGTTGTTGTTAGAGACAGGGGTCTTGCTGTATTGCCCAGGAGTGTCTTTAACTCCTGGCCTCAAGCAATGCTCCTGCCTTGGCCTTCCAAAGTGCTGGGATTACAGGTGTAAGCCACTGTGCCTGGCTGAAAGGAAAATATTTTTTGAGGTATTTGTGCTAATTGGAAAATGCATCAGAAGACTTATCCATATCAGAAAAAGAAATATTTAAAAAAAAGAATAAAGAAAAGAAAATATAATCATTAAGAAAAATCTTATCTGCCCAAGAAAAATATACTAGCCCTAGGAATTTTAGGTAGAGGCAAAACATCGCAAATTTTTGCTTTATAAATTTCTATTAACAAACAAAGCTTTTTCAGTTTCCATGTTTATCTCACCATCTTTGCTAGCAATATCAATTGAATGCGACTGACAGGAGCTCTAAAATTTCAGCAACCCTACAGTTGCAAAGGACACATGCCTCTAGGGCACCACAGGGCTTGAGCTCAAATAGGGGCTGGCTCATACCAGTAAACACAGAGCTCCCAATATAGACCCAATTTCCTGTTACTGCAAGTGGCACTTCACTAAATACATTATTGAGGCTCTGAAAAAGCAGGATTTGCTCACCTTAAATGGGAGATGTTTGTAAAGGCATGGTATGCCACTCCCAAGTTTCAAAATCTCTTCCTATTCTATCCCTTCAATCAACTTCCCCATTTTGTCACACAGCAACTAATTACAGATTGATTTGGGACAACAAGTGGCATTTTAACAATATTAACATTTTTAGGAAAAAAGGTTATTAGCATTCACTCATTACAGCTCTCTAACTTGGAGGCATGATGATACTTTGTGTGTGATTGGTAAGGCAAGCCTGAAAAGATTTTGGTATAAAGGGCCCACCAGGTGCTCGCTGGCCTGAAGAAAGGGGCCCTGCTCTGACAGAGGGGCGGGCTATCAGTAGATTATTAATAAACTCAAACTTCATCTACTTCAAAACTCTATCTTAAGGCTCTCTCTGAACATATACAAAAAGGAAACTCTATTCTTCTACTGTCTGCTTTCTAGACCCAGAACTAAAGTTAGTATCATCAATACTTTAGTTTAGCTAACTGATTTTAAAAGACTTTCGAGGGCTTAGTTTGGGAACCATCTAATACTTTAAGAAAAGTGTATTCTGAATACTAATCATTTGGATGTGAAATGTATGGCAGGAGCACCTGACAGCATTAACTTACGCACACCCTGAGAATGACCCTGCGGTCTATGAGGAATGTGTATCTGGGTTCTGAGATAATGAGTCCAAGAGTGACCAATCCAGAGATTCATTCTTTATCCATGAGGAAGATCTGAACCCTGGCCCATCCCATCCTGCAGAGCTCAGGCTGCAGAGGAGATTGAGGTGCTTTGTTTTCCATTAAAGGAAGGTAGCCAGGAGGAGGTTGCTGCGGTTAGGGTGTTAAGTGAAAACGCTATACAGACTGCATTTCTTCTACAAGTGGCTGCCGGTCTGTCCAGCCACCCCCACCGGACGTCTAGTATATAAATTCCCTCAAAAACCCGTTCTCGTTTGCTGACTCCAGGTCTCTTCTTTAGCCTCTTGAACATGGTGCTATCCCTACTGAAATCAATAGGGATCCAGCACAACAGAAGGGGATGAATTCCAAATAAAACTTAATAATTTAAAAACACACTCACAAAGTGAGGACTGCCTGCACACAGCCTAGCAATTCAAGCAGCCCTTCTGTTATTTTTATTTCAAGTCTGTGCTCCAACATCCACTTACTCGAGGAGGCCAAATCTGACCAGTCTGTTTAAAATGTTGATTTGTGCCAGGTGCGGTGGCTCACGCTTGTAATCCCAGCACTTTGGGAGGCCGAGGCAGGAGGATCACTTGAGGTCAGGAGTTCGAGACCAGCCTGACCAACACAGTGAAACCCCATCACTAATAAAAATACAAAAATACAAAAAAAAAATATATAAAAAATAACAAAAATACAAAAAAATATAAAAATTCAAAAATTGAACCTGTAATCCCAGCTACTGAGGAGGCTGAGACAGGAGAATCACTTCAACCTGGGAGGTGGAGGTTGCAGTGAGCTGAGATCGTGCCACTGCACTCCAGCATGGGCAACAGAGCTAGACTCCATATCAAAAAAAAAAAAAAAAATGTTGATTTGTTACCCTCTCCACTTTTTCTATCACATCTATAAATACTTATTACGTTCCTTGACATACCCGCTAAGAAGTAAATTCGCAAATGCAGAAATCTCTTCTGCTTTGTCAAGTTTCTGCAGAAAAGTTCCTCTTGGGTACTTGCCATGAAAAACCAGTCTAAATAGGGAGGAAAAAAAATAACTTCCCTAGGTGATTAGAAAAAGTTGAAGTTGATACATACAGTCAGTATATGACCCCTTCTCCCCAACCCAAGGCAATGGCTGAACCTTTCCCTCTTCCTCCATTCATATATTATTTACAGTGATTTATGAAAGCTGGCATGGTTACTTTTGAATAGCTCAACATCCATGAATGCTATTGTTTCCTTACGTGATAAAGTATTCCTTGTAAAACCAAGAGCACAGTTCGATTCTGCTAATTTATTAGGTTCATTTCTTTTCCTGCTCATTTATTGTTACAGACTAATTACAAAGGAGGCAGTAACAGAACCAAGTCTCAAAGCAAAAATTTGTATCCATCCATCCAGCATTTATTCGACATTTGCCATTTGTCGAATGAGGATAAATAAGACAGCTTGTTCCCTCCCAAGAAGCTCACTATTTAGTCGTAGCCACCTGAGTTGCAAAATTAATTGTAATATCCTTTGACAGGTGCATTAAGAAATATCTGAACAAGACCAGGTGAGGCGGTTCACATCTGTAATCCCAACACTTCGGGAGGCTAAGGCGGGCAGATCACAAGGTCAGGAGTTCAAGACCAGCTTGGCCAACATAGTGAAACGCCATCTCTACTAAAAATACAAAAATGAGCCAGGCGTAGTGGCAGGTGCCTGTAGTCTCAGCTACTCGAGAGACTGAGGCAGGAGATTTGCTTAAACCCAGGAGGCAGAGGTTGCAGTGGGCCGAGACTGCGCCACTGCACTCCAGCCTGGGCAACAGACCGAGACTTTGTCTCAAATTGAAAAACAGAAAAGAAACAAATATCTGAACAAAATGCAGCACTAGTATAAGTGAGAGTGTAAAGACCAGGGAAACATACAATTTAATCTTTGTTTTAAAAATGTTGCTGTGGCAAGAATGTGGAGGACACACTGGATGTGGTAAACCTAAAGGCAAGCCCACAACAACAGTCTCGGTGAGAAATGAGCTGTAATTGAGACATGGCATGGGAAATGTGAAGTGGTGGACAGGCTGAGGAACGAGGGTGAAAGGTGCTATAATTCGCTGAGTGGACACTGCACCCATGGGCTTCCCAAGCATTATAGGGTTATTGAGGAGTAATATAATTCACATTTTATGAAGATATAAGGCTCCGAGTGGTTAACTCGTTAAGGCACTTTCAGCTAGGTTTTGGGAGAGCTGTGATTCATATTAAAATGTCTGATTTTAAAGCCCAACCTGTTGGCCTACAGCAAGAATTGGCCTAAAGCAGTAACTTAATTGAAACGCATAGGGCTTAGCTTGCTAATAACACACAGGTAAATATGCAATGTCCACAGCAAGAGATACTAGAGGCAATATGGCACACGGTGGCATCGCTGAGGCAGAGGCCAACGTTATACAGTAATATAATGTGGAACGCCTCAGTAAAGTCATGAAGACAGACTTAAAAACATTCACGGATTCTGGCAATTTGGGACTGCCTAGTGACCCAGCAAGTCTATTTCAGTCTAGTGAAGATGAAGTGACACTACGATGGATTTAGTAATAAATAGAAGCTAGAGACAAGGAGATAATGGGTATAGATTTCTCCAGGAAAACATGGCTGTCAAGAGAGACAGGTAACATCTACAGCAGGAAGAACAGCCCAAAGGGAGGCGTCCTTTTTACATTAAACAAACAAACAAAACAAAACAAAAAACTATGGCAAACATGAATATGAGGCAGGAGTAGAATGCGCCTAAAAAGAAAACGGATGAGGCAGTGGAAGATCCAGGGACACAAAAACTAACTGAAGCATGAAGAGGACGGGACGCTCAGGTTTGGACGAATTAGCTTTTCAATGCGGGTTTTTCCACATCTGATAAACCCTTTGCTTTCCCCTTAAAGCTGAAGGCAGACAAAGGAAGCCGGGTGGACTGGGGCTGGAGCATGGGAGGATCTGAAGCCGCCTGCACGCGCGTAGAGGAGCGGCTGCCTGGGAGCTGCGCCTAGGGAAGGGCATGCTCTCGCAGTACCGGCTTCCGCTGTGTCACCTCGGAAAGCCACGGGGACCACAACCTTCCGGGGAGGCCAGAGGGAGTTCTGCGGGGACAATTCTCTACAGCAGGGCTGAAGTCCAGGCCCGCCACTGACAGCCGTGTCACTCCTTGGGTCAACACTGGAGCTGACTCTGCCAAGTCTCCTCCCAGCACCCGTGAAGGCCGCGCGGGGGACGCGACCCTCCGGCGAGCTCCGCGCCGACAGCCGGACCCTGGGCGGACCCAGCACCTGGTCTCGCGGCTTTGCTGCCGCCTCCCGCGCCCACGGGCGTCTCCGCCACCGTGGCAGACGTCACGGCGCCCTTCCGCGTCCCGCGCGCCGAGGCACCTGCGAGCAGCCGCCCCGGGGTCCAAGGCTGGGTGGCAAGCGGCGGCCAGGCCAGGGAAAGCAGCCCCGCAGGGCCCGCACGCCTCCAGCCACCCCGCACTCGGACGCTCTGAGTCTCAACAAGCAGGAGCGGCCCCGGGGTGAAAGTGGGGTCAAGGGGACGTGGGCGCGCAGGACGAAGCGGGGCGCACTGACCCCGCCGAGAGGAGCGCCACGGGAGAGGACGTTACCTCCAACATGCCTCTCCTGCTCGCCCCAGCCGTGTCGATGAGCGTGTTGTCCAAGTCAAAGAAAACGGCCCGGACGCGGCTCAACCCCATAGCGCCAGCCGCGCGCGCGACCCGTAGCCGGCCGTCGCCACCCGCGCATGCGCAAGGCGGGCTGCCGGGGAGACGTGGGAGGAGCTGCGAGGTCACCAGACCCTCTCCCGGCGCTGGAGGAACCCCCTCGATCGGTCTCATTCACTGCGCCGCTGAGAACAGCGAGATCCCGCGAGACTCCGCGGGTCTGGTCTCTCAGGAGCCGGGAGGTCGTGCGTCCGCGCCGCTGGGGGCCGCGGCTGTTCAGTCAGTGGTGGTGTCTGGGGTTGCTCAGAAGCGCAGTGCTCTTCCCCGGTGGCCACCAGTTTCTCTCTTTCCTCACTAAACCCCCTCCGGCGCGAGGGACCGTCATCACTGCCCCGAGGGTGGTTGTGCGCGCTGCCAGGCGCAGGGGAGCGGGCCCCCCAGGTGGGCGGTCCGGCGGCGCGGAGACGCCGGCTTTGGCGGGCCCCGTGTCGGCAGTGAGCGCCCGCAGTCCTCGCCTGCGGGTGCGCTCGGGTCACCGTCGGCTTGCGAGCGCCGCGCTCGGCGGGAGGTGGAGCCTGCGCCTTCCGGCCTCGCGGCCTGCGCGCTGGGCTCCTCGCCCGTAGCCCGCAGTTTGCGGCCTTAGCGGGGTGGAATCCCTGTCGCCTGGGCCCGCGCCAGCACGTGCCTGAAGGATGTGACTTGGGTCTTTTACAACCCTCGTTGGGCAGCTGTGCCCGAAGACGGAGTGGCTGCCCCATGTGCTGCCGTCCCTGGTTGCCGTCCTGAAACCTTCGTTCTCAGGTCTTCGCATGCCTCACTCAGCTGTGTTCAGACCCAGCAAGAGGCTGAGGGACGGCGACCCCCTGTTAAATTCGCGGAGAGCTGTAGCGACTCTGCCTCTGGTGCGGGCGGAACGGGGGTCGTGACACCAATCGCTAATCTTTGTCTCTGTTGGGTAGCTTTACCGTAATTTGGATATGTGGTCATCGTTAGCGACCAGAAATGGACGGTCAGGTACTGCAGGGCTACGGGCCAATTACCTGATTTTGTTTAGACAGTGAGCTAAGAGTGGTTTTTCATTTTTAAATTTCTTTTTATTTTTGAGGCAGAGTCTTGCTCTGTCGCCCAGGCTGGAGGGCTGTGGTGCAACCTTGGCTCCCTGCAGCCTCTGCCTCCTGGACTCAAGTGGTCCTTTTACCAGCTTGGCTAATTTTTTTTTTTTTTTTTTTCGTTTTTTTTTTTTGTTGTTGTTGTTGTTTGTTTGTTTGTTTTTGTTTTTTTTAGACAGGAGGTCCCCCCCTGTATTTCCCAGGCTGATCTCAAACTCACAGGCTCAAACAATCCCCTGACGCAGCCTCCCAAAGTGCTGGGATTACAGGCGTGAGCCACCACACCTTGCCTGACAGCTTGAATTCCTTCTAGATTAAATGTCTGGAAACTTCAGGATGTTACAGTTAATATTTGTGGATGAATGAGTCTTTTGTAGCATTTTAAGGTGGTGAGATGTACAGACTCACTACAGCTGGACCTCAGTTAAGCACAGGACTTGAACTGCTATGCTGATAGATTAACACTAGTAGTTAGAGGACGTCTTCAAATTTGCAGGAAGCAAGATCTGAGTAGAAGATTTGTAAGTCATCGTTCTCAGTGGCTCATGGCTGTAATCTTAGCACTTTGGGAGGCTGAGGCAGTCAGATTGCTTCAGGCCAATATTTTGAGACCAGCCATGGCAACATGGTGAGACTCCGTCTTTACAAAAAAATTTGAAAATTAGCTAGGTGTAGGGGTGTGTACCTGTGGTTCCATCTGTTTGGGAGGTTGAGTTTGGAGAATAGCTGGGGCTCAGGAGATTGAGGCTACAGTGAGCTGTGGTCCTGCCTCTGCAATTCAGCCTTGCCGACAGTGAGACCCTGTTTCTTAAAAAAAAAAAAAAAAAAAAAAAAAAAGATTCGTGACTGTGAGACTTGCTCTAGGAAGAAATGGAAATGGAACTGTAGTGATGCTTCTGCATTCTTCTCTCTGCAGAATGGCTCCATTGTTTGGCAGATACTGATGCCCAGCATTGAGCCTGTCCTCTTCTGCCTTAGGGGAAGTCTCCCATGGCCCTTCCCACCCACCTTGCCTGTGCAAGTTCATTACTACTGAACAGCTTCAAGAGCAAGGTGTGCCTTCTGATTTAAAGTTTTCTCAGATTAGGGCATTGCCAGGTTGATAGGGATGAAACAGAAGCAACTGGAGGAGAATCTCAGGCTCCCACATCTACCCAGCTATCAGCAGCCCTCCTTTCTGTTTTTCACTGGATCCCACACTTTCTGAGGAGTATCTTTCGGCAATTCTTTCCTCCTCAGATTTGCATCTTCAAAGTTCTCCCACCGATTGAATCCAGTCCAGTTAGCATTTCACTGACACCACTCACCGAAACTACTTTTTTCAGGCCACCAATGACCTTCACCTTGCTCTCCAATCACCATTCCCTGGCCTCTTCTTACTTGTCCTATCAGTAGCATTTGAACCAGACAGTCATTGTTTTCTCCTAGATGAACTTTTTTTTTCTTTGTTTCTGTTTTTCTTTTTGAAATGGAGTCTTGCTCTGTTGCCTGTTGCTCAGACTGGAGTGCAGTGGTGAGATCCTGGCTTACTGTAACCTCTGCCTCCCGGGTCCAAGCGATTCTTTTGCCTCAGCCTCCCAAGAAGTTGGAATTACAAATGTGAGCCACTGTGTCCAACTGATAAACTTTCTTCACGTGGCTTTTGGGGCACTACACTTTCTTCATTTTCTTCTTGGCTCACTGACTACTCTTCATAATCTCTTTTCTGGTTCCTCCCATTTCCCTGACTTTCTGATATTGGAGTGCCCCAGGGCTGCTTAATTATACTCACTGTTTTGAGGATCTCATTCACGTTTATGACTTTAACTATCATCTGTATGTATATGCTGGTGACTCAAAATTGTAGCTTCCCTGGTTCTTAAGAGTTAGCTCTGTCAGAGGATAGAAAACTAAATACAGCCGATTAATACTGGAAAGGTGGTGAATCACACTCACATTTTAAGAAATGCAAATTCAAACTGTAAGAAGATACCATCTTCATCTATGGGATAAGCAAAATTTTTTTTTTTTTTTTGACGGAGTTTCGCTCTTGTTGCCCAGGCTGGAGTGCAATGGCACGATCTCGGCTCACCACAACCTCCGTCTCCTGGGTTCAGGCAATTCTCCTGCTTCAGCCTCCTAAGTAGCTGGGATTACAGGCACGTGCCACCATGCCCAGCTAATTTTTTGTATTTTTAGTAGAGACGGGGTTTCACCATGTTGACCAGGATGGTCTCGATCTCTTGACCTTGTGATCCACCCACCTCGGCCTCCCAAAGTGCTGGGATTACAGGCTTGAGCCACCGCGCCCGGCCCTGGGTAAGCAAAAGTTTAACGTTTAATGGTCAGAGCTGGTGACCATATAGGAAAACAGGCCCTTATGTATTGGTGGAGGGAATGTAAATTGGTGCAGCCTACTTTGAGAATAATTTGGCATAATCTATCCCTTCAACAATCATTCCCATTGCTAGTGTGATATTGTTGTACTGGACCGAGAATAGAAAGTTAGCACCAAGATAAAAGTATGCCAGATTGCAGGGTCATTTATTATGCCGGCGACCACAGAGGACTCACATCTCTCCAACCTGTGGCATCGAAAGGAGGGTGCCAAGACTTTTTATACCCAAAATCCACCTTGAGAGTGGGGGTGAGGAGTGGGGATGGGGATAAAAAGGTTTCAGACATTCCAAGAGCCAGGGGATTTTGTAATTCACCTCCTGGGTGGAGACGAGGGTGGGGGTCTCTGGACATTCCAAGGGCCAGCAGTTATTGTGAGGAGAATGGGGCAGCCGTTGCAACTTATTTAAAAAACAGTTTTGCATTTTAAAAAGATGGCGTTGCTCAGGTTCTGGCTTTAGGCCAGCACAATATCACAATATTGTGCTGTAGCTGGGCTAGAGTTAGAGCCTGAACTACATCATTTTATAAAAGAAAAAGCTGTTTTTTACAATAAGTTGTAACGGCTGCCCCATTCTCCTCACAATAACTGCTAGCCTTGGCTACTGTAAATAAAACTGCTACTTTGCTCTGCAAACTAGCCGCTATGTAAAGCTGCTTACCTTTTCTTATCAGTAACTGCCAGAATTGCTAGCCTTTGCTTACCGGCAATTGCCAGACTAAGCAGCCCAAGCTAGTTCCATCCTGGCTCCTGTGACTTGTAATAAGTAACTAAGGTCTGTGATTTCCACCTTAACCAGATAATGTGTAAACAAATGTTTATCTTGACTTCTGTAAACCACTTAAGTAACAAACGGAATGACAAAAGTCCCCTGGCCCTTGGAATGTCCGGAGACCCCCACCCTCATCTCTGCCCAGGAGGTAATTTACAGAATCCCCTAACCCTCGGAATGTCTGAAGCCTTTTCATCCCCATCCCCGCTCCTCACCCCCACTCCCAAGATGGTTTTTCGGGTATAAAAAGTCTTGGCACCCCCTTTCGATACCACAGGTTGGAGAGACGTGAGTCCTCTGTGGTCGCCGGCATAATAAATGACCCTGCAATCGCGCATACTTTTGTCTTGGTGCTAACTTTCTACGCTCGGTCCAGTACAACACTAGGAATTTTCCCTTGGAAATACTTTCACAACTTTTACAGGATCAGCAACGTTTTAAATAAAAAGTCAAAAATATTACTTCAGTCTTGTTAGTTCAGTCCATGAAATTAATTTTTGCTTTACTTGATATTCATGAACATATCAGGTCTCATTGAGTCCTGAAAGTTTTTTCCTCTATTCTGATGTCACAGCCTCCAAAGTTACCAGAAATGTGCATTCAGGAGCACCCGTTAAGAATTTTATAGCTGATTATAAAACTACCTTCTAAAGAGGACTGAAACAACAATTGTCCATGGGTGACAGAAGAGTTTTAGGGCAGCCATAGTCAAAGACACAATTGACAAACTTGTTACCTCTGTGGCATGCAATAATTTAACATAATAATTATTACTGATAGCACACACTAAGTCATGTCAAAATTATAGGAGTTTTCCATGATTTTGGAACACATATCAATAATATATTTATACAAATGCAGCCCAAAGAAAACCAAACACCATTTCATATTTGACAATGGTTTTTGTATAATTTCTATACTAAAAAAAAAAAACAAAAAAAACCCAAACAAGTCTTTTTTGGACTTTAAGGAACTTTATACCTTAAAGGATTAATTTAGGTCAGAAAAAGACATGATTTATAATTTATAATCACTTCAGTTAAATGAATGACGTATTTCACAATGACCTGTAATCCTATTTTGTAAAAGGGCAGTTTGGGATAACTTGGGGCCCTGAGCACACGCTCACCTCTTCCTCGATAGTCCCTGGACCTTGAGGAGTTGAATACCTTTAATTTCTGTGTCTCCGGAATGCATTTTCTTTTTATTGGCATCTTTTACCAGGCCTGAAGATGAGGCTTTAATTGCTGTCAGTGTTTAAGATTTAGCAGGACGTGCTGTCCTTTTTAGAGCCAGGAGTCGAGACCTTATAACTCAATGTCACAAGGACTTTAAAAGCACATATAGAAAGATATATGGATGTAATAACATTAATTTAAAAAATTGTTTTAATCTCAGTTTTTTCCTAAGCAAACCAAAACTTAATAACAATGGCATAGGAATTGTTTCAATAAGCCATAAAATCTGTTAGACCAGTTACTAAAAGGCAAAAGAAAAGACCTTCTGCACTGCACAGAATATTGTGTTGGAAGAAAACATTTCCTTTAGACCTTTAAGAAAATATTATTAACATCAGACCTCAACAAACAGAACTTGAAAAAAACTTATATGAGCTGAAAATGAGTTGAAGGAGAGCATTACTATTTCTGAAGGGAGAGAAAACAAAAACTGGTAAGATGCAATAAAAGTTGAACTTTGGGTTGAAAAATTAAAATATCTTATAATCTATTAAATCAATCCCTCAAGAAAATTTATTTGTTCTAAGCAATTATTTAATGTATAAGTATTTTTAAAATATCAGCCCAATCTATAGGAAGACCACTATAATTTCCTTTTAATTATAGACAACTTGATCCTATAAAAGGTTTTTTTTTTTTTGTTGTTGTTTGTTTTTAAAAGACAGTCTTGCTTTGTCACCCAGCCAGGCTGGAGTACAGTGATATGATCTCTCCTCACTGCAACTGCAACCTCTGCCCCCCAGGTTTGTAGTTTAGCTTTGAAGCAAAGATAGTAACTTCCCTTTCCCAAACAAACTTCCATATTGTTTATGGACTAAATTGCCTAAAGCCACAAGATTAGTACTTATGGTAATTTTACTGAATTATTCAGTAAAAAAAGAAACAGGTAACACAATACAAAAGTAAGCAATTTAAGAGTGGAGATGAACTTGTCTGTTTACATTTTTGGGGTTTCATAACTAAAAACAGAGATTTCTCCCTAAAAGAGAGTTAGGAGTCTGGTGCCTTCTCTGCTTTTTGTTTGTTTGTTTGCTTAATTTCTTTTTTTTTTCTTTTTTGAGATGAAGTTTTGCTTTGTCACTCAGGCTGGAGTTCAATGGCGTGATCTCTGCTCACTGCAACCTCTGCCTCCCAGGTTCAAGTGATTTTCCTGCCTCAGCCTCCTGAGTAGCTGAGATGACAGGCACCTGCCACCACACCCAAGTGGTTTTTGTGTTTATTAATAGAGACAGGGTTTCACCAGGTTAGCCAGGCTGGTCTCAAACTCCTGACCTCAGGTGATCCACCCTCCTCGGCCTCCCAAAGTGCTGGGATTATAGTTGTGAGCCACCCCACCTGGCCTTTTTTTTTGAATTGTAGTCTCACTCGCTCTGTCTTCCAGGCTGGAGTACAGTGGTGCGATCTTGGCTCATTGCCACCTCTGCCTCCCAAGTTCAAGCAATTCTCCTGCCTCAGTCTCCTGAGTAGCTGGGATTACAGGCATGTGCCTCCATGCTTGGCTAGTTTTGTATTTTTCATGGAGACAGGGTTTCAAAGCTGTCTCTACTAAAGAGCAACCTTGTTGGCAAGGCTGGTCTTGAACTCCTGACTTCAGGTGATTTGTTCACCTTGGCCTCCCAAAGCATTGGGATTATAGGAGTAAGCCATTGTGGCTGACCCCTTCATCATTTTCTTTAAGGAACCCCTGGCTATCATAAACTATTTTAGGTCCTTCATGCAGCAGAAGGTGCAAGAGAAAAGAGAGACAGCAGAAGTAAATGAAGAAAACAAAATTCAGTCAACTGAGAAGAAAACAATTTTTGCTTGAAAAAAAAAGACAAGGTCCTAGGAGAAAAACAGAAACATGAAGGCCTTTTAAACACACACACACAGACACACACACACACACAGACACACACCCCTTTGGATGTTAGTTTTCAACTAAGCTAACTTTTGACCATTGAGGTAATTTGGAGTTTTTTTTTTTTTTTTTTAGACGGAGTTTCGCTCTTGTTACCCAGGCTGGAGTGCAATGGTGTGATCTTGGCTCAGCGCAACATCCGCCTCCTGGATTCAAGCAATTCTCCTGCCTCAGCCTCCTGAGTAGCTGGGACCACAGCCATGTGCCACCACTCCCAGCTAAGTTTTGTATTTTTAGTAGAGATGGGGTTTCACCATGTTGACCAGGATGATCTCGATCTCTTGACCTCGTGATCCACCCGCCTTGGCCTCCCAAACTGCTGGGATTATAGGGGTGAGCCACCGCCCCCGGCGTGGAAAATTTTTTTAAAAGCTCATAACTATATTTCAGCTCGAACAAATTGCTGCTATTTCAGAAGTACAGCCATTGCTCTTTCTGTTTGGCCTGGCTAGCAAAAGGTGTCCTTGTTATGTAAATAAAACCCCTTTAGTCGTCAAAATCAAAAATCTTTCCTCTTTTTCTTCCTTTTGCAGGCCATTTTTTCTCCCCACACCACATCACCTTTTTGTGTCTGTGTGTGTGTGTGAATTTAGCCACTTCAGAGGTCTTGTTCTCCATAACTTGGAACTTTTCTTTGGATTTGATCAAGTTGAATAGAGTTAATCAAACCTGATGGGAAAAAGACCAAAACAACAACAAAAACAGAAACAAACAACAGCAAGAAAACAGGTAAGCAAAACAAGCAATGGCACTGAGTGCTCTAATGGCAAGGAGAAATTACAAGCAGCTTGTTGTTAAACTTTAGCCAAGACAAACCCCAATTCAGTCACTTTCCTAGGGCTGGGTCTCAGGCAGAAGTCTGCTTTCTACCATTCTAGAAGCAGGAACAAACTCAAATCTGCCTTCGCTGTTAGAAGCAAGCTCAAACTCCATAAAGTAATTATCTGCCTTCCAGGAATTTCATGTTAGCAAGAAAACTTGCCCTGCTTGTGTTGGAAGCAAGTAATACTTAAAAAAAAAAAAAAAAAATGGAGTCATACAGCAAAATAAACTTTAGGTCTTGACCAAATTTTGGAAAATCAGAGATTATCTAGGCCTCAGCAAATTGTCCTATTGGTTTGAACCATAAAGATAGCTCAAGCTGTTACCAAGCACTAATAGGACATCTGTCAAAGGCTGGGGCACCTCCACTTAGAATCCCTTTGTGGTTACCAAAATGTAGACCTTGAAAATCTGAGACGGGTCTCAGTTAATTTGGAAAGTTCATTTTGCCGAGATTGAGGAAGCATGCCTGTGACACAGCCTCAATAAACTGGCCTGATTGTCTGGGGTGACGCTTGAAGTTTATTGTCTCACAGCCATGGAGCTCAAGGATGCAGACACACACAGAGTGACTTTATTTAATAGGCGAAAGAGAATAGCTCTCTGCAACAGAGAGGGGTCCTGGAAAAATGGGTTGCTGATCGGTGGTGAAATGCAGGGTTTTTAATAGATGAGGTAGTGGGGAGGCAGTGTCTGATCTACATAGGGTGTGAAAAACCAGTTAGGACCAGGTGTGCCATCCGCATAGGGTGTGAGTCTCTGGCAGCCTCCACCACAATTTTTTATTATGCAGGGGGGTTATCTGCCTGAGCTGCTCTATGTTGCCTATTCCTTTCTTAATGTACATATGCTAACAAAAAAGCTGGTGGAGACCCATGGTGGACAGGCCTGGCCCCCAGGTAGCCCTTTTTTATTGGTGTAGCTGTAGGCCTCCCCCTGTGCAAGCTTCCTGCTTCCTTATCTATATTTGCAGCCCGATCTTTCAGGCTGCTCTTTGTTAGAAAAGAAATGATTTCTGGGCTGCTTTTTGTTAGAAGGGAAGTTTTGCCAAGGATTCCTTTGCCATCACTATCTGCTTAAATAATTTCCTTTTATATCCTGTATCATCAGAAGGTCCTGATGATGTGTGCCAAGGTGGTGAGGGGACAGCTTGGTTTAATACATTTTAGGGAGACATGAGACATGAGACATCAATCAATATGTGTAACATGTACATTGGTTTTGTCTAGAAAGGCAGGACAACTCAAGCAGGGAGGGAGCTTCCAGGTCACAGCAAGATGAGAGACAAACGGTTACATTCTTTTGAATTTCTGATTAGCCTTTCCAAAGGAGGCAATCACATATGCATTTATGTCAATGAGCAGAGGGATAATTTTGAATAGAATGGAAGGCAGGTTTGCCTTAAGCCATTCCCAGCTTGACTTTTCCCTTTAACTTAGTGATTTTGGGGGCTCTAAGATTTATTTTCCTTTCACATATGCCAGTAACATGTTCTTTTGGTTATTATAGCTTTGTAGTATATTTTGAAGTTAGGTAGTGTAATACCTCTTGCTTTGTTATTTTTGCTTAAGATTGCTTTGAGTACTTGACGTCTTTCATGGTTTCATACTAATTTTAGGATTACATGTTATTGGGGTTTTTTGTTGAGTTATAGAATTTCTTTAAATATTCTGGATATTAACCACTTTTCAGATACATGATTTGAAAATCTTTTGTCCCATTCTGTAAATTTCCATTTTACTCTCTCTATAGTGTCCACAAAAGTTTTATAATTTGATGTAGTTCCATTTTGCTTTTGTTGTCTTTGCTTATAGTGTCATATCCAAGAAATCATTGCCAAATATATGTCATGAAGCTTTCCTCCCTTATTTTCTTCGAAGAGTTTTATAGCTTTAGCCCTTACATCTTTTATATTTTTACTTTTTTTGAAACAGGGTCTCATTCTGCCACCAAGGCTGGAGTGCAGTGGCACCATGATAGCTCGTTGGATCCTTGAATCCCTGGGCTCAAGTGATCCTCCTGCTTCAGCCTCCTGAGCAGCTGGGGCTACAGGTGAGTGCTGCCACAGCCTGCTAATTTTTAATTTTTTTGTACAGATGAGGTCTCTTTATGTTGCCCAGGCTGATCTCGAACTTCTGGGTTCAAGTGATCCTTTTCCTTCAGACTTCCAAAGTGCTGGGCCTTATGCATTTCAAGCAATTTTTATATACAGTGTAAGGTAAAGATATACCTTCTTCTTTTTTTTTTTTTTTTACATGAGCATATGAAGTTTTCCTAGCAGCATTTGTTGAAAAAACTGTTCTTTTCTCACCAAATTGTCTTAACATCCTTGTCAATAATCATTTGACTGTATATGCAAGCATTTATTTCTGGGCTCTCTATTATACTCCATTGATCTATATGTCTGCATTTATGCCAGTACCACACACTGTTTTGATTACTGTAGCTCTATAGTAAGCTTTGAAATGCAACGGATTTTTGAGTGTTAATTTTGTATCTTGCAACTTTGCTGAATTCATTTCTTAATTCTAACATTTTGTATGTGTGTTTTTACATATAAAAGATCATGTTGTCTGTAAACAGATAATTTTACTTCTTCCTTTCTCAGTTGAATGGGAAAGGGAGTTTTCTTTTTCTTGCTTAATTGCTCTGGTTAGAACATCCAGCACTACGCTTAATAGGAAGAGTGATAGCAGGCATCAAGATCGTGCCCCTGATCTTAGAGAAAACTTGCAGTGTTTCAGCATTGAGTATATCGTTACTGTGGGCTTTTTACATACAACCTTTTTTTTTTTTTTTTTTGAGATGGAGTCTTGCTGTGTTGCCTAGGCTGAAGTGTGGTGGCATGATCTCAGTTCACTACAACCTCCATCTCCTGGGTTTAAGTGATTTTCCTGCCTCAGCTTCCCCAGGAGCTGGGATTACAGGCATGCACCACCATGCCTGCCTAATTTTTGTATTTTTAGTAGAGACAGGTTTCATCACGTTGTCCAGGCTGGTGTCGAACTCCTGATCTCAAGCGACCCACCTGTCTTAGCCCCCAGTACAGTGTGTTGGTGTACAGTCCTTCTACTCACAATTTATTGGCTGTAATTTTGAAAGGACATTGAATTTTTTCAAGTGTTTCTTTTTCTGCATCAATTGAGATGGTATTATGCTTAATAATGGCAGTGAAAGTACGCATCCTTGTCTTGTTATAGCCTTTAGAGGAGAGGTCTTCAATTTATCCGTGTTCAGTATGCTATTAGCTATGGATTTGTCATACATGGCCTTTATTATTTTGAGGTAGTTCCTCTTATACCCATTTTAATGAGTTTTTTATAAATCATATAAGAATATTGAGTTTGGCTGGGCGCGGTGGCCCACACCTGTAATCCCAGCACTTTGGGAGGCGAGGTGGGTGGATCACAAGGTTAAGAGATCAAGCCCATCCTGGCCAACATGGAGAAACCCCGTCTCTACTAAAAATACAAAAATTAGCTGGGTGTGGTGGCGTGCACCTGTAGTCCCAGCTACTTGGGAGACTAAGGCAGGAGAATTGCTTGAACCCGGGAGGTGGAGGTTGTAGTGAGCCGAGATCACGCTGCTGCACTCCAGCCTGGTGCCTGGCAACAGAGCAAGACTCTGTCTCAAAAAAAAAAAAAAAAAAAAAAAAAAAAGGGCCGGGCGGGGTGGCCCACCCCTGTAATCCCAGCACTTTGGGAGGCTGAGGTGGGTGGATCACAAGGTCAAGAGATCGAGACCATCCTGGTCAACATGGTGAAACCCCATCTCTACCAAAAATACAAAAAATTAGCTGGGCATAGTGGCGCGTGCCTGTAATCCCAGCTACTCAGGAGGCTGAGGCCGGAGAATTGCCTGAATCCAGGAGGCGGAGGTTGCGGTCAGCCGAGATCGCGCCATTGCACTCCAGTGTGGGTAACAAGAGCGAAACTCCATCTCAAAAAAAAATCAAATACTTTTTTTGGCATCTATTGAAGTAATGGTTTTTGTTATTGACTCTGTTAATGTGATTAATGTTTATTGATTTGCATATGTTGAATCATCTTTGCATCCCTGGAATGCATCCCACTTGATCATGGTGAATGACCTTTTCTTCTTCTTTTTTTTTTTTTGAAAATAGTCTTTTTTTCATTGCCTTCCAGTTTTACACTTTCGTTAAACACAAAAAAGTGGACAAGATCAAATAACTAGATGGTAAAACACTGATTAAAAAAAAAAATCACATCTTTAAACCTGTGAGAATCACAATTCAAAGTATGGTCACAGGGGGCAACCTGTAAACCTGCAACTTTCTTGACACTGACACTATGTGACTGATTTTTCATAAAACACAAATGCCATTAAGAAAGTATTTTTTACAAAAATTAGCTGGGCATGGTGGCGCACGCCTGTAGTCCCAGCTACTCGGGAGGCTGAGGCAGGAGAATTGCCTGAACCCAGGAGGCGGAGGTTGTGGTGAGTCAAGATCGCGCCATTGCGCTCCAGCCTGGGTAACAAGAGCTAAACTCCGTCTAAAAAAAAAAAAAAAAAAGAAAGTATTTTTTCTTGATACATTCTGCAAAAAAAATATTTTTTTTTTGAGACAGAGTCTCTGTTACTCTGGCTGGAGTGCAGTGATCTTAGCTTACTGCAACCTCTGCCTCCTGGGTTCAAATGGTTCTCCTGCCTCAGCCTCGAGTATTTGGGACTGCACGCATGTGGTACCACACCCGACTAATTTTTGTATTTTCAGTAAAGAAAGGGTTTCACTATATTGGCTAGGCTGGTCTTGAACTCCTGACCTCCTCAGATCCATCCACCTCAGCCTTCCAAAGTGCTAGGAACACAGGCGTGAGCCACCATGCCCTAGCGCCTTGTTCTACAATTTTGGTTAAGACTTTTTTTTTTTTTTTTTTTTTTTTGAGACGGAGTTTCACTCTTGTTACCCAGGCTGGAGTGCAATGGCCCGATCTCGGCTCACCACAACCTCCGCCTCCTGGGTTCCAGCAATTCTCCTGCCTCAGCCTCCTGGGTAGCTGGGATTACAGGCATGTGCCACCATGCCCAGCTAATGTTTTGTATTTTTAGTAGAGATGGGGTTTCACCATGTTGACCAGGATGGTCTCGATCTCTTGACCTCGTGATCCACCCGCCTCAGCCTCCCAAAGTGCTGGGATTACAGGCTTGAGCCACCACGCCCGGCTTTGGTTAAGACTTTGAGGCTCCAAACATGTAAACGATTTATCTTATATATTATGAAAGAGTAAAGTTGTGATAGCAATGTAATGAATAAAGTCTAGCTTCTCCCAAGAAAGAGCTAACGATTAAGAAGTGCTGCGTTCTAGCTGAGCCTGGTGGATCACACCTGTAATCTCAGCACTTTGGGAGGCTGAGGTGGGCGGATCACCTGAGGTAAGAAGTTCGAGATCAGCCTGGCCAATCGAGACCAGCCTGGCCAACATGGTGAAACCCCGTCTCTACTAAACATACAAAATCAGCTGGGTGTGGTGGGACACACCTGTAGTCCTAGCTACTAGGGAGGATGAGGCAGGAGAATCACTTGTATCTGGGAGGCGGAGGTTGCAGTGCACTGAGATTGTGCCACTGTCTCCAGCCTGGGCAACAGAGCTAAACTCTGTCTCAAAAAAAAAAAAAAAAAAAAAAAAAAAAAGTGCTGCATTCTTGAAGTTGGTTCAATTTTACCCAAGCTTATTTTAGGTAATCAAGGCCCAGATCAATGAGCTTAGGTAAAAATTAGAAATACTGAAAGCTAGATTTATTTGCTGCATTTATCTTCATTTTTGACAACATGATTAGAAATCTCAGAATCAGACATGAAAGCATAGTTTTCCCTGATTGAGATTATGCTGAAACCCTCCCACCCTCTTGAAAACTAATATATTCTATTTTAGTCTTCATAGGTCAACTAATAAAAAGATCTCGTAACTCATATCTTTGGCCAAGTTTAGCTTTAGTTGAATGACTTTTTCAATGTGTTGTTGAATTCAGTTTGCTAGTATTTTGCTGAGGATTTTTACATTTATGTTCATCATTGATATTGGCATGTAGTTTTTGTTTTTTGTTGTTGTGTCCTCCTCTCATTTTGGTATTGGGGTAATGCTGGCCTTGTAGAATGAGTTTGGAAGTATTCCTTCCTCTTCAGTTTTTTTGAGGAGTTTGAGTAGGATTGGCATTAGTTCTTTAAATGGTATAATTCAGCGCTAAATCCATCAGGTTCAGGGCTTTTCTTTGATGGGAGACTTTTTATTATGTCTTGGTTCTTGTTAGTCATTATTGGCTTGTTGAGGTTTTCTATTTCTTCGTGGTTGAATCTTGGTAGGTTTTTTGGGTCCGGGACTTTATCCATTTGAAATTTGTTGCATAGTTGTTCATAATAGTGCTGTAGTCTCAGCAATGCAGCAAGATGTAACTGTCTCTCCTTGTCTGTGATAACACCCAGAGTTCTTTGTCCTACCTCTAAGATGATTAAGGAGTGCAGACACAAAGGTGAGATTAGAGCAAAAGTTTAATAAGCAAAAGAAGAAACCTCTCTGCCAGCAGAGACGGGGCGCTCAAATGAGGTGCCCACTGTGAGGCTGGGGTCCCAGGTTTTTATGGACTGGGAAGGGGAAGGAATGTGCTTAGTTCATAGGCTGTCTTGGAGAACACATGACTGAGGTTGGCCCAGGACCTTGTTTCTGTATTAATCAGAAAGCTTGGCTTGGGACTTTGGCCACGACCAGCTGGGAGCTGAAATGGTGATTCATAGATGCTGTTAAGCTTGGCCCAGGACCTATCAGAAACTGAAGCAAAAGCTTGACCCAGGACCTTAGCCTGAAAGAAACTTTTCCTGGGAACCTGCTGAGTATACAAAGGACAAAGGCATTTCCTGGGAACCTGCTGAGTATACAAAGGACAAAGGCCTTGTTCTCTTATCTGAATGAGCTGGAGGTTTGTACAAATTTGTATCCAAATGGGCCAGAGGTTTTTCTATTTGTGCCATCGTGGGCATGTCTCTAGGCACATCATGCTGGTAGTTTCCCTATCAGTGCCTGCAGCCTAAATTTTTTCTCAGGCTGCCTTTTATGTTATGTGAGAATGAGGCACTGACTCATGGACCAGGGGCTCCCCGGGCACCCTTCCCTTGCTGTCTTTCTAAGGCAAGCTAAATAACTCCTTTCAATAGTCTCTAATAATCCTTTCTAAGGCCTCAGTTGTAATATCTTCTTTCTCATTTCTGATTTTATTTATTTGGATCTTTCTCTTTTTCTCTTAGTCCAGATAACGGTTTGTTGATTTTGTTTATCTTTTCAAAAAATAAGATTGGACATGGTGGCTCACGCCTGTAATCCCAGCACTTTGGGAGACTGAGGTGGGCAGATTACTTGACTCCTTGAGTTAAAGACTAGGCTGGGCAACATGGCAAAACCCCATCTCTACAAAAAATAAGTTAACCAGGTGTAGGGGCACACACCTCTAGTCACCGCTACTTGGGAGTTTGAGGTTGGAGGATTGCTTGAGTTTGGGAAGTGGAGGTTGCAGTGAGCAGAGATGGTGCCACTCCAGCCTGGGCAATAGAGTGAAACCCTGTCTAAAAATTAAAAAAAAAAAAAAACACTACCTTTTCATTTTGTTGATTTTGTTTGTCTCCATTTCATTTATTTCTGCTCTGATCTTTATTGTTTCTTTCCTTCTACTAATTTTGGGTTTGGTTTGTTCTTGCTTTTCTAGTTTCTTGAGGTGTATCATTAGGTTGTTTATTTGAAACCTGTTTTGATAGAGGCATTAGTTGCTATAAACTTTCCTCTTAGTATTGCTTTTGCTGTATCCCACAGACTTTGGTATGTCATATTTCCATTTTTTTTTTTGGAGACGGAGTTTCGCTCTTGTTACAGGCACGCACCAGCATGCCCAGCTAATGTTTTGTAGTTTTAGTAGAGATGGGGTTTCACCATGTTGACCAGGATGGTCTCGATCTCTTGACCTCGTGATCCACCCGCCTCGTCCTCCCAAAGTGCTGGGATTACAGGCTTGAGCCACCGCGCCTGGCCATATTTCCATTTTTATTTGTTTCCAGAAAGTTTAAAATTTCCTTTTTCTAGGCCAGGTGTGGTGACTCACGCCTGTAACCCCAGTGCTTTGGGAGGCCAAAGTAGGTGGATCTCTTGAATCCAGGATTTCAAGACCTGCCTGGACAACATGGCAAAACCCAGTCTCTACAAAAAAAAATTAAAAATTAGCCATGTGTGGTGGTGCATGCCTGTGGTCCCAGCTACTAGGAGGCTAAGGCAGGAGGATTGCTTGAGCCTCAGAGTTTGAGGCTATAGTGATCAGTGATCGCAACACTTCACCCCACCTGGGCAATGGAGCAGGACCCTGTCTCAAAAACAAATTTTTCCTTCCTTTGTTTTTTTCTTAAGAGATGATCTTGTAGTAGCTATTTATAGCCATGATCTCATGACTGATCAGCATGTGAGTTTTGATCTGCTCTGTTTCCAACTTGGGTCACTTCCCAGTCTCTTTAGGCAACTTGATGATCCCCTGCTCCCAGGAGATCACTGTGTTGATGCTGAACTTAGTGTGGACACCTGATTGACATAGCACACTACAGTCCAGAACTCCTAGACACCAGTGATCCTCCAGCCTCAGCCTCTTGAGTAACTTGTACAATAGGCATGCACCACTGCACTCAACTCCTTCTTAATTTTTTCTTTGACCCATTGGTCATTCAGGAGCATTTTTTTTTTTTTTTTGAGACAGAGTTTCACTCATGTTACCCAGGCTGGAGTGCAATGGCGCGATCTCGGCTCACTGCAACCTCTGCCTCCTGGGTTCAGGCAATTCTCCTGCCTCAGCCTCCCGAGTAGCTGGGATTACAGGCATGTGCCACCATGCCCAGCTAATTTTTTGTATTTTTAGTAGAGACGGGGTTTCACCATGTTGACCAGGATGGTCTCGATATCTTGACCTCGTGATCCACCCGCCTCGGCCTCCCAAAGTGCCGGGATTACAGGCGTGAGCCACCGCGCCCAGCGCAGTCCTGCTTTTTAAAAATTTCCAGTTGCATGGAATATCTTTTCTACCCTTTCACTTTCAGTCTACATGTGTCTTTACAGGTGAAGTGGTTTCCTGAAGGTAGCATATAATTGGTTTTTGCTTTTTTATCCATTCAGTCACTCCAGTTTTCTAGCTGGAGAAGTGAGAACATTTACATTGAGTGTTATTATTAATAAGTAAGGACTTACTGCTGCCGTTTTGTTGCTTGTTTTCTGGTTGTTTTGAGACTTGTCTCTTTCTTCCTTTCTTCCTGTCTTCTTTTGCGGCTAAGTGATTATCTCTGGTAGTATGTTTTAATTTGTTGCTTTTTCTTTTAGTGGATCTATTATAAAAACTGTTCTGTGGTTACCATGAAGCTTAAAAATTTTTTTATAGATATGAGTTATTTAAAAGAGATGATAACTTATCTTATATTCCAAATAACAGAAACAAACAAAGCCAAAAATCCCCCAAAAGTTTTACAGTTTAATTCCTACCCCCATGTTTTAACTGTTAGTTGTCTCAATTTATACTTTTGTGTGTTTTTTTTTTTTTGAGATGGAGTCTCACTCTGTCTTCTCAGGCTGGAATGCCATGGCGTGATCTCAGCTTACTGCAACCTCCACCTCCTGAGTTAGAGCAATTCCACATCAGCCTCCCGAGTAGCTGGGATTACAGGTGTCTACCACCACGCCCAGCTAATTTTTATATTTTTAGTAGAGATGGGGTTTTGCTGTGTTGGCCAGGCTGGTCTCAAACTTGTGACTTCAGGTGATCCACCAGCCTCAGCCTCCCAAACTGCTTGGATTACAGGCAAGAGCTAATGCCTCCAGACAAGTTATATATTTTTATGTAAAATTTCCTCTCAACAGGTTAACATAACTATTATTGTTTTTGATAGATTTGCCTTTTGAACTTCATACTAGAGTAATGAGTGGATTAACACCATAAATATAGTACTAGAGTATTCTGGGTTTGTTTGTATACCTAATTTTACCTGTGGTAAAATTTTATACCTTGAAAAGTTTTCTTTTGTTTTTGTTAGTGTTTTTTTCTTTCAGGTTGAAGAGCGGTCTTTAGCATTTCTTGCACGAAGGATCTGGTGGTGGTGAATTCTCTCAGGCTTTGTTTGTCTGGGAAGTACTTTATCTCCCCTCAGTATTTTAATGACAGTTCAGCTGGATATGATATCCTTGGATGGAAGTTTTCATTTCATTCAGTACTGAAAATGTCATTTCACTCCCTCCTATCTTTTATGAATTGCATTGAGAGATCTATCGCCAGACACATTGGAGGTCTTTTATATTGTTATTTGCTTTTTATTTCTCACTGGTTTTAGGATCTTCTCTTTGTCCTTAACCCTTGAGAGTTTGATTATTATATGCCTTGGCATAGTCTTATTTGAGTTGAATCTGTGTGGTATTCTAACACCTTCCTGCACCTGGATATTTATCTCTTTCTCCTGTTTTGAGCGTTTTCTGTTATAATTTCTTTGAAGAAGATTTCTACCCCTTGCTCTTGGTCAGCTTCCTCTTAATCATCATTCTTAGATTTGGTCTTTGGAGGTAATTTTCTCTGTCTTCTTTCTTTTCTTGAGGCAGAGTTTTGCTCTGTCACCTAGGCTGGAGTGCAGTGGTACGATCATGATTCACTGCAGCCTTGACCTCCTGGGGTCAAGCGATCCTCCCACCTACAGGTGCCACCACTACCCCAGCTGAATTCTTGTATTTTTAGTAGAGATGAGGTTTTGCCATGTCAGCCAGGCTGGTCTTGAACTCTTTTTTTTTTTTTTTTTTTTTTTTTTTGAGACGGAGTTTCGCTCTTGTTACCCAGGCTGGAGTGCAATGGCGCGATCTCAGCTCACCGCAACCTCCGCCTCCTGGGTTCAGGCAATTCTCCTGCCTCAGCCTCCTGAGTAGCTGGGATTACAGGCACGCGCCACCATGCCCAGCTGAATTTTTGTATTTTTAGTAGAGACGGGGTTTCACCATGTTGACCAGGATAGTCTTGATCTCTTGACCTCGTGATCCACCCGCCTCAGCCTCCCAAAGTGCTGGGATTACAGGCGTGAGCCACCGCGCCCGGCCTGGTCTTGAACTGTTAAACTCAAGTGATCCACCTGCCTTGGCCTCCCAAAAAGCTGGGATTACAGGCGTGAGAGTTTTTGCCTGGCCAAAACTGCTATTTTGAATTCCTGGTCAGAGAGCTCACAAGTCGCCATCTCGATAGGGCCACTCTCTGGATTTTTGCTTTGTCTTTTGGGGAGGTCATAGTCCTCTGTTTGCTGTGGTTTCTTTTAGGTATATGTCTATGTCTTTGCAATGGAGGATTAGTTTTTCTAGTTTTCTCTGGCTTGTTTTGCTTTTTATTGAACATATTTGCTTAGTGAATCTTTGCTGTTAAGTCGCTGCCTCCTCTACTGTGACTCTAGGTGGCGCATTAAGCCCAGGTTTGCCTCTTCTCTTCTAAGTGGTCAGAGCACTGCCTGTCCCAAATGGGGGGGTCCTAAAGAGATTATCCCAGCAGTGAGGGAAGATTGTCTAGGGATTTGTGTCCAGGGGACTTGGGAACTCCCTCCTACAGCATGGTGCGGGTAAGTAGCCACTCTGATTTGGCATCTCCTTTGGTTGACTTACAAAGCAGTTTCTGAGGCTGGGGATGGTAGTCCTGCCTACTTTGTTTCTGCCTGTCCTTAGGGTTAGTTCTCCCTTCAGGCAGTCACGATGCTACCCATGGGTTAAAGAATGGAGAGGTCTCCTGCCTGGGAATCCAAGAAGTTGGGGAAGTTGGTTGACCACCTCAGTTTCACTTTTTCCATTGTAGAAACCATGAGCTGCTGGGAGACTGTCCGCAATTGGTGCCAGGCATAGTAGGGAGAGGGGCATCATGGATGTGGAAGTCCAATTCTCCTGTCCTTTGCTTGAAGTTTTTCCACCTCTCTGTGGCCCCGGGGACGGCTTCACCCTTGTACCTGAGCTCTGGGTTGTTCCTTGAGGATCTTGGCGGTGCATATTTAGTTCTGGTTTTCTGTGGCGGGGATTGAAGCCAGCTTGGAACTTCTTGTCTTGTGTTTTTAAACGTATCTATTTATAAGTGTAATATTAAATAGTAAAAAAAAAAGCATATTTTGTATATTTTCTTTACATATATAATTTAGCAGATGTTTTAAAATAAAAGTGAGACAATATTAAAGAGTGTGAAACAATAGAAAAATAAACACTTGATTTGTCTATATGTGTATATACATACACACACTTTCCTTTTAGATACTATAGTTTACTCTAAAACATGAAAATTCAGAAGTCCTTATTAGGTACTTGGTTTCAAAAATAAACTTTATAAATTTGAAAAGGCAGAAGTAATGCAAGACATTGACCATAATGCAGAAATTTAAAAATGAAAGATAACAAAAAATGCATCCATTTGGACATTGAAAACATACATTGGAGTCTTAGCTTAAAGAAGAACTAAAAGTAAAAATTGTAGTATATAGAAAGGAAATGACATTCAGCATACATTTTAGAAATTTAAAGATATTTTGATAAAAACAGGAAGAAACAAATACATGAGTTTAATACCAATGAAAGAAGCTGGAAAAGGACCAATAGGCCAGGCATGGTGGCTCACACCTGTAATTCCAGCATTCTGGGAGCCTGAAGTGGGAAGATTACATGGGACCAGGAGTTCAAGACCAACCTGGGCAACAGAGCGAGACCCTGTCTCTACAAAAAGTACAAAAATCAGCCAAGTGTGGTGGTGCTTGCTTATAGTCCCAGCTGCTTGGGAAGCTGAGGCAGGAAAGGATCATTAGAGCCCAGAAGTTTGAGGCTGCAGTGAGCTGTGATTACACCATTATATTCTAGCCTAGGTGACAGAGCAAGACCTCATTTAAAATGGAAAGAAGGAAGGAAGGAGAAAGGGAGGGAAGGAAGGAAGGAAGGAGGAAAGGAAAGAAGGAAGGAAGGGACCAATAAAATAACTCAAAGAAATTACCAAGAAAATAAGGAAATATAAAAATGTAGGTAAACAAATTACAAAACAAAGAAGAAAGTGGATTAGTGATCAAGGAAACAGAAAGCTAGTTCTTTGATCAAAATTAAAATAGAAAAACGTTTGGCAGGAACAATTATAAAATAAAGAACATAAGAAACAAAAGTGGCTGGGCATGGTGGCTCACACCTGTAATTCTAGCAGTTCAAAGCAGGGGGCCAAGGCCGGAGGATCACTTGACGCCAGGAGCGCTGGAGCAGCCTGGGCAACATAGCAAGGCCTTATCTCTCAAAAAAAAAGAAAACTGAAAGTAAGACATAATCACAGGTGTGCAGGAGAGTATGTAATTGTAAAGAAAAACAATGTAATCCTTGGTAAGAATAAAACTAGGAGAAAGGTATGTACTTCTCTAGGAAGGACATGCCTGTTATTAAAAAATGTTTAAAGAATAAGAAAAACCTTTGATTCACCAAACATAGAGGTCACTTCTCAGTAGTTTCAACCAGCACTTATTTTTTTGTGTCTGTATTGTTTATTTGGAATTTCCCTCTGTGGTTTGTTTAAATATCAGTAAAGATCTGAATGACAGTGTGGTTTTTTTTTTTTTTTTTTTCTTTGCTGGTTTAAAGTCTGTTTTATCAGAGACTAGGATTGCAATGTTTTTATTTCATCATTTGTACCTAGGATGTTTACCCATTATTGAAGAAAGCATTTTGTTTAGGAGAGAGTGTCTGTGTACTGTGGTGTGAGATGGTAGATGTAATTATCACTGAAGGTCATTGAAATGTGAAAATCCCTGGTAATGACTTGACAGCTATGTGGAAATAAAGACAACTCAAATGGGAACAATCAGGGCCTACTTAGAAAGTGCTTGCTAAAGCAAGAGAGTCAGCCACTTTTGACAACGTGGGAGAGCTTTGTAGTGAACAAAAGGGAAGGCGTCAGATGTACTGTTGGCTGGATGCTATTGATATGGGACACTAGAGGTGTCTAATAAGCATCGAGGCATCTCATGTGACTGGTTATGGGAGCATATTTGGCTTTCTCTGCTTGGTTCTGAGTTGGAAGCCAGGGCACAAATTAGAAAACCTGCATCACTGCCATGTCCTGACTGCTGTGGGTTGGTTGCTGTAGCAGTTTCTGGTTTGGCTTTCTAAGCTGGTTGCTGCTGAGGGTGTAGGTTAGACCCTGCTGAGATTCACAACGACAAATGTATGCAGGCTTGGGAGTCAGTAGAGAGGAAGCCATTTAATCTTGGGGCCAATGAGTCTCTGCCTTAATCATGGGATTTGAGTTGACATTCAGTGCTTATACATTTATTTATTTATTGAAGTGAGATAGTTTTTTTTATTGAAATAGCTTTATAATATAAAACTAACCATTGTAAAGTGAACAACACAGTGGCAGTTGGTAGATTCACAACGTTGCTAAACCATCACTTCCATCTAGTTTCAAACAATTCCATGTCAAAATACAACTCCATACCTACCCATTAAGCGGCTGCTGCTTATTTCTCCCTCCTCCTAGCCCCAGGCAACTACCAGTGTTCTTTTCATCCGTAGGGATTTACTTACTTTGAATGTTTTAAATGAAATCACAAAACATATGACCTTTTGTGTCTGTCTCCTTTCCCTAAGCATAATGCCTTCAAGGTTCATCCACGTTGTAACATGTGTCATAATTACTTTCTTGTCATTTTCTTCTTCTCTTTTCTTTCTTTTTTTTTTCTTGGACACAGGATCTCACTCTGTCAGCCAGGCTGGAATGCAATGGTGCAATCTCAGCTCACTGCAGCCTTGACCGCTCAGATTCAAGTAATCCTCCCACCTCAGCCTCTTTAGTAGCTGGAACTACATGTGCATGCCACCACACTTGACTAAATTTTTTTTTTTTTTTTTGCAGAGGCAGGGTTTCACCATGTTGCCCAAGCTGGTCTCAAACTCTTGAACTCTGGTGATTTTCCTACCTTGAACTCCCTAAGTGCTGGGATTACAAGCATAATAAGCCACTGCACCTGGCCACTCTCTTGTAATTTCCTTTCAACCTTTAAGTATATTTTTCTTAAAGGAGTATGGGAAGAACAGTATGGTGATCTGGGTACTCTTTTCGTTTGGAAACATCTGGAGTTATCCAAAGATATGAAAGGTAAGGCATTGGTTCCAAGCTTTCTAAGTACAGGCTTGAAACCAGTCAAAGGATTAAGACAGATAAGACTCAATGACCTTACTATTAATGATTTTGCTTTTGGAGCCATTCCCACTCCTGCATACATTTGTTAGTGACAAGCCTAGTGGGTTGCTCAGGATATGTCTATTTTGAGAGATTCTGCAGTGGGCTGGGGGAGACAGGGAAGGACTGAGCCTTGGGAGGGTGAACCAGAGGCTGGAGTCTGCTCTCCTATCTTTTCAGGGACCTTTCCAGTTCTAGCTGTTGCATGCTTCCCATTTAGAATCTAATGTTCCTTAATTTATATTTATGTAAATATTTACCATTTGAGTCCTCATGTAGTAGGGCAGCTTTGTGTCTCCTGTAGTGTTCAAAAATTTAAAGATCACTAAATCAAACTTTAAAACTTCTGTGTATTGCTGGACACGGTGGCTCACACCTGTAATCCCAGCACTCTGGGGGGCCAAGGGAGGTGGATCACTTGAGGTCAGGAGTTCAAGATCAGCCTGGCCAACATGGTGAAACCCTGTCTCTTAAATAAATATGTATTTATTTATGTAATAAATACATACATAAATAAAACCTCCATGTATCAAATAATATAATTATTTTATTTTTATTATTTTTATTATTTATTTATTTTTATTGCGTTTTAGGTTTTGGGGTACATGTGAAGAACATGCAATATTGTTGCATAGGTACACACATGGCAGTGTGATTTGCTGCCTTCCTCCCCTTCACCTATATCTGGCATTTCTCCCCATGCTCTCTCTCCCTGACTCCCCACCCCCCGCTGTCCCTCCCCTATTTCTCCCAACAGGCCCCAGTGTATGATGCTCCCCTCCCTGTGTCCATGTCAAAGGATATAATTATTAAAGTGAAAAGGGAACCTACAGTGTAGGAGAAAATATTTACAAATATCTGATAAGGGATTTATGTGCAGAATGTGTAAAGAATTACAACTCAACAACAAACAACATGATTAAAAATAGTGAAGGACTTGAATAGTCATTTCATCAAAGATGATATACAAGTGGCCCAGAAGCATATGAAAAGATGCTTGCCATCACTGATCATTATAGACATGCAAGCCAAAATTATAGTGGGATACCACCTCATACCTATTAGGATGGCTACTATAAGAAAAACAGAAAATAACAAGTGTTGGTGAGGATGTGAACATAGTACAACCCCATGCACCTTTTTGGGGATTGTAAATGGTGCCACTGCTTTGGTAAGCAGCATGGAAATTCCTCAAGTAATTAAAACTGCCATATGATCCAGCAATCCCACTTCTTCATGTATACTCAAAATAGTTGAAAGCAGGGTATTGAAGAGATGTTTTACACACCCATGTTGTAGCAGCACTGTTCAGAATAGCTAAGAGGTAGAAGCAACCCAAATATCCATCAACAGATGAATGAATAAGCAAAATGTGACACACTTTTCCCTCAGTATCTGTAGGGGATTAATTCCAGGATACTCTGCAGATACCAAAATCCAGAAATGCTCCAGTCCCTTATATAGTGTGGTATAACATTTGCATATAATCTAGGCACATTCTCCCATATGCTTTAAATCAGCAGTCCCTAACCTTTTGGCACGAGGGACTGGTTTTGTGGAAGACAATTTTTCCACAGATAGGGTCAGGGGGATGGTTTTCAGGTGAAACTGTTCCACCTTAGATCATCAGGCATTCATTCGATTCTCATAAGTAGTGTGCAGCCTAGATCCCTTGCATGTGCAGTTCAGAATAAAGTTCATGTTCCTATGAGAATCTAATGCCACTGCTGATCCGACTGGAGGTGAGGCTCTGATGATAATGCCCACTGGCTCCTCTGTTCATCTCCTGCTCTGTGGCCTGGTCCCTAACAGGCCATGAACTGGTACCAGTCCATGGCCTGGGGCTTGGGACCCCTGCTTTAAATCATTTCTAGATGAGTTATAGTACATAGTACAATGCCTACATGTAACTTTGTTGGTGTGGATTTGACTTAGTATTTGGCTCAGGGAAAATTAAAGTTTTGCTTTTTGGAAACTTGTGAAATTTAAAATTTTTTGGAATATTTTAAATCTGAGGTTGATTAAATCTGGAGATGCAGAACCCATAGATATGGAAGACCCATAATATATACACAGTGGAATATTATACATACTTAAAAAGGAAGGTAATCCTGTCTCATGCTCCAACACAGATGAATCTTGAGTGCTAAGTAGAAGAAGCCAGTCACAAAATGATTGTGTGATTTTCACTTACATGAGTAATCTAAAGTAGAAAAATTCATAGAAATAGAAAGTAGAATGGTATTTATTAGGATGTGGGGGGAAGGGGAAAATGGGGAGTTGTTTAATGGCTGTACAGATTCCATTTTGCATGATGCAGATATTCTGGGGATCTATTCCACAACAATGTGAATATATTTAATACTAAGATATATGCTTAAAAATAATCAAGTTGGTAAATATTGTTGTGTGCTTTTACTACAGTTTTTTTTGAAACAGGGTCTCATTGTGTTGCCCATGCTGGAGGGCAGTGACACCATCTTGGCTCCCTGCAACCTCAACCTCTTGGGCTCAAGTGATGTTCCCACTTCAGCCTCCCAGGCTGGCCTTGAATTCCTGGGCTCAAGCTGTGTTCCTGCCTTAGCCAGGATTACAGGCATGAGCTACTGTGCCCAGCCTGCAGTTTAAAAAAAATCAAAATAAATGTAAAGGCTATGTCTTGCATATATTTTTTAGCCAATTAAAAATGGTAAAATTTTCTTTTATAGCACAGTGGTCATGCCTGTAATCTTAACACTTTGGGAGGCCAAGGTGGGAGGATCGCTTGAGCCCAGGAGTTTGAGACCACCCTGGGCAACATAGGGAGATCCTGTCTTTACAAAAAAAAAATGCAAAAAGTAGCCAGGCATGGTGGCATGTTCCTATAGTCCCAGCTACTTGGGGGGCTGAGGAAGGAGGACCACCTGAATCCAGGAGGTCAAGTCCACAGTGAGCCATGATTGCACTGCACTCCAGCCTGGGTGACAGAGCAAGACCCTATCTCAAAAAAATAAAAAGTTTAAAAAGTATAAGCCAAATTGTGAGTGAGTGAGAGAGGGAGAAGTGGGGTGGGTGGGAGGTTTGTATGTGTCTAGATAGATATTTGATTAGTTTGTGGAGGCAAATGAATTTTCTCATCAGGACAAATTTATTGGAGAAAATTTTGCCATGGTGAGGGTATTACTTTGGGATAAGAATAAATTAGGGAAATATTCATTTGTGGCTGTGGGTATTTAAATTATTCAATGACAATCTGTTTAGATGTCTTTGCATAGATAATGCAAATTAGATTGCGAATTGCCAGAATTTGGTGCCTGAAAATATAATTTTTAAATTATTTAGATGAGAACATAATTTCTATTTCCAGCCTCTATTCAGACACTGAAGAAGACTTAGGTTGGCCAATTCAAGGTCACCTCTTTTTTTTGAATTTGTATTTTACAACTTTGTTGAATTTATTTATTAGTTCTAACAGTTTTTTGTGTGGAATCTTTTCTACATAAAAATCACAAAAAAATTAAGATCATAATTTCAAACAGATGATTTTTCTTCCTTTCAAAATTGGATACCTTTTCTTTTTCTTGCCTAATTGCTGTGGCTAGAAATTTCAGTACTCTGTTGAATAGAAGTGATAAAAGTAGACATCCCTGCCTTATTCCTGCTCTTAAAGGAAAAACTTTTGTCTTTCACCATTAAGAATGACATTAGCTGTAGGTTTTTATATATGACCTTTATTATGTTTCCTTTACAGAAACCACCTTACCATGACATACTTTCCTTTTATTCCTAGTTTGTTTATTTTTTTAAATCATAAAGAGGTGTTGAATTTTGTCAAATAATTTTCTTGCATCAGTGGAGATGTTCATGTGGTTTTCTCCCTTCAATTTGTTAATGTGGTGTATTACATCAATTGATTTTTGTATATTCAATTATCCTTGCATTCCAGGAATAAGTCCCACTTGGTCATGGAGTATAATCCTTTTTATTTTATTTTTATTTATTTATTTATTTATTTGTTTGTTTGTTTATTTATTTGAGACAGGGTCTTGCTTTCTTACCCAGGCTGGAGTGCAGTGGCAAGATCTTGGCTCACTGCAACTTCTGCCTTCTAGGTTCAAGCGATTCTCAAGCTAGGGCTAAAGGTGCACACCACCATGCCCAGCTAATTTTTGTATTTTTAGTAGAGATGGGGTTTCGCCATGTTGGCCAGGCTGGTCTCAAACACCTGACCTCAAAGTGATCTGCCTGTGTTTACCTCCCAAAGTGCTGGGATTACAGGTGTAAGCCATTGCTCCAGGCTCAATCTCTTTTAAAAAAGAATATTTTATTGGGGTATAATTTACATACTTTGAGATTTAACCATGGAAAGTATTGAGTTTGATGAGTTTTAGCGTGTACAGTTGTGCAGGGATCACCATAATTTAGCTCAGAGCACTTCCTTCACCCCCTGAAATTCACTTTGTAGTCATTCTTTATCCAACCTTCCTGCCCCTAGGCAAAACTATATATTTTCTATTTTTATAGATTTGCCTTTCTGGAAATTTAATAAGTAAAATTATACAAATTTGAAGTATTTTATGTCTGGTTCATTTGCTTAGCATAATTGTTTCCTTTAAAATTTTTATCGATATGTAATTGCACATATTTATTAAGTACAAGTGATATTTGAATGTATACATACAATGTGAAATTATTAAATCAGAGTACTTAGTATATCACCTCAAATTACTGTTTTTGTGTTGGGAACATTTCAAATCTTCTCTTTTAGCTACTATGACATATACAATATATTGGTGTTAACTGTAGTCACCCTACTGTACTATCAAACACTAGAACATATTCCTTCTATCTAACTCTATGTTTCTACCCATTAACCAATGCCTTTTTATTCCCCTATGTGTGCCCTGTTCCCAGCCTTTGGGAGGTACCATTCTACTTTCTAACTCCATGAGATCAATTTTCTTGTCTCCCACATATGAGTAAGAATATGTGATGTTTCTCTTTCTGTGCCTGGCTTATTTCACTTAACATAATGACCTCTGGTTCCATCCATTTTGCTGTAGATGACAGGATTTAATTATGTTTTTATGGCTGAATAGTATTCTACTGTGTATATAGAGCACATTTTATTTATTCTCACCTACTGATGGATCCTTAGGTTGATTCCATGTTTTGGCTATTGTGAACAGTGTTGCAATAAACATTAGGGTGCATATATTCCTTTGGTATACTGATTTCCTTTTTTTTTTTTTTGAGGAGGAGTCTCAGTCTGTCACCTAGGCTGGAGTGCAGTGGTGTGATTTTGGCACACTTGCAAACTCTGCCTCCCAGGTTCAAGTGATTCTCCTGCCACAGCCTTCCAAGTAGCTGGGATTGCAGGTACGCCCCACCACGCCTGGCTAATTTTTGTCTTTTTAGTAGACATAGGATTTCACTATGTTGGCCAGGCTGGTCTTGAACTCCTGACCTCAAGTGATCCACCAGCCTTGATGTCCCAAAGCGCTGGGATTAGAGGCATGAGACACCATACCCAACTTGATTTCCTTTCCTTTGGATAAATGCCAAGTTATAGGATTGCTTCATTGTATGGCAGTTCAATTTGTAGTTTTAAAAAGAACCTCCATATTGTTTTCCAGGATGGCTGTACTAATTTACATTCCTAGTAACAGTATATAAGAATTGCTTTTTCTCCATACCTTGCCATTATTATCATTATTTTTTGTCTTTTTTGATAAAACCCATCCTAACTGGGGCAAGAGGATCTCTCATTGTAACTTGCATTTCCCTCATGATTGGTGAGGTTGAGCATTTTTCCATGTACTTATTGCCTATTCATATGTCTGTCTTCTTTTGAGACATGTCTGTTCAGAACCTTTGCCACTTTTTTTTCCCCACAAATAAGACTTTTATTTGCCACTGTGTTAAGTCTGAACTTTAAACAGATTCTTAGACTGGTGGTTTATATCCATCAGCTTGTTCAACTTTAGCACCTGTCTCATCACCAGTGGTTTTCCAGAACTACTGCCTTCACCATGAATCTCCATGAGTTTTCCCAGTTCAAACTTGGGCTTCCTCAGTATTTCTACTTTTCTAACAAAGACATCATGGAGAGGATAAATAGATTGGCAAGCCTTTTCTATGTCTTTTCCAATGCTGCCTGGAATCCTCATTTACCTGCATAAATCCTCCTGTAAGATAAGCTATTATCTTCCTTTCACATGTAAAGGATAGATGATCTAAATTACACAGCTAGCTAGTGCTTTGCTGCTTTTTAATTGGATTATTTGTTTGATTGTTTGCTGTTGAGTTGTTTGAGTTTCTTGTATATTCTGTGTATCAGTCCCTTATAAGATGAATAGTTTGCAAATATTTTCTTCTATATGCTGTCTCTTCACTCTGTTGATTGTTTCGCTTGCTACGCAGAAGCTTTTTAGTTTCATATAATCCTATTTGTCAATTTTTGGTTTTGTTGCCTTGATTTTGAGGTCTCAGTCATAAAATCTTAGCTTAGACCAATTCCTGAAGCATTTTCCCTATGTTTGCTTCTAGTAGTTTTATAATTTCAAGTCCTACACTAAGTCTCTAATCTGTTTTCAGTTGATTTTTTGCATATGGTAAAAAATAGGAGTATAGTTTTATTCTTCTGCATATGGCTTTACAGTTTTCCTAGTACCGTTTATTAGACAGTGTCCTTTTCCCAGTGTATATTCTTGGTGACTATTAAAAATCAGTTGGCTGTAAATATATGGACGTATTTCTGTGCTGTTTATTCTCTTCATTGGTCTGGTATATATTGAAAGGTTGCCTCCCACTTTGTTCTTTGTGCTTACTATTGCTTTGGCTGTTTGGGGTCTTTTGTGGTTCCATACAAACTTTAGGAGTGTTTTTTCTATTTTTGTGAAGAATGTCATTAGTAGTTTGATAAGAATTGCATTAAATTTGTAGATTGCTCTGGGTGGTATAGTCATCTTAACAATATTAATTATTTTGCTTCTTAAGTGTGGAATGTCTTTCCATTTGTGTCCTCAACAATTTTTTTTCATCAGTGTGTTTTAGTTTTCATTGCCTAGGTCTTTTACCTCCTTGTTAAATTTTTTTCCCAAGTATTCAACTTTTTTGTAGCTGCTATAATTGGAATTGCGTTTTTGCTTTTTCAACTAGTTCATTATTAGTGTATGGAAATGCTACTGATTTTAGTATGTTGATTTTTGTCTCCTGCAACTTTACTGAATTTGTTTGTTCTACATTTTTTGGTGAAGTCTTTAGAATTTTCTATATTTAAGATCATGTTGTCTGTAAAGAGGGATAATTTGACTTTCTGTTTTCCAATTTGGATGCCTATTTCTTTATCTTGCCTGATTCTAAGACTTCCACTACTGTGTTAATAAGAAAGGTGAAAGTAGGCATTTGATTCCTGTTTCAGTTCTTGGAAGAAAGGCTTTCAGCTTCCACCTGTTCATTATGAGGTTAGCTGTGGGTTTATAATATGGGGCCTATATTATGTTGAGTTATGTTTTTTCTATGCCCAATTTGTTGACAGTTTTTATCATGGGATGTTAACTTTTATCAAATGCTTTTCCTGCATCTATTGAGAGGGTCATTGATTTGCATATGTTAAACTACTTTTGCATCCTTGAGGCAGATCCCATTGATCATGATATATTATCTTTTTGATGTGTTGTTAGGTTCAATTTGCTAGTACTCTGTTAAAGATTTTTACTGTATGTTCATTAGGGACTTTTTTTTTTTTTTTTTGCTGTAGTTTCCTTGGTATCAGAGTAATGCTGGTCTCATAGATCATATTTGAAAGAATTCCTGCATCTTCATGTTTTTGGAATAATTTGAAAATTGATGTTGGTTGTTCTTTATAAGTTGAATTTAGCAGCAATACCATCTGGTCCTAGGTTTTTCACTGTTGGGAGACTTTATTATGGATTCAATCTCATTACTTATTGTTCAACTGTTCAGGTTTTGTATTCCTTTTCTTTCAAGATTGAAAAGTTGCTATTTATTTGAAAAAACCTTTGAATTTAATAAGGAAATGGGAATAACTGGTATATACATTAATTAAAAATATTTTCACTGAGGACTAAATAGAATAGTTCCCAATCTTTCATTCTTTCCCTTTGAAAGAATGTCTAAAACTTAATCAGTTTATTTAGGTGTTTAATCAAGAAATCTAAAGCTGCTAATCAGAGTTGTGAATCACCATTAGATGACTAGGCGAAAAACCTTGAGGTCATATAATGTGGGTTTTAAAAGCTTTGTTTAAACTCTACATTCTAACAGAGGGGATTCATTGGTCTCAGACTATAAATCACAGGTTCATGTGCCAGATACTGTATATACACAGACAAAACTGAGTAATAGGTATCACTTATAAAGGTAAATAACATATGGTCCTGGTATATTTAAGGGGAATAATGTCTAATTTTTATGAGTGTACTATTAGTGAGAGGCAGGAAGACAGATACAAATGACTAACCCACAAGGGAGAACCTACCTAAGGGCAATAGAAGAGATAAAAGTCCTGTGCCCTGGGGATGCAGCAGAAAGGATGCTGGAAGGCTTTAGAGTCCATATGGCATCTAGGTCAGATGAAGACATGAGTGGATGTCAATGTGTGTGGGGAGGGGCCTTCAAGGCTGGAGAAAACAAAGTGAACCAAAACACCGAGCCACAGGAATACTGCCTGCTCAGAAGACAGTGAAGCATTTGTTCTGAGTAAAAAGATGTTATCTAATAAAAGACTGCATAAAATGCTGGAAAACCTCACTCAACAAGAGCTGGAAACAATGCTTGTGAGTATCTATTAACAGCAATTCAACAGAGAATCTGAGGTGGCCTCTGAATTGAATGAGAGAACAAAATATCTTCCCAAAGGCTGAGGCGGCGCATGCTGTTTGTGCAGGTTAAGTAGCCAATGATCACACCTGCAAGCCCACCTCCATTCTGAGACCCCAGTCCCTTGGAATCAGATCCACAACAAAAATCTTCCTTAATAGAAAATCTCTCCCCTACCAAATAAAAATAAAAACCATATAAGCAAACAAAACTCAAAAGAGACAATCAGAGCAAGATTTAGTCTTTCACACCTCACCTGTGCTGCAACTGCCTTGTTACTCAGAACAGGGTCTGCCTCATTACTTAAATGGATTCATTACTGCAGAAGATGACAAAATTTAGCATATCACTGATCCTATTATGTCCCTATCAAAAAAAATAAACAAACACCCCAACCAAGCTCTAGGCATTTTATAAAGTACTCAAGACATTAACAGCTTATAAAAATAGTGAAAAAATTTAGGTAGTAGCATAAAACTAAATAATTCTCTGGAAAAGAGTTCATTCAAAATGCCAGATTTACAAGGGATTTGTGGTAAACTGTTTGCACAGGGCTACCTCAGACACCAGCCCACTCTCGGGCTGACAGTCTTGGCCTTTGTACTCAGGTCAGTTTCTGAGGTGCAAGGATGTTGGCAGATGCCTGCTTGAGGTAGGCAGAGGAGCCCTGAGGGCTGCTGGGTGGCATTCTGTACTGCACATTTGATGCCCTTCAGCACCTGTTGCCAATGCCTCCACTTTGTCAAGTGCTTCTGGAACAGTATGTCTTTTTGTTGTAATTTATTCCTTAGTTCTAATTCATCCTCTTTGGTAACTTGCTCTGGTATCTGGGCAGAGAATCACAATCTTTTCTTTTTTTTTTTTTTTTTTTTTTTTGAGATGGAGGTTTTCTCTTGTTACCCAGGCTGGAGTGCAATGGCACGATCTCGGCTCACTGCAACCTCCGCCTCCTGGGTTCAGGCAATTCTCCTGCCTCAGCCTCCTGAGTAGCTGGGATTACAGGCACGCGCCACCATGCCCAGCTAATTTTTTGTAGTTTTAGTAGAGACGGGGTTTCACCGTGTTGACCAGGATGGTCTCGATCTCTTGACCTCGTGATCCACCCGCCTTGGCCTCCCAAAGTGCTGGGATTACAGGCATGAGCCACCGCACCCGGCTCACAATCTTTTCTTATAGGAAAACATTATGTCTGTGTTGCAATATCCAGAAACTCCTAGATATACTGATCAACACCAGTTTGAATTTCTTCCTGATAAGTGCCACTGACATAGTCCTGACTCACCAGAGAAGCAAAGCAAGCCTCAAAAGATGACTCTAACTCATCCACCAGGTACTATAAGGAAGTCTCAAAGCAGGAGGATCCAAGATGGCCAAATAGGAACAGCTCTGGAGTGCAGTTCCCATCAACAACTATTCATAGGATGAGTGCTCACTGCATTTCCAAACAAGTTTTCACTGCCCACAGACCAGGAAATTTCCAGGCCATAAAGTGCCAAGCATTTTCAGCATGGCTGTTTCACCTAGTACCATGGGTTGGCACACAGAAACTCATACAAATCTGGGTGGCCATTTCAACGGGCACCTGAAATGCCTGGGAGACAGAGCCACCCTTTCAGCTGAAAGGGAGGGGTCTGAGACAGGGAGCCAGGCAATCTGGCTCCATGGGTACCACCCACACAAAACAAGCAAGCTGAAATGCTCTGGATTAAGAGTTTCACAGCAAGCGCAGCTGGACATGGGATGGTCCAGCTCAGTGGAAGGAAGGGCATCTGCCACTACTGAGGCAGTCTGCCAATACTGAGGCAGTTCACACAGCAGCTGGTCAGAGCCTGTGGCAGCTCAACAACACCTCTGCTGGCAGACTGTGACTAGACTACTCTGTGTGGAGCAGGGCATCTATGAAAAACGGCAGCAGCATGTCAGGAACTTATAAATAAAGCTGAACTTTCTAGGACAGAGCACCTGGGAAAATGGGCAGTTATGAGTTCTGCTGCAGCAGACTTAAAGTTACCTGCCCAGCAGCTCTGCACAGAACAATGGAACTCCCAGCACAGCACTTGAGCTCCTATAAGGGACAGACTGTCTCCTCAAGCAGCCCCCTGACACCCGTATACCCAAAGAGACACCTCATAAAGGAGAGCTCAGGCCGACATCTGGTGGGTACCCTTCTGGGATGAAGATAACAGAAGAAGAAACCGGCAGAAACACTTACTGTTCTGCAGCCCCTGTGGGTGATTCCCCAGGCAAGCAGGGTCTGGAGTGGACCTCCAGCAGTCCTGCAGCAGAGAGGCCTGATTGTTAGAAGGAAAACTAAGAAACAGAAAGAAATAGCTTCAACATCAACAAAAAAGACGTCCACTCAGAGACCCCATCTGAATGTCACCAACTACAAAGACCACAGGTAGATAAATCCACTAAGATGGGAAAAAACCAGTGCAAAAAGGATCAAAACACCAAAAACCAGAGTGCCTCTCCTCCTCCAAGGGATCACAACTCTCACCAGCTAGGGATCAAAGGTGGATGGAGAATGAATCTGATGAATTGACAGAAACAGGCTTCAGAAGGTGGGTAATAACAAACTTCTCAGAGCTAAAACAACATGTGATAACCCAATGCAAGGAAACTAAGAACCTAGGAAAAAAGTTAGATAAGATGCTAACTAGACCAAACAGCTTAGAGAAGAATATAAATGACTTGATGGAGCTGAAAAACACAGCACGAAAACTTTGTGAATCATACATAAGGTTCAATAGCTGAATCAACCAAGCAGAATAAAGGATATCAGAGATTGAAGATCAACTCAATGAAATAAAACCAGAAGGCAAGAGTAGAGACAAAAGATTGAAAAGAAATGAACAAGTCTCTAAGAAATATGGGATTATGTGAAAAGACCTAATCTAGATTTCATTGGTGTACCTGAATGTGATGGAGAGAATGCATCCAAGCTGGAAAACACTTTTCGGGATATTATGCAGGATAACTTCCCAAACCTAGCAAGGCAGGCCAACATTCAAGTCCAGGAAATACAGAGAACACCACAAAGATATTCATCAAGAAGAGCAACCCCAAGGCACGTAATCGTCAGATTCACCAGGGTTGAAATGAAGGAAAAAATGCTAAGGGCAGCCAGAGAGAAAGGTCAGGTTACCCACAAAGGCAAGCCCATCAGACTCACGTGGATTTCTTGGCAGAAACACTACAAGCCAGAAGAGAGTGGGGGCCAAAATTCAACATGCTTAAAGAAAAGAACTTTCAACCTAGAATTTCATGTCCAGCCAAAATAAGCTTCATAAGAGAACGATAAATAAAATCCTTTACGGACAAGCAATTGCTGAGAGATTTTGTCACCACCAGGCCTGCCTTACAAAAGCTCGTGAAAAAAGCACTAAACAAGGAAAGGAACAACCAGTACCAGCCACTCCAAAAACATAACAAATGGTAAAGACAATGGACACAATGAAGAAACTGCATCAACTAATGGGCAAAACATCCAGCTAGCATCAAAATGTCAGGATCAAATTCACACATAATATTAACCTTAAATGTAAATGGGCTAAATGCCCCAATCAAAATACACAGACTGGCAAACTGGATAAAAAGTCAAGACCCATTGGTGTGCTGTATTCAGGAAACCCATCTCGTGTGCAGGGACACACATAGGCTAAAAATAAAGGGATAGAGGAAGATTTATCAAGCAAATCATGAGCAAAAAAAAGCAGGAGTTGCAATCCTAGTCTCTGATAAAGTGGCCTTTAAACCAACAAAGATAAAAAGAGGCAAAGACGGGCATTACATAATGGTAAAAGGATCAATGCATCAAGAGCTAACGATCCTAAATGTATATGCACCCAATACAGGAGCACCCAGGTACCTAAAGCAAGTTCTTTATGACCTACAAAGAGACTTAGATTCCCACACAATAATAGTGGGAGACTTTAACACACCACTGTCAATATTAGATGAACGAGACAGAAAATGAACAAGGATATCCAGGACTTGAACTCAGATCTGGACCAAGAAGACTTAATAGACAACTACAGAAATCTCCACCCCAAATCCACAGAATATACATTCTTCTCAGCACTGCACTGCACCTACTCTAAAATTGACCACATAATTGGAAGTAAATCACACCTCAGCAAATGCAAAAAAATGGTATCATAACAGTCTCTCAGACCACAGGACAATCAAATTAGAACTCAGAATTAAGAAACTAAATCAGAATTGCACAACTTCATGGAAACTGAACAATTGGCTCCTGAATGTTGACTGGCTAAACAACGAAATGAAGGCAGAAATAAAGGTGTTCTTTGAAACCAATGAGAACGAAGACACAATGTACCAGAATCTCAGGGACACATTTAAAGCAGTGTCTAGAGGGAAATTTATAGCAATACATGCCCACCAGAGAAGTGAGGAAAGATCTAAAATTGACACCGTACCGTCAAAATTGAAAGAGCTAGAGGAGCAAGATAAAAAAAAAAAAACAAACTCTAAAGCTAGCAGAAGACAAGAAATAACTAAGATCGGAGCAGAACTGAAGGAGATAGAGACACAAAAACCCTTCAGAAAATCAACAAATCCAGAAGCTTGTTTTTTGAAAAGATCAACAAAATAGACTACTAGCCAGATTAATAAAAAAGAAAAGAGCAAAGAATCAGATAGATGCAATAAAAAATGATAAAGGGGATATCAGCACTGATTCCCCAGAAATACAAACTACCATCAGAGATTACTACAAACAACTCTATGCCATCAGAGATTACTCCAAACCCACATAAACCAGTAAACCTGGAAGAAATGGATAAATTCCTGGACACTTGCCTCCTCCCAAGCCTAAGCCAGGAAGAAGTTGAAACCTTGAACAGACCAATAACAAGGGCTGAAGTTGAGGCAGCCATTAATAGCCTACCAAGCAAAAAAAGCCCAGGTCCAGACGGGTTCACAGCTGAATTTTACCAGACATACAAAGAGGAGCTGGTACCATTCCTTCTGAAACTATTCCAAACAATATGAAAAGAGGGAATCCATCCCAAATCATTTAATGAAACCAACATCATCCTGATACCAAAACCCGTCAGAGACTCAACAAAAAAAGAAAACTACAGGCCAGTATCCATGATGAACATAGATGCAAAAATATTCAATAAAATACTGGCAAACCGATTGTAACAGCACATCAAAAAGCTTATCCATCACGATCAAGTAGCCTTCATCCTGAGGATGCAAGTCTGGTTCAACATACACAAGTCTATAAACATAATCCACCGCATAAACGGAACCAAAGACAAAAGCCACACGATTATCTCAATAGATGCAGAGAAGGCCTTTGACAAAATTCAACAGCCCTTTATGCTAAAAACTCTCAATAAACTAGGTACCGATGGAACGTATCTCAAAATAATAAAAGCTATTTATGACAAACCTACAGCCAATATCAAACTGAATGGGCAAAAACTGGAAGCATTCCCTTTGAAATCCAGCAATAGATAAGGATGCCCTCTCTCACCACTCCTATTCAATATAGTATTGGAAGTTCAAGCTAGAGCAATTAGGCAAGAGAAAAAAAAAAGAGTATTCAATTAGGAAAAGAGGAAGTCAAATTATTTCTATTTGCAGATGACATGATTGTATATTTAGAGGACCCTGTTATCTCAGCCCCAAATCTCCTTAGACTGATAAGGAACATCAGCAAAATCTCAGGATACAAAATCAATGTGCAGAAATCACAAGCATTCCTATACACCAATAACAGACTAACAGAGAGCCAAATCATGAGTGAACTCCCATTCACAATTGCTACAAAGAGAACAAAATACCTGGGAATATATCTAATAAAGGATGCAAAGGACCTCTTCAAGGAGAACTACAAACCACTGCTCAAGGAAATAAGAGAGGACACAAACAGATGGAGAAACATTCCATGCTCATTGTTACGAAGAATCAATATCGTGGAAATGGCCATATTGCCCAAAGTAATTTATAGATTCAGTGCTATTCCCATCAAGCTACCAATGACCTTCTTCACAGAACTGGAAAAAACCACCTTAAACTTCATATGGAACCAAAAGAGAGGGCACATAGCCAAGACAATCCTAAGCAAAAACAATGAAGACGGAGGCATCATGCTGCCTGATTTCAAACTATACTACAATGCTACAGTAATCAAAACAGCATGGTACTGGTACCAAAACAGAGATATAGACCAATGGAACAGAACAGAGGCCTTGGAGGCAATGCCACACATCTACAACCATCTGATCTTTGACAAACCAGAGAAAAACAAGCAGTGGGGAAAGGATTCCCTGTTTAATAAATGGTGTTGGGAAAATTGGCTAGCAGTGTGCAGAAAGCAGAAACTGGACCCCTTCCTGATACCTTACACTAAAATTAACTCCAGATGGATTAAAGACTTAAACATAAGACCTAACACCATAAAACCCTAGAAGAAAACCTAGGCAAAATCATTCAGGACATAGGCAAGGGCTTCATGCCTAAAACACCAAAAGCATTGGCAACAAAAGCCAAAATAGACAAATGGGACCTAATGAAACTCCAGAGCTTCTGTACAGGAAAAGAAACAATCATTAGAGTGAACTAGCAACCAACAGAATGGGAAAAATTTTTTGCAATCTACCCATTTGACAAAGGGCTAATATCCAGAATCTGCAAAGAACTAAAACAGATTTACAAGAAAAAAACAAACCTGTTCAAAAGTGGGCGAAGGATATGAACAGACACATTTCAAAAGAAGACATATGTGAGGCCAACAAACATATAAAAAATACTCATCATCACTGGTCATTAGAGAAATGCAAATCAAAACCACATTGAGATACCATTTCACGCCAGTTAGAATGGCAATCATTAAAAATTCTGGAGACAACAGATGCTGGAGAGGATGTGGAGAAATAGGAACACTTTTACACTGTTAGTGGGAGTGTAAATTAGTTCAACCATTGTGGAAGACAGTGTGGCGATTCCTCAAGGACTGAGAAATAGAAATTCCATTTGACCCAGCAATCCCATTACTGGGTATATATCCAAAGGATTTTAAATTGTTCCATTATAAAGACACATGCACACGAATGTTCATTGCAGCACTGTTTACAATAACAAAGACCTGGAACCAATCCAAATGCCCATCGATGATAGACTGAACAAGGAAAATATGGCACATATACACCATGGAGTACTATGCAGTCATAAAAAACGATTAGTTTGTGCCCTCTGTAGGGACATGGATGAATCTGGAAACCATCATTCTCAGCAGCGACAGAAGAACGGAAAATCAAACACTGCATGTTCTCACTCATAGGTGGGTGTTGAACAATGAAAACACATAGATACAGGGAGGGGAGCATCACACACTGGGGTCTGTTGTGGGGGGAATGGGGGAGGGACAGCAGAGGATAGGGAGTTTGGGGAGGGATAACGTGGGGAGAAATGCCAGATATAGATGACAAGGGGATACTGGCAGCAAACCACATTGCCATGTATGTACCTATGCAACAATCCTGCATGATCTACACATGTGTCCCAGAACCTATAGTGCAATAATATATATATAGAAAGTCTCAGAGCATCTAGTGGTGCTTGAAGAAGCGAAGCCTGGCTCCAGAACTCCAGTGGGGATGGTGAGGGCCCTGGTAGCTGCCAAGAGAACATACCATCTAGTGAAGCCACTGTATCTGGCATGTCCTATGTTTCATGATTCAGTCTTATTATGTAAAATTCATATAGGAATTTATTAATTTCCTCTAGGTTTTCCACTTTGTTAGTGTGTAGTTGTTCATAAGGGTCTCTAGTGATCCTTTGCATTTTTGTGGAATCAGTTGTAATGTTTTCTTTTTCATTTCTATTTATTTGAGTCTTCTCCTTTTTATTCTTGGCTAGTCTAGCTAGTGGTTTACTGATTTTCTTTATCTTTTTTTTTTTAAAAAAAGCTTTTCCTGTCATTGTTTTCTTGCAGATTTTGTCTCTATTTTGTTTTATCCTGCTCTGATTTTTATTATGTCTTCGTTTTACTAATTAGGGGTTTGATTTTTCTTTCCTTGAGGTGTCTCATTAGCTTATTTGAAGTCTTTCTGCTTTTTAATCTAGGTATTTATTGTTATAAACCTCCCTTATGGCAATGCTTTTGTTGTATCCCATAGGTTTTAAGATGTGAATTTCCAATATTTTTTACTTGAAGAAATGTTTTTAGTTTCTTAATTTCTTCATTGACCATCATTCAGGAATATGTTAATTTCCACGTACTGTACAGTTTCTAAAGTTCCTCGTTATTGATTTCTAGTTTTATTCCATTGTTGTTTGAGAAGATACTAGATGTGATTTCAATTTTTTAAAATTTGTTGAGGCCAGGCTTGGTGGCTCACTCCTATAATCATAGTGCTTTCAGAAGCTGAGGATTCTCAAGTGGGAGGATCGCTTGAGGCCAGGAGTTTGAGACCAGACTGGGCAACATAGTGAGACATTGTCTCACATAGTGAAAATTAGCTAGGCATTGTGGTGTGCACCTATAGTCCTACCTACTTGGGAAGCTGAAGAGGGGATCATTTGAGTGTAATTTAAGGCTGCAGTGAGCTATGATTACAGCACTGCACTCCTGCCTGGATGATAGAGCAAGACCATGTCTAAAAAAATAATGTTGAGACTTGTTTCATGGCCTAATATATGGTCTACTTTGGAGAATGCTGCATGTGCTAATGAGAAGAATGTGTGTTTTACAGCTGTTGGAATAAAGATTCTGAAAATGTCTGTTAGGTCTATGTGGTATAAAGTGCAGTTTAAATCTAATGTTTGTTGATTTTCTATTTGGATGATCTGTCCAATGCTGACAGTGGAATGTCGAAGTCCTCAATGATTATTGCATTGGAATCTTTCTTTTTATAGTGAATACTATTTGCTTTATGTCTCTCAGTGCTCTGTTGTTAGGGGTGTGTATATATATATATATATATATATATATATATTTACAGTTATTATCTACTCTTACACTCTGGTAGCATTTTTGCTATGAAGTGAATCTCCTGGGTTGGATGTTATATTACCTGGTATTTCATGTCCTTGGATCACGCATGAATAATAGTGCTGACTGAGCCTTATAGGACTAGGAAGGCAAATCCATGTTTGGAATAGGTATTTATCCCTGTGAGGTTGAACCACTGTTTTTTAGAGGCTGGAAGGAGCTGATGTAGTCAATTTATCCCCAAGCAAGGAGTTTATTTTTTTGAGGAATAATGCCATATTAGGGACTCAACTTTCTGCTGATACATGCTAGGTATCAGCAATTCTTTAGGTATTTCCTTCTTTATCTAGACCAACTCTTGCGCATGGGGTTATACTTAGGTATAACCATAATTACTGGCCTGGTAGCTGGGAGAGGAGGCTGGGCCAGCTCCTAGGTGAGCAGCACCTATTCCCTTGTGAACAGGGTCAGCTACATAATTTGCAGGTATAGTACAAAACGAAAATATGGGGGTCTTTGTTCAAAAGGTAGAGGAAAACATGCCATTAAAATGACTTAAAGTTTCTTTTCTTCTGTGGTCCTTTCCTCTTGCTTAGGTGTTTTAAATAATATATATAAGGCTGGGTGCTGTAGCTCACACTTGTAATCCCAGCACTTTGGGAGGTTGAGGCAGGTAGATCAGGAGGTCAGGAGTTCGAGACTGGTCTGGCCAATATGGTGAAACCTAATCTATACTAAAAATACAAAACATAGCAGGGAGTGGTAGTGCACACCTGTAGTCCCAGCTACTTGGGAGGCTGAGGCAGGAGAATTACTTGAACCCGGGAGGCAAAGGTTGCAGTGAGCTGAGATTGCACCACTGCAGTCCAGCCTGAGTGACAGAGTGAGACTCCATCTCTCCCTCCCTCTCTCCCTCCCTCCCTCTCTCTATATATGTATGTATACACACACACACACACACACACACACACACACACACACGCACGCATCTCTCTTGTCCATCATTATATTGTGCATTGCCCATTTAAATCAGCACAACTAGTGAAATGATGTAATTTCAACTCTGTTGCTCCTATTAGGATTTTTTTTAGAACTTTAGAAATGTTGCAGAAACTAATTCAACCTTTTTTGTTTTTATACAAGGTCTCACTCTGTTGCCCAGGCTTGAGTGCAGTGGCATGTTCACAGCTCACTGCAGCCTCAGCTTCCCAGGCTCCAGATGATCCTCCCTTCTCAGCCTCCCAAGTAGCTCAGACTACAGGAATGTCCCACCACACCTAGCTAATTTGTTATAGACAGGATTTTGCCACGTCGGCCAGGCTGGTCTTGAACTCATGTGTTCAAGTGATCCACCCACCTTGACATCCAAAAGTGTTGTGATTATAGGCATAAACCACTGTGTCTGGTCTCCAATTCAACTGTTTTACTTCACTTCTCCATATGCACATTCTACCAATGCACTTTAACTTCAGGTTAAGTAAGAAACAGAGAAAAAGTAGTTATAAGTTGCCTTATGTTTCCAGTCCCTTCTGTGTGATCATTTTCAACACAAGTGGTTGGCTAATATGAGGAACTTGAGCAGGAAATGCATTGATAGGGCTCCTTGGCTGTTTATGCTTAGGATGTTGTCTTCTTTCTGAGTTCAAATTAAATTTTAGGTCCGAATGAACAGTGGTGTCTCTTGGGGCTGTCAAAGTCCCTAATTACTCACACATAAATATATTTACTATGGAAGAGGAGCACAGAATTCCAGTGAACCCACAATGTGCAGTGAAACTCAGAATGAGTATGAGGGAAGTTATGGAAGTTGAAGGGCAAGCATCAAAAATACCATTTACAAAACGATAGGCATATCATGTGTTATCCCCCCTGCTCTGGACAAAGGGTTGCGTGTAGCTACTTAGGGCACATGCTCATTAAGCTGGCCTTAACTGTGAAGGTTCTGTGGTAGTGAATGGTGGAAATGCTATTAATAAGGAAGGATGGGCCACCTCTGCACACCCAGATGATCTTTGGCTGCGAGCATGGCAGAGGCAATCCTTGGGCATCCATGAAGATGTTCCTGTCACTTTTCAGGATCCCAAATTTTCCTCACAAAAGGTCTGACATCTAGAAAATAGACATGCATTGGCTGAGCATTCCAACATCCTTGTAGAGCTCTGCAACTCTCATTTCAAGGCCTTCAGCCCACATATTTGGGCAATGATTCTGCCTTCTATCCCAGAAGATAAAGGCCTTGTAAGCACTCACCAAGGAGTCCTGGTTTACTTAGCCATTAACTGTATGCTAATGGATGAATGAAGTCTTCAGTTTCTCAGGGTCCTTCTGCAGGTAGTGCAGATCAGCAATAATCAGTCTATTCTGCTCTTTGTAGGCATTTTCCCTACATTTTCAAAGGCCTGCATCATCACACCTTCCACAGCATTCCCTATCGAGGCATTTTCTCAGGAAATCACCTGTGAAATTTTTGCAGCTAACCACCTACCTGTGCCCCACCAGCCAACCTGCTCTACTCCTGCCAGGCAGGTGAGTGGTCCCCAGATCCCTATTTTACCACCTGTTTTGTCAGACTGTTCTTGGTGTCAGTTGTGTTGGAGGGAGTTCTCTGCAAAGACCAACATGAGACTCCATGTAGAGATTGTATGTGAGAGAATGATGAGGAGACAAGTTACTTAGTCTATGTGAGCTGCTAAAACAAAATACCACTTACTAGGAAATGTATAAAGAGAACTTTATTTTCCCAGAGTTCGGGAGGCTGGGAAGTTCAACATCATATCGGTAGGTTCAGTTGTCTGTTGAGGGATTATGTTTGTTTCCAAGATGATGCCTTCACGCTGCATCTTTTGGAGGGGAGGCGCATTGTGTCCGCACAGAGCAGAAAATAGAAGGGCCACAGGGACAAATTCCCTCTACCAAGGCTTTTCATAAGAGCACCTGATCCCATTCACAAAAGCTCTCTTCATGACTTGACTTAATCACTTCCCAAAGGCCCCACCTCCTAATACTGTAACACTGTTTCAAAAGTAAACAGTTTATGTAGAGTTTCAACATAAATTAAGGAGGGGACAAAAACATTCAAACCATAGTGTCAAGGAAGGATGGGAGAACAGCCAGAGGGAAGGAAAGTACAAGAGGAGGTTTGGTGGAGGCTTAGACTGCTTGCAGTCTAAGGAGGTTGGGGAGGGTGTCAGTAATAGGCCTCCCTTCGTATCCCTGCTCTGCAGTCACTGGCTAAGAGCAGTCCTTGGAAAGCCTGGCACAAATACAATAATATGTGCTCAGTAGGAAAGAGACCACACTTCCTCAGTAGCCCAGGTAATGCCCTCTCCTCAGCTGGCATCTCTGTTCCCCAAACATGGACCTCTTTTCTCCGAATCTCTTGGGGACATGTGGGTTGAGTTCAGGTTATCTGTAGCCTTCTAGATTATGCCTGCCTTTGTTTTATCTTCAGGAACAAGTTATGCAGCCATGACTAAATCATGTAACAAAGTAATGTTACTCTCCTGAATGTGGCGTCACTGGCTGGTGAGATATGAAGCCTTCAAGATGAAGCCTCACCCACACTCCCTGTACAAAAACGCTTCTCACGTAAGTGTCTCTTCAAGTGCTTACTGTAGTATGACTTATTGCTAAACTTCCGTCCACACTCTTGGCATTCATAAGGCCTCTCTCCTGTGTGTATTCTCTCATGCACAGTGAGGTCTGACTTACTGGTATAGCCTCGCTTACACTCCTTGCACACAAAAGGCTTCTCCTTTGAGTGCATCCGCCAATGATGTCTGGTGAGACTCCTCTTCCAGCTGAAGCCTTGCCCACACACATTACACATGAAGGGCTTCTCCCCTGAGTGAGTCCTCTGGTGTGTGAGGAGGTTTCCCTTCCAGTTGAAGCCTCGCCCACACTCCTTGCATACAAAAGGCTGTTTGCCAGAATGTGCAAGCTGGTGTTTCACAAGGTTTGACTTCCAGATAAATCCTTGCCCACATTCACTGCAGATGAAAGGCTTCTCCCCCGAGTGCGTCTTCTGGTGGAAGAGAAGAGTTGATTTTAGGATGAAGCCTCGCCCGCAATCCTTGCAATTAAATGGCCTTTCCCCGGAGTGTGTCCACTGATGTCTAAGAAGATTTGCCTTCAAACTAAAGCTTTTCTCACACTGCTTGCACATGAAGGGCTTCTCTCCTGAGTGTGTCCTCTGATGTATGGTGAGATTTGGCTTCAAAGTAAAGCCTCGCCCACAATCCCTGCAGAAGAAACGTTTCTCACCCAAGTGTGCCCTCAGGTGCTTGTTATAGGAGGACTTATCTCGAAACCTTCGCCCACACTCCCGACATCCATAAGGCTTCTCCTCTGAGTGTGTCCTCTGGTGTAAAGTGAAGGTTGACTTTTGGATAAAGCCTCGCCCACAGTCCTTGCACACAAAAGGTTTCTCCTCTGAGTGTGTAATCTGATGTTTCACAAGAGTTGACTTCTGAATAAATCCTTGCCCACATTCTCTACAAACAAAAGGTTTCTCCCCTGAATGTGTTCTCTGGTGGTAGACAAGAGTTGACTTTTGGCTAAAGCTTCGCCCACAATCCTTGCACACAAAAGGCTTCTCCCCTGAGTGTGTTCTCTGGTGTCTGAGGAGACTTCCTTTCACACTAAAACTTTGCTCACACTGCCTGCACGTGAAGGGCTTCTCCCCTGAGTGTGTCCTCTGGTGTGTGATGAGGTGTGACTTATTGCTAAAGCCTCGGCCACACTCCTGGCATCTGTAAGGCTTCTCTCCTGAGTGTATCCTCTTGTGCACAACGAAGTATGACTTGTTGGTATAGCCTCGCCCACACTCCTTGCACACAAAAGGCTTCTCCCCTGAATGTGCCTTCAAGTGCTTGTTGTATGAGGACTTATCATTAAACCGTCGCCCACACTCCTGGCATCCATAAGGCTTCTCTCCTGTGTGTGTTCTCTCATGCACAGTGAGGTATGACTTACTAGTATAGCCTCGTCCACACACCTTGCACAGAAAAGGCTTCTCTCCTGAGTGTGTCCTCTGGTGTCTGAGGAGATTTGCCTTGAGGCTGAAGCCTCGCCCACACTCACTGCACAAATAGGACTTCTCTCCCATGTGTGTCTTCTGGTGCAAGAGAAATGCTGACTCATCTCTAAAGCCATGGTGACACTCCCTGCATGTAAAAAGCTTCTGCCTGGAATGTGCTTTTTTGTGTATGATTACTATTATCTTCTGGCTGAAGTCTTGCCCAGCCTCTGCACACTTGAATGCTCCCCATCTTGAATTTTCTATTCCTTTCAATACTTTGTCTATTTCTGTAGGATTTTCCCTCTGGCCTTGACTAGACTCTATTTCCATTACACTGTTCCTCCTCCTTGAGCTTACTGTATGTTTTAGGGGTGGGCTGGAAAATGCCATGGGCTTAGAGCCTTTTTCTTTCTTTTGACCTTCAGCTGTGTCACTCTGGCAGCTTTGATCAGAAAATTGTAGTTGGTGTTGCCTCTGATGTGCAAGTCCAAGATTCTTGGGTGGCAGGACACATTCTGCATATATTCCTGGAGAAGATACCAATAATGAGACAGAATCAGTAATGAAAAGTCTTCAATCAAAGAAAAGCCTAGGACCAAATTGCTTTACTGCTTGCTCCTAGCAAACTCTTAAGAACAACAAACACCAGTTCTTCTCAAACTATTCCAAAAAATTGAGAGGGGGCGGAATTCTTTCTAACTCTTTCTACAAGGCTAGCATTATCCTGATACCAAAACCAGACAAGGACATAGCAAAAACAGAGAACTACTAGCCAATATCCCTGATGACCATTAATGGAAAAGTCCTCAACAAAATACTGGCAAACCAAATCCAACAATACAGAAAAGACAATACACCACAATCAAGTGAGATTTATCCTGGGTATGCAATTATGATTCAACATACACAGATCAATACTTGTGATACATCATATCAACACACTGAAGGAGCAAAAGATATACGATCATCTCAACAGATACAGAAAAAGATTTGATACAATTCAAAATCTGACTAGAATAAAAACTTTTATTTTTTTGAGACAGGGTCTTACTCTGTTGCTCAGGCTGGAGTGCAGTGGCGTGATCATGGCTCACTGCAGCCTTGACCTCCCAGGCTTAAATGATCCTCCCACCTCAGCTTCCTGAATAGCTGTACTACAGGTGCCTGCCTGTAGTTAAGCCACAGTTGCCATTGCCTGGCTGAGTTTTGTATTTTTTGTAGAGATGGGTTTTCATGATGTTGTCCAGGCTGGTCTCGAATTCTTGAGCTCAGGCAATCTGATCACCTTGCCCTCCTAATGTGCTGAGATTATAGGCATGAGCCACTGCACCTGTGCAGACTCCATCTCTGGATCCCCTCACACAACAGTGTGGGAGCTCTTTCTTTCTCTATTTGTCTTTCTCTCTCTCTCTGCTTAATAAATCACTTTCTGCCAAACTCTTTGGGTCTGATATTTACTTGAACAACATCACTGCACTGCCAGGGTCTCCTCCCCATTCTTGGGTAAGTGAGAGCCCAAGGACCTGGAAAAAAACACATCCAGTCGCGGAACAATGAGCATCTTTGGGACACCCCTGCAACCTGATCCTGTCCCCCAGTTACAGTATTGATTTAAAAACAGACACTGGCCAGGCATAGTGGCTCACACCTGTAATCCCAGTGCTCTGAGAGACTGAAGAAGGTGGATTGCTTGAGGCTAGGAGTTTGAGTCAAGCTTGGGCCACACAGCAAGACCCCATCATTACAAAAGATTTAAACAAATTAGCTGGGCATGTGGCACATGCCTATTGTCCCAGCTACTTGGAATTTGAGACAGGAGGATCACTTGAGCCAAGGAGTTAGAGGCTGCAGTAAACTATGATGGCACCACTGCACTCCTGCCCAGGTGGACAGAGCAAGACCCTGTCCATAAAAACAAAAAGAAAAAGGAAATACACATACACCAATAGAAGAGAATAGATAACCTAGAAATAAATCCATGTATTTAAAGCCAACTGATTTTTGACAAAGGCACCAAAAACACACCGTAGGGAAAGGACAGTATCTTTAAATGGTGTTAGAAAAAGTGAATTCCAAAATGAATAAGAATGAAATTAGATGCTTGTCTCTCATAATATACAAAAATAAACTAAAAGTAGATTAAATACTTAAACATCAGTTCCAAAATTATAAAACAATTTGAAGAAACACAGGAGAACTGCTTTAGGACACTGGCCTAGACTAGCCATGTTTTATGGCTAAGACTTCAAAATCACAGGCAACAAAGGCAAAAATACACACCAGACTACATCAAACTAAAAAGCTTCTGCACAGCAAAGGAAAGTATCAACAGTGAAGATACATCATGTAGAACTGGAGGAAATATCTGCAAACTATTCATCTTACAAGGGACTAGTATACAGAATATATAAGAAGTCAAACACAACAACAACAAAATAATCCAACTAAAAAGTGGGAAAAGGATCTGAATAGACATTTCACAAAAGAAGACATACAAATGGGCAACAGGTATATGAAAAAATGCTCATCGCCACCAATCATCAGGGAAATGCAAATCACATTGAGAGATCCTCTTACCCCAATTAGGGTGGCTATTATAAAAAAGACAAAAAATAACAAATAATGGCAACGATGCAGAAAAAAGGCAATAATTATACACTATTGATATATAATTAGTTTAGCCATTAGGGAAAATGGTATGGAGGTTCCTTAAAAAACTACAAATAGTTCCCCTCCCTGTGTCCATGTATTCTTATTGTTCAATTCCCATATACGGGTGAGAACGTGTGGGGTTTGGTTTTCTGTTCTTGTGTTAGTTTGCTGAGAATGATGGTTTCTAGCTTTATCCATGTCCCTGCAAAGGACAGGAACTCATCCTTTTTTATGGCTGCATAGTATTCCATGGTGTATATGTGCCACATTTTCTTTATGCACTCTATGATCGATGGGCATTTGGATTGGTTCCAAGTCTTTGCTACTGAGAACAGTGCTGCAATAAACATAGGTGTGCATATGTCTTTATAACAGAATGATTTATAATCCTTTGGGTATATACCTAATAATGGGATTGCTGGGTCAAATGGTATTTCTATTTCTAGATCTTCGAGGAATCACCACACTGTCTTCCACAATGGTTGAACTAATTCATACTCCCACCAACAGTGTAAAAACATTCCTATTTTTCCACATCATCTTCAGCATCTGCTGTCTCCTAACTTTTTAATGATCGCCATTCTAACAGGTGCAAGATAGTATCTCATTGTGCTTTTGATTTGCATTTCTCTAATGACCAGTGATGATGAACTTTTTTTCATGTTTGTTGACTGCATAAATGTCTTCTTTTGAGACGTGTCTGTTTATATCCTTTGGTCAGTTTTTGATGGGGTTGCTTTTTTCTTGTAAATTTAAGTTCTTAGTAGATTCTGGATATTAGCCCTTTGTGAGATGAGTAGATTGCAAAATTTCCTCCCATTTTCACATGTACCCCAGAACTTAAAGTATAATAATAATAAAAAAACACAAATGCAAAAGGAACAAAAATGAAAAAAAAAAAAAAAACCCACCAAACTTACAAATAGACCTATGATGCAATCCAGTAATCCCACTACTTCATAATTATCCAAGGGAAAGGAAATCAGTATGGCAAAAGGATACCTGCACCACCATGTTAACGTTAGTATTCATAATAGCCTAGATAATGGAATTAACCTAAATGTCCACCAATGGTTGAATGGATAAAGAAAATGTAGTACATATACATAATAGAATGCTAGTCAACTATAAAATAAAATAAAATTCTGTCATTTACAGCGATATCATTAGAACTGGAGTTCACTATGTTAGGTGAAATAACCCATGCACAGTAAGACAAATATTGCATGTTGTCACTCATACGTGGGAACAGAGGCTAGGAAAAAGAGAGGGAAGGGAGAACAAAGAGCGGTTGATTGTGGGTACAAAAAATACAGTTAGAAGAAATAAGTATTTGATAGCACAGTAGGATGACTATAGTTAACGGTAATTTATATTTCAAAATAGAAAAAAATTGACAATGTAGAGAAATGATAAATATTTGAGGTTATGGATATCCTGATTTGATCATTACATACGGTATGCATGTATGAAAATATCCCATCTACCCATAAATAATGTACAATTATTATGTATCCACAAGAATCCCCCCAAAACTAATATAAACATTAATAGCAGCCAGCTATAAAGGGGAAATATTTATAAATGGAGAAAAATAATTCTTTTTTAATACATAAAAATGAATATTCACATTAAGAAAGGAAAAATTAAAGTGAAAAGAGAAATAGCAAACTGATAGAAGATACTGCTGGTACATATGACTGTCAATGTGCTTATTATTCAGGAAAAATATTCCAAAACCTATCAGATATATGATTATATGAGCTTTCCTACATCATTTATATAATTTCTAATCTTTCTGGTCACTCAGATAATGAGAGTTAAGTTTGCTGATTCTGTAAAGTTACAGGGTAACTTACAGTAATGTTATTTTGGGCCTACCCACATACATCCCAGCTTCTCATACCTGCACTGAACCAGCTTTGTCATTCTGCCAGTACCCTCACTTATGAGTTAAATAAAATCCTAACATATATTCCCATTATATTAAACATTCCCACTTTCAGAAGTCAGTGGTAGACAAGAAGCCTCTTATTTTAATTCACTGACAGACAAATCAGCAGGCAATTGATATGGGGGTGAGAGAAGGCAGTTGATATGGACTGTATGTTAGCATCCCCCAAATTCATATGTTGATGCCTTAACCTCCAATGTGATGGCATTTGGAGGTAGAGTTGTTGGGAGATAAACATGTTTAGTTGAGATCATGGGGTGAGCCCATGTGAGGACACAGCAAGAAGGTGGCAGCCTGTGAGCCAGGATGAGGACCCTCACAATGAAGCAAAGGTGCCAGCACCTTCATCTTGGAATTCCCAGACTCTAGAACCATAAGAAATAAATGTCTGCTGTTTGAACCTCCCAGTCCATGGTATTTTGTCATTTCTATGATACTTGAGATGATTAAGAAAGGAGTGTCTTACAACCTATGCAAACTGAGGGAGTGGCACCAATCATAAATCCAAAAGCAGAGACTTCATGCATGTGAAAACTCAGTGAGGCCAGCTCCAAATTTCTCAGTGGATGCGCCCATATTTTTTATGGGGTGGTGGGAAGCAAGGAATGGGAAAGAACTCCACAGTCTATATGAACCTGCTTTTTTTGCAGACAATGGGACAAAGTCAACAACAACCATATAAAAAATCAACCTGCTAATCTTCTGACAGAGAGTATACTATGTAATTCCACTTACATGAAGTTCTAAGACAGGTGAAATTAAGGCATATTGAACAAAATCAGAATTGTAATTTTCTCTGGTGGACTGGGAGCAGGAAATGACTGGAAAAAGGCACAAAACACTTCTAGGGTGAGAGTAATTGTTCTGTGTTGTCATAGGGGTCCAGATTACATTAAGTTATGCATCCGTCAAAGCTCATCAAATGTTACACTTCAGATTTATGCATCTTACAATATATAAATCCTAAAAAGAACCACAAAGAAACATAATTCTACTTATTGAGAAGCATGCTGAATGTTTATGAGTAAAGGGTAATGATGTCTGCAATATTAAAGAGCATCAAAAGGAAGATGACTCAAGGATGGAGAGAGCAATACACAGCTGGGTAAATAAGCAATAAAGAATAAGGAGTACAAAGCTACATGTTGACTGTAGGTGGTAGGTCGACAGGTATTCATTCCATAAGCCTTTCAACTTCTTAGTATGCACAAAAATATAATTGTTCAACATTTGCTTCACAAAAAAATGCTGGAGGGAGGAAAGTATTATAGGATGTAAACTTAAAATATACATGCTATGAAATAAGGAAAGTTAAATGAGGGTTATAGTTACTAAAAAAAATCTTAGGAACTAACATTAATATTAAATCAAATAGATTATAATATAGTAACTATTATTAGGTTTTACAGATGAAATATGATGACCAGGATTTGCTTCAAAATAATCCAGGAATTGGAGATGAGGGTGAGAGTTTCCCTGTGAACTGATAAAATTATAAAAATTCTAACCTTGCATGTATTTTAACAGTAGGCTAAAATATAGAAAGTAAGTGCTACAAAACGTAGTATATATGGAACAATCCACCATGAATACAGAAGATGTAAAAATCATCTCTTCGAGTATTGGACAGATAGGTCAAACTGCCCTCCTTAAAAAAAAAAAACTATAAAGACACAGAAGAGTTAACACCACAAATTTTTATTTTGGCCAGGCATGGTGGCTCACATCTGTAATCCCAGCACTTTGGGAAGCCAAGGAGGGCGAATCACCTGAGGTCAGGAGTTCAAAACCAGCCTGGCCAACATGGTGAAACACCGTCTCTACTAAAAATACGAAAAAAAAAAAAAATTAGCCAGGCATGGTGGTAGGCACATGTAATCCCAGCTACTCAGGAGGCTGAGACAGGAGAATCACTTGAACCTGGGAGGCGGAGGTTGCGGGGAGCCAAGACTGCACCATTGCACTCCAGCTTAGGCGACAGGAGTGAAACTCTGTCTCAAAACAAAAAAACAGAAAAAACAACGGTTGGGCGCGGTGGCTCATGCCTGTAATCCCAGCACTTTGGGAGGCTGAGGTGGGCGGATCATGAGGTCAAGAGATCGAGACCATCCTGGCCAACATGGTGAAACTCTGTCTCTACTAAAAATACAAAAATTAGCTGGGTGTGGTGGCACACGCCTGAGGTCCCAGCTACTTGGGGGGCCGAGGCAGAAGAATCACTTGAACCCAGGAGGCAGAGGTTGCAGTGAGCTGAGATAGTACCACTGTACTCCAGCCTGGCAAGAGAGCGAGACTCTGTCTCAAAAACAAAAATAAAAACAAAACAAAACAAAACAAACAAAAAACCACAACTTTATATCTTTAAATCTTTGTATCTTTATAACCTTGGCCTAGGAAGGATTTCTTTTTTTTTGGAGATGGAGTCTCGCTCTGTTGCCAGGCTGGAGTGCAGTGGCACGATCTTGGCTCACTGCAATCTCTGCCTTGCAAGTTCAAGCTAGGAAGGATTTCTTAAACAAGACATAAAAGAAACTTCCAGGCCGGGCGCGGTGGCTCAAGCCTGTAATCCCAGCACTTTGGGAGGCCGAGGCGGGTGGATCACGAGGTCAAGAGATCGAGACCATCCTGGTCAACACGGTGAAACCCCGTCTCTACTAAAACTACAAAAAATTAGCTGGGCATGGTGGCGCGTGCCTGTAATCCCAGCTACTCAGGAAGCTGAGGCAGGAGAATTGCCTGAACCCAGGAGGCGGAGGTTGCGGTGAGCCGAGATCGCGCCATTGCACTCCAGCCTGGGTAACAAGAGCGAAACTCCGTCTCAAAAAAAAAAAAAAAGAAACTTCCAATTACTCAAGGAGAACTGCAGCTGAGTAATCAAAATCTGTCTAACCATTTTCCAAATAGGATATAAAGATCAATAGAAACAGATGACCCCGGAAACTGACACACAGCAAGATAGAAAAAACTACAAATTTCTGCTTATAACAAGCAGAAAATTTAGCACCACTTTTCATCAATCTTCTATGGTCCCACTGTGAGGAGTGAGGGAAGCCTGCAAAATAGCATGAAAAGAGAAGAGAGGAACCCAAGGCCTGACTGTGAACTAAAACTGCTCCGAGAGAGAACAAGTCCACCCTAGAGGTAAGAATCATCATCATCATCATCATCATCATCATCATCATCATCATCATTGAGTCCTGATGAACCACAACAGTGACTACCAGGACTTAAGAGGGTGCACAATTCCAGACCACAGCCTCACTCAGGCAGTACGACTGGAGGAAATGGGGGAAGGAGGAAGATGAAGTGACCTCTGGCAAGAGTAGTACTGCTTAAAACATTAAACCAGAAGAAAAAAAACTATGGGAATTGAGGAAGGAGAATAATGGACAGAGGTTTTAAGAATACCCGGACAGTATTAGGAAGGGGCAATAGACTTAGGCTTGCAGTCGGGAGGTCACAAGGAAAGTCACAAATGGGGAGACTGAGTGGGAGAAAGAAGCCTAGCAAATGGGGGGCAGGAGGCTTCCTGAGAGGAGTCCAGGGACCCCAGGAGAACCTCTCACTCAGCAAGGACTAGAAGGAAGGCAGGGCCAGGTGGTCTGAAGAGCAGCCAAGGAGGCCAGAACAGCTTCCAGGTATCCTGGCCTCAGAGGAGCCTCCTCCCTCCCGAAAGGCTGTGTCTGTGCTCTGTCTACCCTGTCCTTCCCCTCACCTGCATGGGGGCCCGGCTGGCGTCTTCTCTCTTCTCCCCAGGGCGCTTCCCCTTGCTCTAGCCGCTTGATGAGTTCTGGTTTAGAATGGAGAATTCCTGCTCACAGGGAAAAAAATCATGAGGTGATTCCTGGTTGTAGGCTCCAAGGGCCATTTGCTGGAGCTACCCAGGGAAGGAAGGGAGTGAGTGTCAGAGGGGGAAAGCTCAGGAGGATCCTGTCTACCATGCTTAAATACAAGCCCCCAGGAGAGCCCCAGCACGGGGAGAGAAGCCTGCAGGTACCCAGTGACAGCCAGCATAAAGCTCTACCAAAGCCAGACCCTCCCCAGGAGAATAGAGAAAACATCCTTGTCTCTGAAACTAACCCTGTGACAACATCAGAGGCACCACAGGCCAAATGTTAAACCTAGGGGAAGCCACACTTACCTAGTGAGATCAGGTGGCTGTAGTTCTCCAGCGTCACCTCCCTGTACAGGGCCCTCTGGGCAGGGCTCAGCAGCCTCCATTCCTTCTGGGTGAAATCCACAGTCACATCCCCAAATGCCATGAAAGACTGTAACATAAAACCCAGGCCTGCTCACCAGGGACGGCAGTGCACTCAGGCAACTGGAGGATTCCAGGATCTGCCACCTGTGCCTGGAGTTCCAAGACCTCCATCTCTGCCTGGCCCCAGTATTTATGGTGCTAGGTACTTTTCATGCGGCTTCCTAGAAGCACAGAGAGTTCAAACCTGCGTGGAGCTTTAAACCTAGGCAGGGAGAAGAGGGAAACTCAAAAATTAAATGACAATGTTTCCTACAAACATATAACAGTAAATAACACACTACTAAAGTTTTATGGTACCCTGGGCCATCTTCTGAGTTAGAACTACATGAATTTATAAATGAGGAAGATACAGCTCTCATGGATCTTCTGACAAAATGAAAATCGATCATTTGGGACCTGCCCTGGAACATGTAAGTCTCCACTGCAGGATCACAGAATTCAGATCCAGCCTAGATGATTTCTACCAAAAATCCAATGCCGTATAGGGCAGTCTGAGCACATGTGAATTAGTGGATGGAGCACTTTTGAAAGAGCCCTTCTCACAGTACATCTGTTCTGCAACTATACATGTGACCAGTCTGGCATCTCTGTAGGTGCTTGATGAATTTAAATTCCATTCATGGACAATTGCAGTGGCTTGCGCCTGTAATCCCAGCACTTTGGGAGGCAGAGGTGGGCAGATCATTTGAGGCCAGGAGTTCAAGACCAGCCTGGCCAACATAGTGAAACCCTGTCTCTACTAAAAATACAAAAATTAGCTGGGTGTGGTGGTACCTGCCTGTAATCTCAGCTACTTAGGAGGCTGAAGTAGGAAAATTGCTTGAACCTGGGAGGTGGAGGTTACAGGAGCTGAGATTGTGCCACTGTACTGCAGCCTGGGTGACAGAGCGAGACTCTGTCTCAAAAATAAATAAATAAATAAATATTCCATTTGTGAAGCTCATCAGGACTACTAGACTCATGAGTCAGAAAGCCTCTCCTTTGACCCTTAACTGTTCATCTCTATTCCCCCGTCACTGATCTGTCATGTCATATTTGCTGCAAGGATCCTCAAAATCCAGGCAGGCTAGGCACCATAGCTCATGCTTGTAATGCCAGCACTTTGGGAGGCTGATGCAGGATTGCTTGCATCCAGGAGTTTGAGACCAACCTGGGCAGCATAGCGAGACCCCCAACTCCACACGCACACAAAATAAAAAATTAGCCGAGCATGGTGGCAGGTGCCTGTAGTCCCAGCTAGTTGGGAGGCTGAGATGTGAGGACTGTTTGAGTCTGGGAGGTCAAGGCGGCAGTGAGCTATTACTGTGGCATGGCACTCGGCTTGGGCAACAGTGAGACTCTGACCACCATCCCCCCAAACTCCCCCCAGAAAAGCAAAAGAAAAACCAAGAAAACCCCAGACAGCTTAAAGACCAAGTTGGGCTCCTGAGGCTGGCATCCAGGCCTCCGTCCTCAGGAGGGTCAGAGGTAGCCAGCACAGAAACTTTCAGGAACAGTCAGATGATAGGGGCCAATGAGAGAGGTAGGTGGGAGCTATCTCAGCAGTTTAGGCCACGCTGTGAGGGGTCTGCAGGAAGCGGCAGAGCTGTGGGAGGTAGCAGTGCTACACTGTCAAACCGTGAGGACCCTGGTGAGCTTGGGCACCTGTGGCCGACTAACAATGCAGGCTCGGCACAGGGCGGTGACTGCTCTTCAGAGACGTAGCCGACCCACGGCTGTAGGTGCAATCTCCCAGTTTGGTAATGCTGAAAGCCCATCTAACCATCCAACATGCTATCTGCCAAACCAGGAATATTCAGGGCCCCGAGTGACTCTGTGCCTTCACCAGAACATGGTGTGGTCAGCTGTGGCCACCCTAAGCCAGAACCTGATAGAGTTCTGAGTTGGGAGCCTAAGGGACCACAGCCCACTCCTGCAATCGTATCTAGGCCGTGCTTCTTGCAGCTGTTCCAGTCAGTGGCCACACATCATGAGGACACTGAGGCAAGCCCGTTTCAGCCCAGGCGCTCCTCTGATGGCCCACTATGGCCTGAAGACTGCTGTCCTCGCCAAACCTCTGGAAGCTGTACTTGGTCTCTGATGACCCCACGCAGTTGTCTCCCCTTCCTCCTCACTGAAGTCCGATGAGGCTCCAGGCGTCCTTTTCTCTCTTGCGGGTGTTTCCTCTGTAAGCCCAGCCCATCTCACTGCATCTTGGCATCTGCTTCTCCTAGGACTTGGATTCATCCACCACCAGTCTGTGAGGATGTTGGATGCTAAACCCTGTCTCTCTTGCAGTTGAGCAGTCTGCCCAGTGGCAGCCTGAGACTGAGCACACTTCTGCCTCTTCCCCGCCTCCTGTACTTGCCACATCCCTCACAGCTGCCCAGTGAGTCCCTCCCGCTGAAGGCCTTTGTGACCTCCCTCTCTGCCCTACCCTTCATTGACACCAACTCAGCATCATCACTGACACTTTAGTGTGGACATCTCTGTTTTTTGCTGTAAATGCTCCCTGGGTGTTGTGCACAGACCACTGACTGATGAATGATACCCACAGGCCAGTCACCTGCTGGAAGATGTCAGGAAAGACAGATCATTGCCCAGGAGCAGTGCTGACCTTGATCTTGTCCTAACAATGTGACTGCTAGGGCCAGTGAAGGAAATGGGCCCATCCTGTGATAGCAAGGAGGACAGTTCTGGGAAGTCTCACCTCTGTCTTGGCTCCCTGGGATTCCATGGCTGTCTTCCTGCTCTTCATGGAGAAGGGAAGCTTACAGATGGCCAATCTGTGAAAAGAAAGAAGTCAGAGGGTGGCTGGGTAGATGCCCTCCCCAGGTGTGACCCAGATCTGATTCCAATACCAACTGCGGAGCTGGGGAGAACGCACCTGCACGATCCCCACGTGGGGGTCTGGCCAAAAGGTCTAGGGAGGCAGACTCCCTGCAAATCTAGGACAAGCTTGCCTGGGAGTGAAGACCCTGTGCCCCAGGAGCTGGGTGAGGTTTGTTGTTTACATCACTGAGGGGTTAAAAGGATGTGGAACGCCTGCAGGTGAGGTCTTGAGTTTAAGGTTAGGACTCAGAGTCCAAGTGTTTTTTTGCATTGGACAGAAGAACACGTGAAAGCTGTCTGCCTCTTCTAGCCTTAGTCTCCCTGGGTTTAAACTCAGGATAACCACCGGGGCAGACAGTCTTGAGAAGGCCATAGGCAGATGGCATTGGCAATTATTTAGTACTGTGTAACACCAAAGCCTTTACAAATTAATAGCATGGGGAATGTGAGCTGTCAGGAATCAAAGTCCTCAAACACATAGTCAGTCTAAGGCAATGAGTGATCCAATGCAATTTGGATACTGATTGCATCGAAGAATATGTGAAGAGTTTTAACAGCCAGTGAAATCTGAACACTAATTGGATATTAGATTATCAAGCATTAGTTTTGTTATTATAAAAATATTTTGGGTTTTAAAAAATAAGCCCTTCCTTGTATACAAACTTTCAGAACATTCATGAGTGAAAATGATGTTTGCGTGTGCTTACACACCCCTTCTCACCCTCAAAAGTCAATTGAGCATTATTGGCCACACTTGATAATTTTTAGAACTGAATAATGTGTATTGGGTTCATTTTACTATTCTCTCTGAATTTTTTGAAAAAAAATTCAGGTAGAAATACAAAGAACTGTAAATTAAAGGGGTGGGTATAATTATTTCATTAGAGTATTCACTATACTTTTTTAAAAAAAGTAAAAGTAAAAACACAGAAATATAGGGATGATAAGAGGGAAATGTGAAGAACAAAGATGGTATCCTGCGGTGATCATGGGGAAAACAGCATACATCCACTAGCCAGCAACTTTAAGACAGAAGAAGTGAACAAATACTATGGTGTTGTGAAAGGAAAATAAAAACTAGGAACCCCAGTCCACTCTGTCAAAAGGAAATATTAAACTGAAAGCTGAGTCATGCAAGAAGCTGCCTTTCCTTTTGTTTCTACGAAGAGAACTCCTGATCAAAATCAAAACCAAAAAAAAAAAAAAAAAAAAAGGTTAACTATCTCAATAGTAGCCATTCTACGTGCACCTTATGTTATGTGAGATGAATACATGACTATTCTCCTACCTGTCCTTCTGTCTTGCCACTGTGGATTACCACAACCCCCCCTTTTTCCCCTCCAGCCCACTTTTTCCTTTTAAACACTGAAGCTCTCAAACTCATTTTTGGAGAAATCCACTGACCTCTCTCTGGGGCATGTTCTCAACCTTGGCAAAATAAACATCTAAATTGATACTCGACTCTGATACTTTTCGGTTTGCCCATAATTGGAGAAGAAAAGCAGTGAAATTTCTTTTTCTGAAAAGAAATTGAAAGGTGATTTAAAACATTTTGTTATTTCTATATACTTATACAAATAGTTTACATCATTGCATGTCCCATCTGTGCTATCTTTACCTATTCCAAAGTCACAAAGATATTCTCTTGCATTTACTCAAAGTTTAAACATTTTGTTTTTGATGGTAGTGTAAATATGTATTTCATTTTTAACTGTTTTCTGCTAGGTTATAGAAATACAAGTGCTTTTTAAAAATACTGACCTGATTTTTGAAGTTCCTAAACTGTGTTACTAGTATCTAGTTGTTTAACCACAGATTCTTCCATGTACATAGATAGCAAGGGGAAAGATGCCAGATGTAGGTGATGGGGAGGAAGGCAGCAAATCACACTGCCACGTGTGTACCTATGCAACAATCTTGCATGTTCCTCACATGTACCCCAAAACCTAAAATGCAATAAAATAAATAAATGCGAAAAAAAAAGTTTTTCTATTTCAACATTTATGCTTTTTATTCCTTTTTAATAGCTTAACAGATTAGCCAGATATTCTAGGATAATGCTAAATAAGAGCAATGAGAATCAACATTAATGCTTGTTCTTGATCTTAGTGTGAACACACTTCACCATTAAATATGATGATTGCAGTCAGGTTGTCACATATAACCTGTTATATTAAGGGAAATTCTTTCTATTCCTCATTTGCTGAGAATTTTTACCCTGAATGGGTATTTTTCTGCATTAAGACAGTCGTGTAGGCTTTTCTCTTTTGCTCCCTGAAAGCAGTGAAAGGAAAATAAAAACATGAGACCCCAGGCCACTCTGCCAAAAGAAAAATATTAAGCTGAAAGCTGATTCATGCAAGAAGTTGCCTTTCCTTTCGTTCCTAAGCAGAGAACTACAGATAAAAGGTTAAATATCTTCATAGGTAGCTACTCTATGTTCACTCTAGCCTTGGGTTTTTGGAAACAAATTCTATTTGGCTAGAATATATCATCCTTTTCATGTATCGCTGGATATTACTTGTCCATATTTTGGTGAGAATTCTGGACTATTTTTCTCTGGAGTGATTACTTGCAAGGGCACATAGGAACTCTGTTGAAATGTTCTGTATCTTGATTGAGGTGATAAGCGATGTGTGTATACATTTGTCAAAACTCATTATATAGTTAAAAGTAGTGCTTCTTATGGTATGCAAGTTACACTTCAACAATGATTAAAAATCCTTTCTGAGATCAAGTATATATGGGTAAAATAACAAGACATTTGGATTTGTTTTAAAATACTTTGGCACTTAAATAGGGAGAAGGGATAAATCTAACAAAACTACTCCTGGTTTTAAAATTATCGAAACTGGATGAAGGCAAAATGGGGATTCATTTTACCATTCTCCCAATTTTGCTGTCCATTTGAGATTTTTTACAATACTAGTTTACAGAAAAAGCATTAATCATATTTCTAATTATATGCTTAGCCAAAAAATTGGCTGAAATAATTTTATATGAGCCAACTTTATTTGAAAACAGTTAAAAGTCCCCAGGATTCAAGCAACTGCCCAATTAAGAAAGAGCCACATTAAAAAGAGAAGGCAGTTGGCTGGGCACAGTGGCTTATTCCTATGATCTCAGCACTTTGGGAGGCTGAAGCAAGTGGATTGCTTAATCCTAGGAGTTCGAGACCAGCTTGGGGAACACGGTGAAGGCTCATCTCTACAAAAAATATAAATATTAGCCAGGTATGATGGCATACACCTATAGTCCTAGCTATTCCTGGCTTGAGCCCAAGAGGTTGAGCCTACAATGAGCCTTGACCATGCCACTCCACTCCAGCCTGGGCAACAGAGCAAGACAGTCTCAAGAAAACAAAACAGTAACAACAACAAAACTAGACAATCATATTTACAGCCCAATACACCTTATTCCCAATGTTCTAACCTGTCCAAGTGCTGCCTAGTGGAAAAATCTCATGGTGAACTTGCCTATAGATGCCTGGGGCAAAAAATTACAGGTGCAGGATACAACAGACCTTCTAAAGCAGCATCCCAGTTTCCACTTCCTTACCTCAAACCTGAGGAAGCCCAGTAGACCTTTCTTACAAGGTTCTAAGCTGTTGGAGGCAGCCTGAGGGACTGCTCTCTCTGTTTTGAGGATCTCACATCTTAAGGAGGAAAAGCACTGGATCCTGCCTGGCAAAAATGCAGACAGTCTGAAGAGCAGATGCCTGGGGCAAGATATTATGAGTGGAGCCATACAACAGACCATCAAAGGCCCAGGGAGAGACTTTTGGGACAAATAAATATTTTAAAGCAGTTGCCTATGAGAAAATGGAAAAAGCCACAAGGAAAGGTAAGATCTATGCTCCAAAAGGCCCGAGAAAATCTCAAACCTTCTCCTCAGACTGATCCCAAAGCTCAGAACCAATGCCAAGGTAATAACAAAAATCTTCCCTGGCAAAGAGTCAGTCTGCAAAGACTGGAAAAGGAAGTTATTTTTTCCATAGTGACTAAGTTCTAACAACAACAACAACAACTCAGAAAACGTGGCCCAATAAATGGAAAAAAATAGTGATGGAAACTTTCCCTGAAGAAATATAAGTTTCAGGCATACCAGACAGATTTTAGAACTGTCTAAAATATTCTCAAAAAGCTCATGTGAACATGGGTAGAGAAAAGGAAATCAGGAAAATATACATAACAAAATAAGAATATCAACAGAGATTACAAAAAGGAGGCAAATGAAAATTTTGGACCTGAAAATACTTACTGTAGAATTATGGTGTCAGAGAGTATGAATGCCTTTCAGACACTTGACATATTGTTAAGAGTACTAAAAATTCAAAAGACTAAATTCATGTATTCATTCCCTTTTTTTTTTTTTGAGACAGAGTTTCACTCTTGTTACCCAGGCTGGAGTGCAATGGCTCAATCTCGGCTCACTGCAACCTCCACCTCCTGGGTTCAAGCAATTCCCCTGCCTCAGCCTCCCGAGTAGCTGGGACTACAGGCGTGCACCACCATGTCCAGCTAATTTTTGTATTTTTGGTAGAGACAGGATTTCACCATGTTGGCCAGGATGGTCTCGATCTCTTGACTTCATGATCCACCCGCCTCGGCCTCCCAAAGTGCTGGGATTATAGGCGCGAGCCACCGCGCCCGGCCTCAAATTCATTTATTCAATAGTATTAAGAGAATAACTTTACTGTATCCTCACTGTAATGTTTATGAATTTAGCAGACTTTTCAAATATAATAGACGACATGTCACATCATTGTTTATTTACATTTGCATTTCTTTGATCACTGATGATTTTGAATATCTCCTGTAAGTTCAAATCTTGGATGAATTTTCTTGTCAGAAAATTGTTTACAGCACATTACTGACCCAGTTATGAATCTTACTGTGAAGGCTGTTAAATACTATTTCATATAGAAACCAGGAAAGGACTCTTTTCATTAAAGATGCATGCATTCTAAAAAAAAAAAAAAAAATCCAGTAGAGGTATTTAACAGCAGATGAGGAGGCAGAAGAAAGAATCAGTAAACATAAAGAGAAGAATTTGAAATTACAGAGAAGAAGGAAGAGAAAAGAATGAGACAAAGTAAACAGACCCAAGAGAGTTACAGGCACCAACGGCTGGACCTATATATGGGTGTTTAGGAGAAGATATAGACTACTGAAGAAACAATGGCCAAAACTTCAAAATTTGAAGACAGACATGAATCTACAAAGCCAGCACACTCAACAAACTCTGAGACGAATAAATTCAAAGGGATCCACCCTGAACACCATACTTCTTAATGATGCTTACATGAAACCAGCTTCAGAACATAGGACTGGCAAGGGAAGAGAAGTTAAAAATTGTGGCATCCTGCCTCTCTCAGGGAAAAACTGTCACCACAGACTGAGAGCTGGAGAGGGAGAGGGTTCCATCATGTCATTTTCACAGCCCATAGTGGCGTTTCTCTCAAGAGTGAACCAAAGTAGGGTGGTGTGGGGGTAGTACTTTGTGTGTCAAATGTTACAGACTCTCACTGTTCTCAGAAGGGCTCATTTTCAGTTGATTCTTATGAATAAATATTTCTCTAAATTCCTGAGTGCTCTTAAGACAAATTCTTTGAGTTTAAATGATTGTTTTTGGTTTATTTTCTAAATTACTAGTTATGGTGTTTTGTTGGAGATATAGTCCACATAGCTCCTCACTGCCATTCCAGAATCCACATTTCTGATTATAGTAGGAACCAGAACTATGGCTAGGCAATTAGGTAAGTGGTGTGATCATGATTTGTCCTCATGGGCAGAGCAGCGAAAGACAGTGGAGAAGCAGAATTAAGAGAAGAGCCTGGCAGGCAGAAGAAGGAAGGGAATGGAAAAGCTCTGGCAAGGAAAGAATGAACAAGGCTCAGCAACTAAGCAAGCAGATGGGAAGTTTGCCAAGGTGGGGAAACTTCCTTTACCTAGATCACAAGGAGAAGTGAAACAGGGGGCACTATAGAGCTGGCTTCTAGATGTTTCTGTTCTCATGCTTCCCGTCTTAATGAACCTGCATATGAAATCTGAATTGTAAGGAGAAATTTTTGAGACGTGGAAAATTTCCACATAAACTGGGTAATGAGTGAAATTAATGAATTGCTAATGTTGTTGAGTATGATTCTGGTACTCTCGTTAGGTTAAAATACAAAACAATAATGACAAAAGTAGTCCTCAGAGAAGTTGCTGCAGTAAATTTAATGATGTCTTGGATTGGCTTCAGGGTACTCTAGCCTGAAATCAGAAAGCGTGGGGTGGGGAGTGGGTTGGAAGAAATAAGAATAGCAAAGTGTTAAGGTGCAAGAAGGGAACAGAGAGGTCTGTTATATATTCTCTTTACTTCAGTTCCTACTTCAATATTTTTCACTGTAAATTTGAAAAAAACTGAATATCCCTTCCAAGATAATTAGGAGAGGAAAAATACAGAAAACTTTCATTTCCAGCGTGTGAACGGAGAACACTGCAAACTGCTTGGTCTCATTCCTGCCATCTGTTGACATCTGTGGGAGTGAGCATCCTGTAGCAACAGAAACTGAGAACCAGAAGAAAGTGGTTTTAAATTAGTTACCAATAAATTAGATACGAACATGAGGTAAACTTGAAACCTTTACCTCCTCCATGTACATTTCATTAAAATTCTCTAAGATAAAAAAATAGCTCCTACATTTTGGGGAGATGAAAAATGTTCATATGCTGATTTGATGATCAAGACTTCACTATATACATTTCTTGAAACTCTCAACTAGAACTTAAAATGAGAGAGAATTTTTTGTCTCACTTATGCCTCAATGAAACTAATTCTCAACAGAAACCCCCCAAAATCCCAGCTTGCTCCACAACCCAGTCCACTTGATCCCAGATATGTTACATAAAGTAAAAATTATTTTTTATTTTTTTTGAGACAGAGTCTCACTCCATCCCCCAGGCTGTAGTGCAGTGGCATGTTCTCGGCTCACTGCAACCTCTGTCTCCTGAGTTCAAGCGATTCTCTTGCTTTACTTTCAGAGTAGCTGGGATTACAGGTGTGAGCCACCATGCTGGGCTAATTTTTGTATTTTTAGTAGAGACAAGGTTTCACCATGTTGGCCATGCTGGTCTGGAACTCCTGACCTCAGGTGATCTGCCTGCCTTGGCCTCCCTAAGGGCTGGGATTATAGGTGTGAGCCACAGTGCCCAGCTGTAAAAATTATTTCAACTGATTAACACACCACTTCTTAGTCTGTGAAACAGGGATTCCAATTCCTAACTTGCACATTGATTGAGGAGATGAATACAGCAATGACTACAAAGCCCTGTTCCTGGGACAGGACAATGGCTCAGCACATGCTAAATGAATCATTTTTTATAAGACCTGGTCTGCACCACAAATGCAGCAGCCTGAATAAAGCAATGAGAAAAGGAATGCTGGGGCAATGATGGAAGTGTCCTGAATAAAGGCATCAGATCTAGGAAACCTTCCCCATGAGGAGAACCAGCTGAGAGGTGCTGAGCCTCAGACGGGACAGTGTAGGGCAGGTGTCAGACATGAGCAAAGGAAACCCACCAGAATTTAGGGCAGAGAAGGCACTGCAGGAAGGCAATACGTAAGGAGTCCCCACTGAGGTTGGGCTGTTCTTCCTTATCCTGCAGACAGTCCTCTCATGGATAACACGGGAGTGGAGAAGAGGAGCTGGGGACTAAAATAGCTCTAAAATTAGCTCTGTGATCCTCAAAGGTGGCTTTGGAAATTTCCAGTCCCAAGGTAGAGCCTCTTCTTGTTAAAAAGAAAGGACCCAAAGTCTTCCAGAGAAGAAAACAACTGTAGGCAGGTTCCCGGGGACAGATCCTGAGTGTGGGCATCACAGCACAGCATGTCCTGACGTGAGGCTAACACCGAACACAACTTATCCCATCTGTGCTTCTAGAATAAAAAGGTGTTGATACTCATTATAATATTTAACACTTACTGAAAATTTAATATATGCCAGGCATGGCACACATTTTTCTGCATTCCTCACAACTGTCCTATGAAGTGACTATTACCCACCAATTTCAGATGAGGAAACAGCAGCAGAAAACATTTAAATACCTTTCTCAAAGTGACATAGCCAATCGAGTGATAGAGCCTGGGTTTCAACTCTCACTGCAAAGGGCTATGTCTTAACCAGCAGGCATGGATATGACATTTCCAATGAATCTGCACAGGTCAGGAGGGGATGTGGGTCAAGCTAGATTAGCTTGCAAGGCCATGAGGTATATCTTGACTGAGGGGTCTCTCTACTTCGGGGTTCTGCTGACAATTTTTCCATAATGAAATGATTAAAATCAGTTATTTGGATGGTCAGTCCACAGCCTCAGAGGCATAAAAAAATCTGCTGGGCCCAACGGTTGCTGTTACTCCCACTCCAATAACCAAGGAAGACCAACCAACATGGTGAGGACTGAACTCACCTTTTTTTTTTTCTTGCCTAAATGCCTATATATGGGGCTTGGGGAGTTCTGCCCTAGAAACCATAAAGTCTCATCAGATGAGTTTCATTCATCTTACATCATGTGGCTCACTTTCCAACCTGACTCTGGTATAGCATCACATGATAGCAGATGCTGAAGGAAATTATTTTACCCCAAAATACACTTCTTCAACATGTTTTGAAATGGCTGCCACAGGGGCAACAGATTGAAATGGATAGTCCTACAAAGCTGTCTTTGGTGGGAATATTTGCATCTGTAGAGAATCTCCATTAATGTAGCCAGACCTCTCTCATTCTAACCCTTTCCTCGATCTGGAAGAGACAGACAGCCTGCCGGGCGGTGGCTCATGCCTGTAATCCTTGCACATCGGGAGGCTGAGGCGGGTGGATCACCTGAGGTCAGGAGATAAGAGACCAGCCTGGCCAACATGGTGAAAGCCCATCTCTACTAAAAATACAAAAATTAGCCAGGCATGGTGGTAGGCGCCTATAGTCCCAGCTACTCAAGAGACTGAGGCAGGGCCACTGCACTCCACCGCGGGCGACAGAGCAAGACTCTATCTCAAAAACAAAAAGAAAAAAAAAGTCTGAAAATAGACATTTACCATCTATTCTGAGGGCTGCCAACTAAGAGGCTTCTTCTAAATATTAGGAACTTTCATCTACGCAATCCCCTTAACGCCGGCATGCTTCTGATTCTAGTCTTTAGACGATAGCTTAAGTCTCTCAACCAACTGTTCACTAAAGAATCCCTAAGTACCCCCATGACGTGTAAACCCGTTTAAAGATATTCTGGCTTGGCCCAGCATGGCTCACACCTGTAATCCCAGCACTTTGGGAGGCCGAGGCGGGTGGATCTCCTGAAGTCAGGAGTTCGAGACCAGCTGGACCACACTGAGAAACCCCATCTCTACTAAAAACACAAAATTAGCCAGGCGTGGTTACGCATGCCTGTAATCCCAGCTACTCGGGAGGCTGAGGCAGGAGAATTGCTTGAACCCGGGAGACGGAGGTTGTGTGAGCCAAGATTGCGCCATTGCACTTCGGCCTGGCCAACAAGAGCCAAAACTCTGCCAAAAAAAAAAAAAAAAAATTCGGGAATTTTGGGAGGAACCCATGTATATCTTTCTCATTGATTTATGATTTTCTTTTTAGAGAGAGGGTCTTGCTGTGTCACCCAGGCTGGCGTGCAGTGGAGCCAACATAGCTTGTTACAGCCTCCACCTCTTGGACTCAACCGATTGGGCCTCCCAAGTAGCTGAGACCACAAGTGTGGGACACCATGTCCTGCTAATTTCACGTGGAGAGAGGGTCTCGCTGTGCTGCCCAGGCTGCTCTGGAATTCCTGGCCCCTCTCAATGTGCTGGGATTACAGATGTGAGCCACCATGCTCGGTCTGATTTTTGATTTTACCTGAAATTCCTGTCTCCTTGAATTGCATAAAATTAACCTGCAACCCGACCGCCTCAGGCTCACTTTCTCAGGACCTCTTGAGACTGAATAACTTGGACCACAGTCACTTACACTGAATCAGAATTAATCTCTTTAAACATATATGGTAGAGCCCGGATTATGCCGTCATCAGCAGGGAACCGGTGAAGAGGCCCCCTGTGTCCCCACAGCCACCCCACCTCCCTCGGAAGCTGCACCACGCAGAGCCCCCAAACACCCCCAAAATGTCCACGGGGGAGGACACTTGGTCCCGGCCTACCCTCCCATCCACGGAAGATCATACCGAGGCGGGCTGCCCCCCACCCAGAGCCGCGGCCCTTTCCCAAAACACGAAAGCGAAATCCTCCCAGGGTCCCACCTCCCACAACAAAGTCTGGAGCATCAGAGTCGGAGGGAAGCCGAGTCGGACTCAGCCCCCACTCCCCGCTGTAACCCCCACCCCACCTGCCGACCCTGGCTGTGGCCAAGTCCCTCTCCACCTTCTGCCGAAAGACCCCCGTGGCCGCTCGCGGGGCCGCCTGCCCCGTCCCCACCCGAGGAGCAGCGACCCCGGCACAGGGGACCCGGGTTGCTCCGCGCCCCAGTGAAATCCCGGCCGTTCACTGCCCGAGCCGCCCCTGCACGCATCGCGGGACAGAGACTGAGCCGCAGCCCCACCGCCCCCTCCAAGGCACGGCCGGGGTCTCCGCCCCTCCCCAGAACACAGAGACGCCAGGCCCGAGGGAGCGCGCACTGCGGCCCCAGCAGCGCTCCCCAGCGGCCCAGGCCTTCCCGGCCCTCCTTCCCGCGCGGGAAGGGCGCGCTGGACGGGGGGACCCGCAGGAGCCGGGCTCACCAGGGCGGCGGAGGGAGAACCCGGGCGGTGAGGTCACCGGCGGCAGACCACGCACCTCACGGCTCGCTGGCGCCCAGGGATCTGGAACCCTTGGGGCCGCTCGGGACTACGCTACCCAGAACCCTCAGCGTGGTTGGGGACTACAATACCCAGAATCCTCAGCGCGGCCAGGACTGCGCTGCCCAGAATCTTTTATGTGCCGCGTGGCCGCGCTGTGTTCGTCCGGAGGGTTTCCAGGCAGGCGGTTACTCTGTTTTAGGGGCTTGAGCCATGCATTAGGAAAGTGTATCCGTTTCTGTAATATATGGAAATAACTTCCCCAGCGTGTCTTATGACTGCGGTCATGGTATACTCTTCTGTAAATACATTTAATCTCTCAATATATTTTTAATACATTTTTGGCCTTATTTTTCACCTTTAGGTCTCTGAGCTCTTTTTTTTCCACCAATGTGTGTGCCTACAGATCCATTTTAAAATTTTCTCAATTTTTAAATGTATTTTCCTAAATCAGTATATTGAAAAACAGTCTTTTACCCAATAATCCAAGGCTCCACTTACATAATTCACTATATTTCATTATACGCTGGCATTTGGGCCAATTTCTAGATTTTCCCCTTTTCCTTTATTTTTTTCTTTCTAATTATACTTCAACGCCACACTCTTTTAATTACGGACGATGTGTAATATGCTGACATCTTTTAAGACCAGTCAGACCTGGAGTTTATATTTCAGAGTCTTACTAGCTATGATTTTTTAATTTAATTTTTTTGAGATGGAGTTTCGCTCTTGTTGCCCAGGCTGGAGTGCAATAGCTAGACCTCGGCTCACTGCAACCTCTGCTCCCGGGTTCAAGCGATTCTTCTGTCTCAGCCTCCCCCAGTAGATGGGATTACAGGCATGTGCCACCATGCCTGCCTAATTTTGTATTTTTAGTAGTGAAGGGGTTTCACTATGTTGGCCAGGCTGGTCTCGAACTCCTGACCTCAGGTGGGTGATCTGTCCACCTCACCTTCCCAAAGTGCTGGGATAAAAGGCCACCACTCCTGGCTTTTTATTCTTATTTTTTAATAAGCACCTTATAATCAACTATCTTGTTCCAGAAAAAAAAAGAGAATCTATTGGAATTTTTGTTGGACTCACAATAAAATTATAAATCAATTTCTGGAAATTAACATTTCAATTAATGCTGATACTTCCTATGCAAGAACATTGTGTGGTTTTTCATTTGATTCAATATAATTTGTGTATGTTGGGAGTGAAGAAAAAGATAGCATCCTTAGATGTATTTTAAATACTAATTCTAAAAAAAGAGTGGGAGTGTCATCACATAATGTAAAATCCCCCAGAAAAATATTTAAAAACCTGGTCACTCACATGTTCCCAAATATTTGGGATTTTGTAGACATAACGTGCAGAACATACCTCCATGTGTGCTTAGAACATAGCAAATAGAGAAGTTTAACAAGTAGACGTTAAGTAAATATTTTATAAATTATTCTCCAAGACACAGACCCCAGTTGCAATCACTGGAGGAAAAATTTGTAACAGATTTTTCCAACCCAATCTTACAAAGAATTCTGCGCAAAACATGAAGCCAAAATTACCGAGGATACAGCAAAGAGCTGTTCTGATTTGTAGATTGACATAAATGGAAGTATTTTTATGCAACACTAGAATTCGATCAAACTGTGATGAACATCTTGAACAGCTTGAGGACCACTGCATTAATTTCACCCTTTTTATTACCTAAGCCCCCAAGTCTCCACAGGGTCAGTACACCCACCACTTCCTCTGAGAAACCTTCCCAATGTGTTTTTATCCTCCAGCTCCATGCCATTCTGTATCCCAGTAACTTGATCCATTTTATTCAAGTTATCCAGATGTGAAATGATCATTTTTGTGTTGTTGATGTTAATCTCCTTTTTTTTTTCCATGCAGAAAAGTAAGCTCTGTGAAGTCGGGGGTGGACATGGAAGTGGGAGACTCTGCTTGTCTGCTGAGTGACTGGGGGCTGGAGCTTCCCTTCCTGGCCACCTCCTGGGTTTGCTAAGTCTCTCATTCAACAGGCACCTCTCTGTTGTTTGCCGTAGGTGACTGGCCTTTTGCTTGTGAGAAAGAGGTCTGCTCTGTATCTACCCACCTTTGCTGCAGAGCTCTTTGCTCTCCACTTCACTGGGCTTAGATTTCTTCTCACATTCCCTGCTCATTGGGCTGCTGAGTACTATCTCTGCCAGGCCTCTGTAGGGCCCAGTGACACAGCGTGGATGACCAGCCCTGCCTTTGATGGGCTCCCACAGCAGTGGAAGTTGTGGAGAAGAGGAGACATGAAGTCAAGCACGTCACCTTGCACAGCCAGTCCACAGATACTGACCACACAGATAGTCCCAACCGGCTGCAAGGAAAGGTGGGCAGGTGTGGCTAACCCGTAGCTTGGGCTGCTGGGAGGTGGGTAGTGGGAAGGCAGAGAGCCACTCTTTTAGGAGGTGGCAGGAGGCCAGCTGTAGGAGCTGTAGGTGCAACTACAGCTCCTGCGGCACATTTGCTCTCCCCTCCATGTCTGCACTGATGGGGCCCTGGTCCAGGGGAACCAGCTCAGATTCCCACGAACTGCTTGGGTCTTGCACACCATGTGCCGGCCACAGTGACTCAGGGACCTCATACCACATAGGTGCCGCACGCTCTCAGGGACCTCACAAATATTTGCCTTGACATCTTCTAACTTTGTTTTTAACTCAAAGACTGTTGGAGCAGTGAAGGAAAGTGAAGACCACCTGAGAGTGTCACCGGTGAAGATGCCAAGATCAGTGGGAGGATGGAGAGAGTGTCACATGGCAAGTGGCAGAGACAAGCCTGCAGCCCAGGTGTCCTGACACCCACACCCAGGGTCTTTCTGGTGAGCACCGTTTTCCAGGGTGTCAGAGGTAGAACCTGTGGATCAATCCTGGGTCATGCGGAGACCATGTGGCTGTTACTGGAGATTTCCCAGAGGTACCCTGGAGATGTGGACAGGGCCGCTAGCCACAGAGGCTGAGGATTGGAAGGATCATATGGTTCACCCCTGTTTGGCATGCACATTCCTTCTCCATCCTGTCTTTCTACTCCTTGCAGGGATGGAGAATTTACAGCTTCCTAAGCCCACTCATTCCATTTTTGAACACCGTCAGCAGAGAGTTTTTCCTTATGCTATCTCATAAGTCCCACCTGCCACTAGAGCCTTGAAGGAATGCTGGTGAGCTCCGTCCATTACTCATGGAGCAGTAACTATAGATGCTTCTCAAAAGGGTTTCTAAGAGTCCTCCAAGATCAATTAAATGTAAAACCAGCCCCCAGGTAATTGAACCATTTGATCTGTTAAGTAAAATCATTTGTACTAACCTAGTTTAATTATGGGAGACATTACCCCAAAATAATTGTTCTTCCTTAGGAATAGTGCTAGGGCACTCATTCCCACCATCACCATTGCCACGCTATTTTCTTAATTAAGAAATTGACTTGCAATTAAAAATATCTTCATTATCATACATTCCCCAAATCTCTACTCTGTGTTTTTGCTCTCTTTGTAGATGATGTGACTGTTCTTGTCTCCTCCTTCGCTTCCTCTTGACACCATGATACTTTGTTATTTGTGCTCACAGATCATCAGGATGTCCCTGTGCAAGTGCAGATGCAAGACAGAAGATGGTGTGGGAAAATGGATGACTTGGATGGCCCACAGAGCTGTCATTGGTGGAAGAGCTTCACTATTTAACATGTACTTCAACACCTATATGACCTTCCCTCACTCTGGACCTTTCTAAAGCAGAGTGTTGAGGAGGGAGGGGAAAGCCAGCTAAGGACCTTGACTCTGAGTCCTGGCCACTGGGGGTACCAACCTTTGAGAGATTTCCCTCATTTACTTAAATAAGTACTCACCCTTCGTTACCCAGAGATAGTAGCCAACTTCACTGAAATCTAAGTTGATTGTCTAATACTCAGCCCTTTTTTCACCAATTGTACCTGTCCCTACAAAATTATCACTCGGGATATGCATTTAAAGAAAAATTGTGACAAAGATCTTTTGTTCCAAGGGAAGGACCTGCTGTAGTCCCAGATTATGGCCTCAGCATGCCCCTGGAACAGTGGGAGCATTTGGACACTGAATACACTGAATTTAAAAGGACACTTAAAAGGAAAGAGTCAGGAAAGATGGAAGCAGGAGATTAACGAACACAGACTGCAGTCCTCAATCCCACCCTGGACAGGCATCTGGGTATCGTTTGCATCGCCATTAATGCAATGCCTTTTCTACCTTAATATTGTCAAAATACAGTCCTGCTGTATGCTGCAAGTTTTTCCTTATAGAAAAAACAGTTCTAAAGAAAAAATCACCAGGTGACCATCTGGTTGACTGTGCCTTCAATTAGCAGCCAGACACCCTGTTGGATGTCCTCACTGACTTAGGGCAGTCTTGCTGTGGCCACTGGTGCCACACAGCGAAGGAATAGAAGTGTGGATCTGTAACTTGTTCTCACAATGAGGAAAGTGCAAGTTGGATGGTACAGGGAATTAGCACAGGTAAATCTGGTGACTAGCTTTGCTAATGCAATTGTGAAGAGTTGTCAAATATATACTTCCATTCATGCTTCACACATGTAAACATATTTGGGAGCATTACTTTGCCAAATTTTTGCAAATTTTGGGATTAAAAATATAGCCTTATACTTTCCTGTGGTAGGCTTTAAATAGAGTATCATTCAAAGGGAGGAAAGAATATTCCAGTAACTCTGACTCCTTAAAATAAGACTTTCCTTTAAACCAGTGGAAGGAATGGGCTCTGTGGCTGGCTACTGTCATCTCAGCACATGGAGAGGCTGAGGTGGGAGGATTGCTTTAGCTCAGGAGGTTGAGATCATCTTGGGTAACATTAAGGAGATCCCCATTTCTTTTTTTTTTTTTTTTTGAGACGGAGTTTCGCTCTTGTTGCCCAGGTTGGAGTGCAATGGCGCGATTTTGGCTCACCGCAACCTCCGCCTCCGGGGTTCAGGCAATTCTCCTGCCTCAGCCTCCTGAGTAGCTGGGATTACAGGCATGCGCTACCATGCCCAGCTGATTTTTTGTATTTTTAGTAGAGACGGGGTTTCACCATGTTGACCAGGATGGTCTCGATTTCTTGACCTCGTGATCCACCCGCCTCGGCTTCCCAAAGTGCTGGGATTACAGGCTTGAGCCACCGCGCCTGGCCCAGAGATCCCCATTTCTTAAAAAAAGAAAAAGAAAAAAAATACCAATCGAAGCTTTTAATTTTCATTTCCCTAATGATTAGTGATGCTCAATGCTGAGCATTTTTTCATGTACCTATTGGCTGTTTGTGTTTCTTCTTTTGAGAAATGTCTGGTCAGGTCTTTGGACATTTTAAAATCAAGGTATTTGTTTTCTTCCTATTGAGTTGAGTTTCTGTTATATTTTGGATATTAACCCCGTATCAGATGTATGGTTTGCAAATACCTTTTTCGCATTTTGTGGGCTGTCTCTTTGCTTTGTTAATTGTTTCCTTTGCTGCACAGAAGCTTTTTAGTTTAATGCTCTAGTTTGATAGATACCATTTATCTATTCTTGCTTTTGTAACCTGTGCATACAGGGTTATATCCAAAAAATTATTGCCAAGACCAATTTTGTGGAGCTCCCCGCTACATTTTATTTTAATCATTTTATAGTTTCAAGTCTTACATTTAAGTCTTTAGTTCATTTTCAGTTGATTTTTGTCTATGGTGTGATATAAGAATCTAATTTCATTCTCATGCATGTTGTTTACCATGTATCCTAGCACCTTTTATTGAAGAGGCTGTCCTTTTCCCATTGTGCATACTTGTCATCATTATTTAAAATAACTTATCCACAAGTGTGTGGATTTATTTCTGGATTTTCTATCCTGTTTCACTGGTAACCATGTCTGTTTTTATACCAGTACTGTGCAGTTTTAATTACAACTGTTTTTTAATATGTTTTAAAATCAGGGAGTGTGATTCGTTCTTTTCCCCCAAGGTTGTTTTAGCTATTTGGGGTCTTTGTAGTTTCATATGAATTTATGGATTTTTTTCCATTTCTGTGAAAATGATAGGGATTTTATTGAATCTGTAGATCACTTTGTGTGCTATGGGCATTTTCACAATATTAATTCATCCAATCCATGAACACAGGAAATCTATCTGTGTTTTCTTCAGTTTCTTTCATCTGCATTTTATAGTTTTTGATATATAGGTCTTTTATCTCTTTGGTTAAATTTACACCTAAGTATTTTATTTTCTGTTGCTACTGTAAATGAATTTGTTGTATTAATTTCCTTTTTAGATAGTTTTGTTATTAGTATGTTAAATGCTACTGATTTTTTAAATGTTGATTTTGTATCCTGCAACTTTAGTAAATTTATCATTTCTAATAGCTGTGTGTGTGTGTGTGTGTGTGTGTGTGTGTGTGAGTGTGTATGTGTGATGAAGTCTTTAGGGTTTTCTGCATACAAGATCATGTCATTAGCAAATACAGACAATTTCACTTCTTTCTTTCCTATTAGCATGCTTTTCTTTCTTTCTCTTGCCTAATTTCTTTGGTTAGGACATCCAGTACTATGTTCAAAAGAAGTGGTAAGAGTGGGTATGCTTGTCTTGTCCTGATCTTAGAGGCAAGTTTTTCAACTTTTCAGGTTAAGAATGATAGTCCTTTATGTGGAGGGACATTCCCTCTATGCCTCATCTACTGAGAGTTTTCCTCATGAAAGGATGTTGAGTTTTGTCAAATCCTTTTCCTGTATCTATTGAGATGATTGTATAATTTTTATCCTTCATTTTGTTAATGTGTTGTATCACACTTATTGATTTGCATATGTCGAACCATTCTTGTATCCAAGGGCTAAATCTCTCTTGTTCATGGCCAATACTTCTTTTAATGTGTTCTTGCATCGAGTTTGCTAATATTTTGTTGAGAATTTTTGCATCTATGCTTATCAGGAATATTGACTTCTAATTCTTCTTTTCTTGTAGTGTATTTGATATCATGATAATGCTAGCTTACTAAATGAGTTTAAAACTATTCCCTGTATTTTGATTTTGATATTGCCTCATACCTGCTAGACTCACTTTTATCAAAAACATGAAGAAAACAAGTGTTGGAAAGGATGGGAAGAAAAGGAAACTCTTATACCTTGTTGATAGCAATGCAAATTAGAACAGCTATTGTGAAAAACTCTTCTCGTTGAGTTGCCTCAAAAAGAAAAACTAAAAATAGTCACCCAGTAATCCCAATTCTGGGTATATATCTAAAGGAACTGAAATCAACATGCGGGAGGCGTATCTGAACTTACGTTTATTGCAGCCTTATTCACAATAGCCAAGATATGAAAACAGCCTAAGTGCTCATCAACCACCAGTCAATACCCACCGACTGGTTTAAGAAAAATTAAGACATATGCACAGAGGCAGAATATTCAGCCTAGGAGGAAATCCTGTCATTTGTGTTAACATTCATGGATCTGAAGGACATTATGCTACATGTAATAAGCCAGTCACAGGAAGACAAATACTCCATGATCTTTCTCATATGTGGAATCTAATAAAGTTGTGGCAATCTAAAATTACATTAATAATAAATTCTTTCAAATAAAAAAGCAATTGGAAGAAGAACATATAATATGATGGAAGGTATCAGGATGGTGGAAATAAACTAGCCAATGAGAGGACAGCTTGAGACTTCCTGCATGTCATCATGTGTATTAATGAAAGATCAGTGGAGGGAAAAGGGAGAGTTGTATTTTCTAAACAAAAATACACAAACAATCTACAGATGAGAGAGTCATGGCCTCCAGTACAAGTGAAAGTGTGACATGCTCTCTTCACACAAAGAGAAGGTTAAAGTTTTATAAAAAGAAGAAATGTTATATATTGTTCTGTGAGAAATTTCATAGGCACCAGTAAGGTTCTGAGGAGCTGGCAAGCCCTGATTGGTGAGTGACAACGGTGAACAAAGCTAGTCTGAGAGTTGCAGCAGATCATTCAAGAGTCACTGGGTAACACTGATTTCGGGTTACCACAGGCAGTTTTAGCTGCCAGGCTCGCGGATAATTATATTTTTGGAGTAATAATATTTTGTGGCCTGAGTGCTTTCTGTTTCTGGCTTCTTACCTTGGTTTTAGTCAGGTGTGACAAGAATGACTCAATTTATGTGATCGACTTTCGCATGTACAGGGGGTTCTAACTCCAGGAGTGGTGTATAATTGACTTGGTGATGTTGCCTGAGTCCCCTAAAGTTGGACCTCTGCCCAAGTGAGATGCACAGATCCAGGACCCCTAATGATCTTTCTAGCTAAGACCCTGTAATTCCAGTCAATTCAAAAGGAACACAACCATGCTGGAGATCCTTTGAATGATAGTTTTGGGAATAATTGGTAGGAAATCCTCAGGACCAGTCCCTAGAATTGAGTCTTGTCTTTTGTGGAGATTTAGTGCTATTTTTAGGCAGGCTGGTGCTTTCAGCCCAGCCCAAGTTCTCGGAGAACTCACCTGTGGAATTGAGCTGGGCAGCGAAGCCAAGATAGGGAACAACAGGATGGAGCCCTTAGGTCTCAGAATCCTCACCGGCCCCTTGTTCAACAGTTCATCCTACAAGTGTGCTTCCAGTGTTTTTTCCCAGCTGAAAACTTTTCCTCCCTGTCTTCTGCTTGTCTTTGCCATTCCTAAAGCAGAATTTGGACCTAGCTGGCAAAACAGGAAACATCTATCTCTCACTTAGCCGGAAATAGCTAGTCACTTGCATGGCTACCCAAAGGATTATGGATAAAAAACAAAGTTGAGAATGTGTTTGGGGAAGAGTGAACAGTTTGATATGGAGGCACATTGTGGCCAGCATAAGCCAGGGGCCCCTGCACGAAGAATCTCATCTCATTGTTGGGGAGATCAGCCAACCCACAGAGAACAATCAGAAAGTAACCAAGTGCTAGACTGGCTATCAGAGCAAGGGAGTGGCATCACTGGAGAGGATGCACAGAGACCTCAGGTGTGAGCAGGCCTGGGGAGGGGACGAAGCGTTAGAGCAGGAAAGAATGGAGAGCACACCTGCCGGCGGACGGGGTGGTCCAGGCACATGGCTGAGTGTACACTGGAACAAGGGGCAAGTCACAGTTCCTTAGAGGCTTCTTTTTTTTGAGACAGGGTCTCCCTTTATCACCCAAGCTGGAGTGCAGTGGGTCCATCTTAGCTCACTGCAGCCTCTACCTCCCAGGTTCAAGCGATCCTCTTGCTTCATCCCTGAAAGTCACAGGTGTGTGCCACCGTGCCCGGCTGATTTTTTGTATTTTTCATTGAGAAGGGACATCACCGTATTTCCCAGGCTGGTCTTGAACTCCAGAGCTGAAGTGATCTGCCCACCTCAACCTCCCAAAGTGCTGGGATTACAGGCATGAGCCACTATGCCTGGCCTCCAAGAGGCTTCCTATTGAGAGAATGACAGGTTGATGAGGTATCCCCTAGTTATGGGCAGCCTGGAAAGTCATAGGTCAGCCCTGCCTCTTGGAAAGATCACAGGTAAGTAGCATCTCTAAGCCTCTGTTGCCTCATCTATAACATAGAGCTAGTTGCATTCCTATCTTACAGGGCTGCTGTACAGATTTTGAATGCATAACACACAAAGTTCTTCCCCCAAGTTGTGTACAGACAAGAAAGTAAAACTGTTATGTGCTTTATCATTTGTTCTAGAAATGTATCAGACACTTTAGGGGACCCGATATGGATCTTCCCTTAATTACAGTACTATTAAGTTATAGTATACTTATCAAATACAGGTATGTAGACAGAATTACAAAGTCTAAGTTGATAAATCCCCTAGGAGAGACACAGATAAAGTAGAACTGGAATAGGAGCAAGGAGCAAAAACTGCTTCTGTCTGAGTACATGCTGGGCTAGGGAGTCTGAGTTTTATTTGGTGGGAGAGGGAGCTGCTGTGTGAGGGAATGGTGGCATGCAGCAGAGCAGCTGGGGAGAAACACTGAAAGACTGCCAGCGGGAGCCAGCCAGGGCACTGTGGCAGGCATGGAGATGCGAGGGCCCGAGGTCTGGCAGAGGACAGTGGTAATGTGGGGCAGATGTAGAAGAATGAATGTATGCCAAAAGCATTTGCAAAGGACAGGCCTGATGGGAGATAGAACACACAGGATAAAAAATGGGAGGGAAACAAAGATAATGCCAACATTTTGATCCTGAAAGACTGGCAGGGTGGGGTTGCCCTTTGCTGGAATTATCTGTGGGACAACAGCACTTTCTCCTTAACACCAGTGCAGGTCCACATGCACAGCCCTTGTCACATTGCTGTCCATCTGCACATCAGATGATAGCACCTGAGTTTTATTTGTAGTAGGGACACTTTGGGGGGTCTGTCCAGCACATGAGAGCTCTTCCTGCTCCCTCACAACAGCAGTGTGTGCTCGTTTTTTTATTTTTTAATTTTAATTTTTTAATTGCATTTTAGGTTTTGGGGTACATGTGAAGAACATGGAAGATTGTTGCACAGGTACACACATGGCAGTGTGATTCACTACCTTCCTCCCCATCACCTATATCTGGCATTTCTCCCCGTGTTATCCCTCCCCAGCTCCCCACCCCCCGCTGTCCCTCCCCTATTTCCCCCCAACTGACCCCAGTGTGTAGTGCTCCCCTCCCTGTGTCCACGTGTTCTCATTGTTCAACACCCGCCTGTGAGTGAGAACATGCGGTGTTTGATCTTCTGCTCTTCTGTCAGTTTGCTGAGAATGATGGCTTCCAGGTTCATCCATGTCCCTACAAAGGACCCAAACTCATTGTTTCTTATGGCTGCATAGTAGTCCATGGTGTACATGTGCCACGTTTTCCCTGTCCAGTCTATCATCGATGGGCATTTGGGTTGGTTCCAGGTCTTTGCTATTGTAAACAGTGCTGCAATGAACATTCGTGTGCATGTGTCCTTATAGTAGAACAATTTATAATCCTTTGGATATATACCCAGTAATGGTATTGCTGGGTCAAATGGAATTTCTATTTCTAGGTCCTTGAGGAATCACCACACTGTCTTCCACAATGGTTTAACTAATTTACACTCCCACCAACAGTGCAAAAGTGTTCCTATTTCTCCACATCCTCTCCAGCATCTGTCTCCAGATTTTTTAATGATTGCCATTCTAACTGGCGTGAGATGGCATCTCAATGTTGTTTTGATTTGCATTTCTCTAATGATCGGTGATGAGCATTTTTTTCTCCATTTATTTATTTTATTGCATTTTAGGTTTTGGGGTACATGTGAAGAACATGCAAAATTGTTGCATAGGTACACACGTGGCAGTGTGATTTGCTGCCTTCCTCCCCATCACCTACATCTGGCATTTCTCCCCTTGCTATCTCTCCCCAGCTCTCCACCCCCCACCGTCCCTCCCCTATTTCCCCCCAACTGACCCCAGTGTGTAGTGCTCCCCTTCCTGTGTCCATGTGTTCTCATTGTTCAACACCCGCCTAAGAGTGAGAACATGTGGTGTTTGATCTTCTGCTCTTCTGTCAGTTTGCTGAGAATGATGGTTTCCAGATTCATCCATGTTCCTACAAAGGACACGAACGCATCCTTTTTTATGGCTGCATAGTATTCCATGGTGTATATGTGCCGCATTTTCTTTGTCGACTCTATCATTGATGGGCATATGGGTTGGTTCCAAGTCTTTGCTATTGTAAACAATTCTGCAATGAACATACGTGTGCATGCGTATTTATAATAGAATGATTTATAATTCTTTGGGTATATACCCAGTAATGGGATTGCTGGGTCAAGTGGAATTTCTATTTCTAGATCCTTGAGGAATCGCTGTACACTGTTCCACAATGGTTGAACTAATTTAGACTCCCACCAACAGTGTATAAGTGTTCCTATTTCTCCACATCCTCTCCAGCACCTGTCATCTCCAGCATCTGATTTTTTAATGATTGCTATTCTAACTGGCATGAGATGGATTTGTTTTCTTCCCTACCTTACCTGTTGTGTTGAGAGTCAGAAGGAGGAAGGCAGAAATTTAAGACACATACAAGTACTGTGACAGCACATAGATCACTGTGATTTAAAAGAACTTACCTCTCAGGTTTTGTATTAATCCTCCAATGGTGTGTGGATTGTTTCTACCCGTTTGCTTACCCACTTAGACAGAAAACTACAAGAGAGCTGTCATCTGTCACTGAAAACTTCTCAGTGATGAGGTAACCCAATCCCCTTACCTCACGTAAAAGCCACTTTTGATCTTGCTTAATGCTGTTGCCTACAATCTGGCAATGTACCCCATTTCCCAGACTTTGAATCTGTGACCACGATAATGTCAGAACTTCCATAACTTCACATTCTTTCTCTCCCACCACAGCAGGAATCTACCTCCAGAGATACTTTCCTCTTCACTTTGACCCATCAGTTGTTTACTTCCAGCTGCTTCCTCAAATGCAAACATGGAATCCAGTGGCTCTGGGGTTATTTCATGACTGCCTCTCTGTAAGCACAAAAAACCACATGGATTGGTGGTGATGTGGTCCCTGCTTCTTTTGTGTTGCATTTGACACCATGTAATTTCATTGGGTATTTACTTGATATTCATGAGGGCAGAGGCCCACCTTAAACTGTTGAATCCCCGGGGTCCAGTTCAGGAGCTCAAAAATCATTTATTGAATAAAACATAGATAAAAGTTGCCATTTTAGCCAGGTGTTTTGTTTTGGTGTGTGTGTGTGTGTGTGTGTGTGTGTGTGTGTGTGTGTGTGTTTGAGACAGTCTCTGTCATCCATGCTGGAGTGCAATGGTGCAATCTTGGCTCACTGCAGTCTCCATCTTCTGGGTTCAAGTGATTCTGCTGCCTCAGCCTTCCAAGCAGCTGAGGGCTGTAGAGATGGGCACCACCATGCCCAGCTAACTTTTGTATTGTTTTAGTAGAGATGGGGTTTCACCATGTTGGCCAGGCTGGTCTTGAAATCCTGACCTTAGGTGATCCACCATCTCAGCCTCCCAAAGTGCTGGGATTGCAGGCATGAACCACGGTACCCAGCCGTTTCTGTCTTTTTTAAAGAAACTAGTCTTGGTCTGTCACCAAGGCTGGAGTGCAGTGGCTGGATCATAGCTTACTTCAGCCTCAAACTCCTAGGCTTAAGAAATCCTCTTGCCTCAGCCTCCTAAATAGCTGGGACTATAGGTATGAGCCACCATGCTCGGCTAATTTTTATTTTTATTTTTAGATGCAGGGTCTTGTTATGTTTCCCAGGCTGATCTGGAACACCTAGCCTCAAATGTTCTTTCCACCTCAGCCTCCTGAGTAGTTGAGATTATAGGCATGAGCTATCACACTTGGCTCAGTTTAACATTTTACATATATAGTTGTGTGACGTAAAGTATATTCACATTGTTGTGCAACCACCACCACCGTACATGACTAGATATTTTTTATTTTCCCAGTGGAAATGCTGTATCCAATAAACCATAAGTCCCATTCCCCTCTCTGACCAGCCTCTGAAAACAAACATTCTGTGTTCTTTCTCTATGAATTTTACTCTGCTAGGATAATGACAGAAATGGAATCACATAGTATTTGTATATTTGTGACATTTCACTTAGTATAATATTCTTAAGATTTATTCCTGTTGTAGCATGTATCAAAATTTCCTTCCTTTTAGAAGCTGAATATTTCATTGTATGAATATACATTATATTTATCCATTCATCTGTTTATAGACATCTGAATTGATTTCATCTCTTGGTTATTGTGAATAGTGTGCTATGACAATGGGTGTGCAGAAATCTCTTCAAGACGCTGCTTTTGATTCCTTTGGATATACTTCCAGATGTGGGATTACTGGATTATATGGTAGTTGTATTTTAATTTCTCAAGAAATTAAAATACAATATTATTTATTGTATTTTAATTTATTGTACTATAAAATAAAATAAAATGCTATATTATTTTATAGTCCTAGAGAAGTGCATGAGCATTCCAATTTGTCTGCATTCTCACTGACGCTTGGGTTGTTTTTTTCTTTTCTTTTTAAATCCTAGCCAACCTAAAGTGTATGAAATGGTATTTTATTATGGGGTTGACTTGCATTTCCTAACAACTAGTAATGTTGAGCATCTTTTTATGTGCTGATTAACCAGTTGCATATCTATAGAGAAATGTTAATCATGTCTTTTGTTCATTTTTAAAATTGTTTTATTTGGGTTTTGTCATTTATAGAAATTTTAAAAAATATATTGTGGATATTAACCCCTTATCATATATACAATTTGCAAATGTTTTCTCTCTTTGTGTAGGTTTCCATTTCACCCTGGTGATAGTGTTCTTTGAAGTGTGGAAGTTTTATGTTTGAGATAATCCCATTTTTTTTTGTTGTTGCCTGTGTTTTTGGTGTTATATCTAAGAAATAATGATCAAATTCTGGTTATAAAGCTTTTCCTCTATGTTTTCTTCTAAGGGTTTTAGTTTTATAGCTTTTAACTCCTTCTTTGATCCATTTTTGAGTTATTTGTTGTATATAAAGTGAAAAGATATCTTTATTATTTTGTATGTAGATATCAAGTTTTCCCAATAACACTCTTTTTTTGGAAATCATATGACTATATATACATATATATGAAGGTTTATTTCTAGGCTCTCGATTTCTATTTGATTGATCTCTATGTCTGTCTTTATGCAAGAACAACACTGTTTTGAAACTTATAGTAAACTTTCAGATAAGAAAGTGTGAATCCTCCAATTTTCTTCTTTTTTAATATTGTTTTGATCATTCAAAGTCTCTTGAGATTCTACATGACTTTTCAATTGGATTTTTTAATTCCTCCAAAAATATCTTTGGGATTTTAGCAAGATTGTATTGAATCTATAGACCACTTTGGATAGTACTGACAACAAAATAGCTTCATTGTCTAGGGATCTACCCATGGTTGTCTCACACTGAGAAAAAATTTAGGGTATGGATATGAGATGTTGACTACCCCCTGTGGAGGTCTGGCTTTCAGACCTGGACTCAACAATGGATGAATAAATGCACTCTCACACCACTGCAGTGATTCAAGAGGGCTAGGGATGGTCATCAGCTGCTTTCAGAGGGTGAAATGCAACCAATCAAACGTGACTCCCTCTCCATGGTGACATTTATTCAGTCAGATTTTAAAACAGAAGTTCTAAGCCAACACACGTGGATAATTAACAGGGTTAAAAGATTGGTTTTACAAATGATAAAAGCTTTAGGTTCCAGGCCCAGAGTAAACACTATTAACAGGGAATTCCCCTTTGATCTCCCCTGAGAGGACCATCCAGCACAAAGTTTACATGAGTGAACAGAGTAGAGACAAAGGGATGTGGGGTAAACAGACTTAAACCGGGAAATCCTCTTATCATCCCTATCTTCTCCCTAACTTAATGGACCCACCGCCTTCAGCCTGTCCCAATAAAACATTTCAGCCTTCCAAAAGGTTTGAGACTAAAATGTATAACTTTCCCTAATATTTTCCATAATATTTTGCAAGCCACTGCAAGTGAATTCTGACATCTCCCCCTTCTTTTGTTATTAAAATTAGGCTCTGCTGTCTGCTGGAAACTGATGCATTGAGCCATGGGTCTGTCACATGAGGTGGTCCTTGCTTTTATTCCATCTTTGCATCCTAGGATTAATAAATAACATGAGACAATTATGAGTACAATTTGCAACATTCTTTCCCAGTTAAAGAGCAACTCTCAGGAATGGTGGTTGAACCAGGAGAGATGATCTTGCATACCTTTTTATTGTTTTTGGCCAGACTATCTACAAAAGCAGCTGTTTGTATTGACTTAGTAATAGGTGGCACTGCCACACTTGCAGTTGCAGGATGACTATGGCTGAGACGATAAAAGTCATAAGTGTAACTATGAATTTTTTGTGTTTGACCTGTAGTGTTATTTGGCATTTCAGTTTACTGTATGCCATTACTGAGGAACTTCACTGGAGGTATGTTAATCTCTTAGTTAAGCTGTTGCATTATTAGAAGCTGTGAAGGAAATGTTCATTTAAGTTACGGGCTAGAAAAAATGTAGATTAGAAGATGAGCTTGATAGAGGGCAGCAAGTACAGATTGCAGGCAGAGTGAAAGAATAAAAAGTAAACAAATCCTAAGCACAATTCACTTAGACTTTTGTGTTGTCCTCTCCAGCATTTCTCAGGTGATATCCAGGACTTGTGTGGTTTGAGAAAGCTGCATTGTTTTGCAGGGTCTCTTTTAGGCTGGCTTGAGTTTTTTCTCCTTTCCATCCTTCGATGAAGACACAGTTTCTTGGCTGGTGCTGGCGTACTGGAAATTCTAGGAGTTGTGACTATGCTAAGAGAGTTTTAATAACATTTGTAAAAGAGCATGTTAGTGCTTTAAGAAAAACATGTTGTGCTTTATTTTAATGTCCAGTTCACAGAAAAATTGGATGATACTTCTTTAACTTTTAACTAATATGTTTACAAACAGAATTTTTTTTTATGGTTCATGTTTTTAAACTTGCTTAAACTTTCAAAACAAAATTTATACAACCTACCTGCATAAATTTTCTTCTATAACATTTTTTACAACTTTCACTGACAAACTTAGACATGTTTTAACTTTCTTTGGTTTATAACCTTCCTTACTAAAGGTGCAATCTTATAACTTTCTTAATATTTATTTCTTTACTTTATCTCTCTTTTGTCTTACTTTCTGTGCCTTTCTTTCTTTGCCTTCCCTACTTCTTTCTCTCTCTCTCTTTCTCTTTGTTTTTTTTTACACTATCTCTTCCTTAAAGGTATTTTGATGACATCAGGATTATATCTTAGCAGCTGAGTGTATAATTCACTAACATGGCAAGCTGAAATTGGTAACATGAATTTTAAAAGGAAATTAGAAAACATCTCTGGAAGCAGAGATTTAAATAATATACTTTAACCATGCGCTTAAAGCTATAGGCAGAATAGCTTAAATCTTGCAATTGAGTTTTCAGGATGACAAAATTTATGGACTTTAAACTATTTTGAAAACAGTGACTTAATCACTAAGCAAAGGCCATCTCTAATCAATCTTTCACACATATGTTTTCACCACTCCCACATACAATTTTCTTTTACTTTCTGAGAATGGACACAATTTTTACTTCTGAATTTAACAAATATTATTTAATTTGGCTTAAAGTTTTCCTTTAAAGGATAATGTGTGTTTTTACATGCTTAGCTTTTAATTGCTTTTCAACTAATTCATGGGCCTTCTTTTATAACTGATAGAAATTTAGCATCTAAATTTACAAAATTAGGGGTAAATAAGGCTTGTGCTAGTAGTGTTGCCTTTTAAGGTAGAAAACAGGTGCTGCAACATATCAGTTAATTAGGAATTTTTTTTCTACTGAGGAGCAAGGCTATATGGCTGGCTTTTAATTGCTTTTTACTAAGTCATGGGCTAGCTGTAATTTTTCTCCTTTCAGAGGTTACTGTTTTACTTAAGTTGTATTTTAAAAGAGCCACATTAAAAGTAGGGTTGGAATAACAATAGTGGCTAATGTCAGAAAAAGGTTTTACAAATTCTTACATTTTACTTAAACCTTAGCAGGGAATTATAATTTCAGATGCCGCTTGTATACAAAGAACAAAATTTCACTGTGGGACTCCTGCAAAGCAGTGTTAGCAGTGTGAGTTCCTGTACGGCAGCCATGCTGGTCCCACACAGGTGCTGCTCCCTGCTTTCCACTTGTGCTGCTTACTCCCCCAGCCCAGGTGGTAGCCAGATGGGTGGAACTTCCCTACCAGAGCCTTTCCCCCCCCTTTTTTTTTTTTTGCTTGGCTGTGGCTCAGCTTGTAATGCCTTTTTCTTATCTTATTATAAACATACATCTGATTGCCTTGCCAATTATCAATTACTGGGCAAGCTAAGAGTTCTTTCTGTAATGCTGCTTGCTTAAGACAAGTTCCTATTGCTGTAGTGTTTCTTTTGTCCTTTTTACTACTCATTGGATGCCTTTGTGTATGATTTTTCTTCACTTGTTTCCAGAGCTTTACGTCCAGTGTGCTCTTTGCCAAGAACCATGGGCCTTGAGAAACAGCAGCTTGTATTGCCTGATACTGTTTTTGTTGTGCTGATAACTGCTGTCCCATGATAAACCCTAGTCTGAAATGATGCCTCCCTGAGCTTGGCAATCCCCAGTGGGTACCAAGGACTTACTGACTACTTGACCTGGCTGCACAGCCCTCTTTACTTTCTGGTCTCAGGAGGTCTGTTGTTTCTTCTTCCCAGCGATGATCATGTTGGTTCACTTCACATTGGAGTGCCTGCTGTGATGGGTATCACATTGGGATCACCACCTGAGATGTTGACCACCACCTGTGGAGGTCTGGCTTGCAGATCCTGACTCAATGATGGATGAATAAATGCACTCTCAAAGCATTATAGTGATTCAAGTGGACTAGGGATGGTTGTTGGCTGCATTCAGAGAGCAAAATGCAACCAATCAACCAAGACTCCCTCTCCATGGTTTCATTTATTCAGTCAGATTTTACAAGAGGTTGTAAGTCAAGACACTTGTGGATAATTAACAGGATTAAAAAAGTGGTTTTACAAATGATAAAAGCTTTAGGTTCTGGGCCCAGAGTAAACACTATGAATGGGTAATTAGCCTTTGATCTCCCCCTGAGAGGACCATCCAGCCCAAAGTTTACATGAGTAAACAGAGTAGAGACAAAGGGATGTGGGGTAAACAGACTTAAACTGGGAAATCCTCTTATCATCCCTATCTTCTCCCTAACTTAATGGACCTGCTGCCTTCAGCCTGTCCCAATAAAACATTTCAGCCTTCCAAAAGATTTGAGACTATCTATAACTTTCCCTAATATTTTCTGTAATATTTTGCCAGCCACCCCGAGTGAATTCCAACATGGATGCACATGAGGAGTGGGTTTAGGAGCACAAAGTTTAATATACAAAAAGGAAGACAGAGAGAAAAAGCTTCATCATGGTGAGAAAGTGAGCCACCCAAGAGTGGGTTTCTGGTTTGGGGTGGAACACAATTGATTTTTACAGTGGGTTGAGGAGGTGGTGATTGATTTATATGGGACCCAGGGGATTGGTTTGACCAGATGTGCCATTTACATAGCCCTTGGAAAGATTTGCCTTCCCACTCTAGTCTTTTATTATGCAAATACAACTTCTACCTGGCAGTAGCCATGATACTTGCATATGCGGTTTTACCTGGATGGTGCCATGACATGTGCACATGTGGTGACAAGGAAAATGGAGCAGGAACCACAATATTGTGGTTCTTAGTTGCCTACATTTGCATATGCATATCTATGCTTGCAGCCTGACCCTTTGGCTGTTTTCTGTTATAAATAGTTTGGGGGCTTCATTTTGTTAAAGGAAAATTCCACTGAGAACTCTTTTATCCTTTCTAGCTGCCTAAAAATAATTTCTTAATAACCCCGGTATTAATAAAATCTACCCTTTCAATTTCTAAATGTTGTTTGTATTTACATTTATTTGTGTCTTCTTTAATTTGTTTCAGCAATATTTTACACTTTTCAGCATTCAAATCTTCTGCTTCCTTGGTTAAATTTGTTTCTAAGCATCTTACGTTCTTTGATGTTATTATAAATCATTTTTCTTAATGTTTTATTAAGTTTTTCCTATTATTTGTGCATAGACATTCCTAGTTAAAGCCTGAGAGCTGTATAGAAATAAAGACAACTAAAATAAGAATAAACAGAGGCTGCATATTAAGAGTTTGCTAGAGCAGGAGAGTCAGCTAATTGCATTTTGCATGAACTCAAAAGCAGGCTGGGGAGTGGGAAAGTTTTGTAGTGAACAAGAGGGTGCAGGTGTGCAGTTGATTTCATGCTGTTGACATTGGGACACTAGAGATGGCTAACAAGCAGTAAGGTATTCTCCATGATTCTAGGTTAGGAAAGTCTATTTGGCTTTCTCTGGTTGGTTCTGTGTTGGAAGCCAGGGCAAAAATAAGGGCAGCTGCAGTCACTGACTATGTCCTGACTGGTTTGGACTGTTGGCTGCAGAGGTTTCCAGTGTAACTTTCTGGGCTGTTTGCTCTAGAGGATGTGGGTCAGAGCCTTTCTGAATTTGTCACTAACAAATGTATGCATGCTTGTGAGTGGTTCCAAGGGCAAAAACACTTAACAACAGGGTTAGTAAGTCTCTCCATGTCTTATTCATGGGATTTGAGTTGACATCCCCTATTCTATGCCATTGATTGGTTTTTATTGAAGTGAGATTTATGTGACATAAAAGTAAGGACTGTAAAGTGAGCAATGCAGTGCCATTTAGTATTTACAATATTGTACAAACACCACCTCTCTCTAGGTCCAAATATTTCCATCAACCTAAAAGGAAACCCTGAACTCATTAAAGGATTGCTCCTCATTGCTCTTTCCTCCTACCCTGTGGCCATCACCAGTCTTCATTCTTTGTTAATGTTTTACCTATTATGGATATTTCATATAAATGGAATAATAGAATGTCAGACCTTTTGTGCCTGGCTTCCTTATATTAGCAGCATTTACTTAATAGCCATTCATGGTCTATACAATGATTTCTTATAATTTTTTTCATTCTTTAAGTAGATTTTGCACATGGAAATGTGGCATGTACAGTATGGTGATCCTGAGTGCTCTCTCTTTTTGAGACATCTGGAGTTATATGAATTAATTCTTTGAGACCTCATGTAATATGGTTGTTTTCTGTCTACAGTTAAATATTCAAAAATTTAAAAGCCACCACATAAAATGTAAAAAGCTCTGTGTATCAAAGAATACAATCAACAGAGTAAAATGAAAACCAACAAAATGGGAGAAAATATTCACCACTCATAAGAGGCTTAGATCCAGAATATATAAAGAACAAAACTCCACAACATAAAACCAAATAGCATGATGAAGAAATGGGCAAATGACTTGAAGACAACTTGTATTTCATCTCCAAAAATGAAATACAAATGGCTCACAAGCATATAAAAATGCTCAACATCTTTTTAAAAAATTAAAATTAATCATCATCAATGTGCTATTCAAAACCACAATGAAAGACCACCTCACACTTATTAGGATGGCTACTATCAGAAAAACTAGAAAATAACAAGTGTTGGTGAGGAAGTGGACAAATTGGAATGCTTGTGAACTTTTAGTGGAATAGTTCCCACTAAATGGGATCATTCTCACCATTTTAAAACGGTGCCACTATGATAGAAAACAATATGGAGATTTCTAAAAAATTTAAAACCACAACTATTTGATGCAGCAATCCCACTTTTGTATGTATATCCAAAATAATCCAAAGTTGGATACTGAAGAGATATTTGTACATCCATCTTTATAGAAACATCATTCATAATAACCAAGAAGCAGACAATTCAAATGTTCAGCAATGGATAAATGAATAAACAAATGTGGTATATGCATGCAATAAGATATGATTCAACTAAAAATATGTTGATGCATGCTACAAAATGGATAATTCTTGAGGGCATTGTAAGTGAATAAGGTAATCAAAAGTACAAATGTACAAAATACCGTATGATTTTATTTATATTAGGTATTTAAAGTAGTCAAATCAATGAAACTGAAAAGTAAAATGGTGCTTACCAGGGACTGGGAGACAAGAAGCAAAATGGTGTTTAGTGGGGACAAATACAGCAAGTTGTCAAATGACTGTAGAGTTCTGTTTGCAAGATAAAAATTCTGCGTATCTGTTGAAAGCAATGTGAATATAATTAACAGTACTCAAGCGTATACTTTAAAATAATTAAGACAGTGTGGCGATTCCTCAAGGACCTAGAAATAGAAATTCCATTTGACCCAGCAATCCCATTACTGGGTATATATCCAAAGGATTATAAATCGTTCTACTATAAGGACATGTGCACACGAATGTTCATTGCAGCACTGTTTACAATAGCAAAGACCTGGAACCAACCCAAATGCCCTTCGACGATAGACTGGATAGGGAAAATGTGGCACATATACACCATGGAATATTATGCAGCCATCAAAAACGATGAGTTTGGGTCCTTTGTAGGGACATGGATGAACCTGGAAACCATCATTCTCAGCAAACTGACAGAAGAGCAGAAGATCAAACACCGCATGTTCTCACTCATAGGCGGGTGTTGAACAATGAGAACACATGGACACAGGGAGGGGAGCACTACACACTGGGGTCAGTTGGGGGGAAATAGGGGAGGGACGGTGGGGGGTGGGAAGCTGGGGAGAGATAGCAAGGGGAGAAATGCCAGATGTAGGTGATGGGGAGGAAGACAGCGAATCACACTGCCACGTGTGTTCCTATGCAACAATTTTGCATGTTCTTCACATGTACCCCAAAACCTAAAATGCAATAAAATAAATAAATGGGAAAAAAAAATAATTAAGACAATAAATTTTACATCACATTTTTTGTATAATTAAAGAATTTTAAACTAAAACAATTTTAAAGGCCAAGTCTTTAGTATCTTGGCCAATTAAAAACAGAAAAATTTTCTCTGAAAATATTAAAATATATAATGCAAATCATATCTGTGTGTGAAGTTATATACATAGGGACAGTATGGTAGAGGTGAATACATTTCCTCATCAGGGCACATGTATTGAAAACTAATTGTGCCATGGAAGAAGGCTTTTGTTGGTATTTGAATAAAGTAGGGATATATTACTATGTGGCTCTGGATGCTTCCATTATTTAGAAACAGTCTGGTTAAATTTGTTTGAATAGATAATGCAGATTAGACTGTGAATTGTCATCTTAAATATTTAGATCAGAAAACAATTTCTATTTCCAACCACTATTGAGATGGTGGTAAAGACTGTCCAGTTCATGGTCTTTTAAATTCTTTTTAAACAAAGGTTTGTGTTCTGCCATATTGTTAGACTCATTTATTAGTTCTAACAGTTATTTTGTGTAAGATATTTTTAACATATAAGATTATATCTACAAGCAACAGATAATTCTCCCTTTTGCCCCAAATTGGATGCCTTTTATTTCTTTTGCTTGCCTAATTGCTCTGACTAGAACTTCAGTGCTATGTTGAATAGAAGGGGTAAAAGTGAGCATTTTTGACTTGTCCCTGCTCTTAAAGAAAAAACTTTAATCACTGAATATCTTACCTTTGGTTTTTTCTAATATAGTCTTTATTATGTTGAGATAATTACCTTTTACTCCTAGTCTGTTGAGTGTTTTAAAAGAGTGTTGAACTTTTGTTAAATGATTTTTCTACATTGATGGAGATAATTGAGTTTTTTTCTTTGCTAGTGTTGTATATTAGGATTAATTTTCGTATATTGAACCATCCTTTCATTCCAAAAATACATTTCCCTTGGTCATGATATATTATTATTTTAATATTGTGAAATTTAGTGTGCTAGCATTTTGTTGAGAATTTCAATTATTGTTCATATGTCAGACTATATCTTGTCTATGAAGAAAATAAGCATTTACTTACAGGTCTATTTTTTAAATTCATAAACTTTTTTTTTGAGAAGCTTTACATTAAGAAAACATTGAACAGATATTTCAGAGAGTTGTTATATACCTCCACTTCCCCATATAGTTTCTTGCACCAGTGTGGTACATGTGTTACAATTGGTAAATAAATATTGATACATAATTATTAACTAAAATCCATAGTTATACTACATTTCACTCTTTGCAATATACAGGTCTGTGGGTTTTTACAAATGCATTATGTCATGCCTTTGATATTACACTATCAGACAGAATAGTTTCACTGTCACCCAAATGACCTGTGGTTCTCCTATTTATTTCTCCTTTCTTTACTTCAAAGCCTGGGAAACCACTATCTCCATATTTTTGCATTATTGAAAATATCATATACTTGGAATCATGTAGTATGATTTCAAGCTGGCTTCTTCACATAGCAATATACATTTAGGGTTCTTCCACGTATTTTCATGGCTGGATAGCTTATTTATTTTTACTGTTGAATAATATTCAGTTGTTTGGATGTACCAAAGTTATAATGTCATATATCACAATTACAGTTGGTGGGAGTGTAAATTAGTTCAACCATTGTGGAAGACAGTGTGGCGATTTCTCAAGGATCTAGAAATAGAAATTCCATTTGACCCAGCAATCCCACTATTGGGTATATACCCAAAGAACTATAAATCATTCTACTATAAAGACATATGCACACGTATGTTCGTTGCAGCCCTGTTTACAATAGCAAAGACCTGGAAGCAACCCAAATGCCCATCAATGATAGACTGGACAAAGAAAATGTGGTACATATACACCATGGAATATTATGCAGCCATCAAAAACGATGAGTTTGTGTCCTTTGTAGGGACATGGATGAACCTGGAAACCATCATTCTCAGCAAACTGGCACAAGAGCAGAAAATCAAACACTGCATGTTCTCACTCTTAGGCGGGTGTTGAACAATGAGAACACATGGACACATGGAGGGGAGCACTACACAGTGGGGTCTGTTGGGGGGAAATAGGGGAGGGACAGTGGGGGGTGGGGAGTTGGGGAGAGATAGTATGGGGAGAAATGTCAGATATAGGTGAAGGGGAGGAAGGCAGCAAATTACACTGCCATGTGTGTACCTATGCAACAATCTTGCATGTTCTTCACATGTACCCCAAAACCTAAAATGCAATAAAAAAGAAAAATAAATAAAAAAAAATTACCAAACTTCTAAATAAAGACCCAAAACACTTCTTATATTAAACATTGAAATAAATATGAGTTACACACACATTTAAAAAATAATAATGAAAACAAGATAATTCCCTAATTTTTGTTGAATCAGTGATTGGCAATAGTTGCAGTGGTGGGTTAATCAATGAATAATGATTACAAAGCAAAATTTCTGGTGCACATTTGTAGTCCCATTTATTTGGGAAGCTGAGGTGGGAGGATCAGTTGAGCCTGGGAAGTCAAGGCTACAGTGAGCTGTGATTGAAACACTGCCTGTGCTACAGAGCAAGACTTCGTCTCAAAAAAAAAAAAAAAAAAAGGCAAAAATTGTCAGAAGCACCTACTACTACCACACAGTTCAAAAGAAAGAATAACAAATAGGGTAGGCTCACTGAGCACTTTCATACTCCATCATTTATTGTTGTGTATTTGGAGGATTATATTGGATAATTTATACATTTTTATTTTACAGTCATTTGTATTCACTCATTCATTTTGCAACCTGCTTATTTCAGCTCTATGTCTCTAGTGGCTAGAGCTTCTCCCACAGCTCAGGATGCAAAACAGGAAGTGGACCCAGATATGTCACTATCCAATTGCAGGGCGCACTCACACACACATCTCCACTCACTCACACTGGGACAATTGAGACTCACCAGTTAATCTAACATGCATATCTTTGTGATGTATCAGGAAACCTGAATACCCAGAGAAAGTCCACAAAGACATAGTAAGAAGATGCAGGAACTGAGGAGCAGAGAGGTTAAGCAACTTGTCCAAGGCCACACAGGTAGCAGGTGGCAAATACCCAGGCAATGTGGGCATGGAGATTATAAAAGAGTCAAGAACATGTTTTGCTTTTTTTTTTTTTTTTCTTGAGACTGGGTCTCATTCTGGCACTGAGATTGGAATGCAGTGGGGCGATCTCGGCTCATTGTAACCTGGGCTCAAGCTATTCTTCCACCCAGACAATGGCCCCAGCAGAGAAGCAATTTTTTTTCCTTTTTTTTTTTTTTAGAGAAATACTGATTTTAATTAAACATAAGGTAAACTCGGTATCCGTCATCTTCCAGCCTAAAAATTAGCAAAAACTGTTGAAACAAGGCACAGTTTTTTCCCCATGTTTGTTACGTTGTGTCTCCAGTTACAAAAAAATTTTAATGAAAACGTTAAACATAAAAATAGAAGTTTGAGATTTAAAAAAAAGTGTATAAAAGCCCCACAAAACTTGTCAACGTTGTTCCTTATCCTACAAAATAGCACCAGTAAGAAGAGTAAAAGGTGTTAAAAACCATTACGACAGCATTTCTGAAATGCAGCTTGTCTGAACTCCCATTCCCCCTAAAAACGACTTATCGTGGAATAAAAAAAAAATTAAAAATCTCCAGAGGGAGAACCGAGCTTTTATTGCCGTTTTCCCTGTCGTCTCTTAGATGAGGGAAAGGTGTGAGAAGTGTGCTTCTGTCCCTGACTGCTGTCACTGCATCTGAGTTTAGTAAAAAGATAAGGAATGAAGGTAGCAGACTTCTAGTCTGGGGACCTGTGCCAGTAGAGGGTAGCTCTCTTGGAGAGGGGATGGGTTTGAGGGAGTGTCTTGTCTTATCTAAGCTCCTTCCTTCACACTCCTCTCCTAGGGAAGAGGGAGGTGTGGAGGAGCCGTAGTTGTCTACATAATATGTGGCAGCTTATATTATAGAACTCAGCACACCTCTTCCTGAGGTCCCCAGACGGTTCTATTGCAGTTACTGGGAGGGATTCAGCTAAGAGTGGCCAGTGGCCCCTGCCCTTGGGTTTGTGGGGGAAAAATAGCCCTGAATGTGATGATGATGTCATCCCTGCTGAAATCATCATCATTATGGGAAATACTCTAATGGGTCCCGCGCAGACTCCACATCTTGTATTTAGGCAAGGGGAACGTGCCAGGTAAAAGACATATACAACATTTCCTCTTCTGCTGGACCCTAAAAACCATCCTGGACCCTAAAAAATGTCCTGTAGTTACATGCCTACAGCTGCACACATCTGGCAACAGAGTAGCAGCCAGTTTTCAGAAATTAAAGTCTTGCAATAACTGTCTTGGGTGATTTTTCAGCATTAACCTGAGTATTGGAGAGCTGTCGGCACTGTGGTTTTGGTATCTCAGCCATTGTTTCTCTGAGTGGTAGACCCAGGAAGGAAAGAAAAAGCCACGCTGCTACCTACTTCAAGTTTTAAAGTATTAAGAGAAGGAAAAAATGAGCACCGTGTTTGGCTGCTCCAGGCAGCCAGGTCTGAATTGTGCACCAGGAGGCGGCACCTTGGGCTCCCCCTGTAAGAGAGTCAGGTGGCTCTGCCCCCACTGAGGAGGAGGGAACTGAGGTACATGGTATGGCCCACAGAGCTCAGGAAGAGCAGGGCCTGGGGATGCCTTCAGGAATCACACCTCCTCGGTCCTGGCTCTGCCACACACCCCGTGGCTTTGGGGCCTGGCTGGAACTATTCGCATGCAAAGTAGTCCTTCAGAGGGGCGAAGAGGTGTCGGATGACAGGCACACTCCAGGACCTTCCCAGCAGCTTCTGGCGGGCGCCACGGCCCATGTTGGAAACGTCTGTGTAGTGCACAGGAAAGCCAAAGATCCTTTCGAGCTCAGCGCACGCACCACAGAACATCTTCTTTGCCATTCATGACAACAGGGAAAAGTTGGTTTTTCCCCTGTTTGATTGAGTTCGACTTGGTGGTTATTGTCTGTCCTTTCTTTAACTTGGCTATCCCATTGTATTGCAAGCAGTCCTGCAGCTATCACGGGCCTGTTCATCCCAGGAAGGTTGCCCCAAAAATATCGGGCCCTGTGAGCAGCAGAAACTTTGATGGCATCAATCATCACTGGATTACACTCCAGGAACCGCGAGATGTCCCTCTTGTCGCCAACCGTCATGGCTACAACATTCTCAAACATCCAGAAGAACGGCCGGTCATCACACTCCTTGGGGCGTGAGTAATTCAGCAGGTGGTAAAATTCAAAGAAGAGCCGGCCTGTGCCCTCATATAGGCCTTTCCTGGCTGGATTCACATTTGAGAGATCATTGCATGGGCTTCCACCAATCACCAAGTCAAATGGGCCCCATTCTTCAATATTTTTCTTTGTGATGTTCCTCACATCGTTCACGTATTTGATATTCCCCTCGTGCTTCACGGTTCCGACAGCGATGGACTCCTCACACGCTTCGGAGGCGACGTACTTTCCCACCTTTATGCCCAACTCTTTGAGGACTAGGTAGCCTGTTGCGATTCCATCAAACAGAGACAGGACTTGAATGGGCCGCCTTCGGGCTGCGGGAATGGCAGGGTACAGCTTGGGGGCTTCATATTCAAGCCCCGTGTCACTGGCGAAGAAGGCCTGTAGGCGCACGTTCCAGTCCTTCCGGCGCCGCAGGATGCCGTGACAGCGCTGCGGGAGGCACATGCAGCAGCTCCAGGGCTCCTGCAGCTTGGCCTCGGCCGCTGTGCCTGTGCCCACCAGCACCTCCAAGCACTCCACACAGAAGCACCGGCAGCAGCTTGTGTTGCTGCAGAGCAGCAGCTCTCGGCCCTCACAGCACACAGTGCAGTAAGACTGATAGCCGTCATCATCATACATGTCAAACAGCTCGAGGAACCGATCCCGGCATGTCTGACAGAGGCCTCCCTCAAAGAGAGGGTGAAAGGACACGGGATTTTTCCTGCCACAAGACAAACAGCCATCTTCCAGGCTGCTCTTGTTGTTGGCAACATCTGAAGCCATTTGTTCTCGGGTCTGATCTTCATCCCCTCGGTCTTTGCCGTTGTTATAGCAATTTGTCTTGAGGCGCTTGGGTGGGGGACAGTAGTCAGAGGCGGCTGAGTCGTCAGCTGTGCGTCTTCGAGTCTTGTTCTCGTATTTCTTTGATTCTAATTTCCTACTGCCTGCACGACGCACCTTCGACTTATTAACCACTGGTTGCGTGTTGTTGGGTTTGAGGCCCTCGATCCCAGTGGGCTTGAAGCCCCCGTGGGCCCACTCCAGCATGGGCTTCAGCTGGTCCTCCAATGAGTCTCCAGGGCTGCTGGGGAAGGTCTTGCCAGCTCGCACCCTAGCTTTCTCCAGAGCATGGTACATGGCTTTTCGATAGGAGACGGGCTTATTGAAGGTGGCCAAATTAAAGTGCTGGCTGAACAGCCCCAGTGCCACCAGTTTGTCTGCAGAGACCTCGGAGAACTTGCCATCGCCAAACCACTGGACCCACCGCATGCCCGACGTGGCCTGTCGCTTGGAGGTGGCCTTCCAAGATACCACCATGGCGGGCCACCAGGAGAAGCCCTTGATCTTCCCCCACACGAGGTCCCCTATTCCAAACTCCTTCCCATCCTGATACTCTGAACTGTCTCCATCTCTACTGTCTGCCTCCACCTGCGGGGACTCCATGCCCTCCTGCTGGCTGTCCTGGGCTGGGCGGGTGTAGGGGGTACTGCTGCTCTGGGGCATCACATCTGTGTCCTCTGTATCGTCTGTGAGGTCGATGGTGAGGTAAGGGCTGGGAGGGGACGACCATGGCGTGCCTGCCGATGCTGTCGCCCACCGTCTCAGGGACCTGGTAGCCGGGAACTCCACGGGGGACTCCTCCACATGGCTGCGGCCCTGCCGGCCTCGGGTGGAACGTGGGGAAGGCCGGTGCCTCTCCCTGCTGGAGGCACTGTTGTTATTTCGGGTTCGGACAGCTGGGCTTTCTGACCGAGTCCTGGTTTCCCGGGAGAGCTTCGGCATCACTGGGGTGTCAGAGCCATCCCCATCTTCCCCGTCGCCATTGCCCGTCAAGTCCTGCGTATAGCTTAGCAGACTGGACACCTCCCTCTTGGAGAGTCTCAGGCTTCATCTTCGGCCTCTGATCTCGGGGGTGCGGATGGCCTCCAGGATTGGGGGCGAGTCGGAGGACTGGTCACTGCAGGACCCATGACGAGGATGGAGTCTTCCCTCCCGCCGGCGTCCTCCTCTCCATTGAGATGCCTGGTGGCTCCCTTCATGCTTTCCTGCCGCGGGGCTGGCTCGGGCGCGGCTAGGCGGCGGAGCCGCGGGTTGCGGCGGGCTGGCGGGAGGCCGGCGGGCGGCCGCGCAGGGCGCTGGGCTCGCGAATCTCCGGCGCCGATCGCCGAACTAGGTTTACTTGGGCCACTTAACCCCGGCGCTGCCGTCCGGGCGCTGCCGCCCGCTCGCCCGCCCGCCAGGGAGCCGGTCCCGTCAGTCCGGGGGCGCTCGGAGCGTCCACGCGGGCTGCGGCGGCCGAGCCGGGAGCGGCTGCTGTGAGCTAGCGGTGCGGGCCAGACGGGGCAGCGGGAGTGGGTGGCAATTTTTTTTCTTATCAATGTTATAAGAAGATGACATTGAATAAAATGACCTTATTGAAGGATTTGCTATAATTAATTTACCTTTTATCCAGTAATATTATTATTTACTCTCAGCTGTACCATAAACTATCATGTACTACAAACTACCTTTTATCCACGGCAATAGCAGTGGGAGACTGGAGAATACAGATTTTAGAAACATCTCAGAAGAATAACTGACAGGATTAAATAAATAAAGGAAGAGAGGACTGTAGAATGACGGCTTTGTTTCTGGCTTCAATAACAGTACATAGTGGTGCCATTTACCTAGGTAGAGAATAGAAAAGGAGAGGGTTTGGGTTAAGGGTTGGGAGCACAGGAAGTAAATAAGTTGTTTTGGGCATTGACACATGGAATGCCTTTGAACAATTAAGTGGAAATGTCCAGTAGACTGCTGGAAGTATGAATCTGTAGTTCAGGAAAAATATGTGGGCTAGAGATACACATCTGATAATCATCAGTTATGTGTGTTTTGTTGAAGCCATAGGTCTGGATGATATTGCACAGTGAATGTGGAAAGAATGAAGAAAAAGAAGACAAACAATAAAACCTTGAGGAAGACTATTTTGAGGAGATGCAAGCAATCAATTATTACAGTGTATGAGAAGTACTGCGATAAATACATGAATGCGATATCCTAGTGACTCTAAATGAAATTGATCATTTGGGTGGGAGAAGTTATCACAAAAAGTTTCACTTTTGGCCAGGTGTGGTGGCTTACACCTGTAATCCCAGTGATTTGGGAAGCCTAGGCAGAAGGATTGCTTGAGCCCAGTAGTGAAGACCAGCTTGGGTGACATAACAAGACTCCGTCTCTTAAAAAAAAAAAAAAAATTTTACTTTGGTGTGTGTGTGTGTTTGTTTGTTTGTTTATTTATTTATTTATTTTGAGACAGAGCCTCACTCTGTCGCCCAGGCTGGAGTGCAATGGTATGGTCTAGGCTCACTGCAACTTCCACCTCCTGGGTTCAAATGATTCTCCTGCCCCATCCCCGAACAGCTGATTAGCTGGAACTACAGATGTGCACCACCATGCCTGGCTAATTTTTGTATTTTTAGTAGCGATGGGGTTTCACCATGTTGACCAGGCATGTCTCAAACTCCTGATTTCGAGTGATCCACCCATCTCAGCCTCCCAAAATGGAGGGATTACAGGCATGAGCCACTGTACCCAGCCTTGGTGTGTACATTTAAGGATGTATAAGACTGTGGCCAGTGGGATGAGGAGCAGAGAAGCACACAAACTCACCTGTTTCACAAGGAAAACAGGACTTCAAATGAGACCTCTCTCAACCATCCCCCACTCCATACACTAAAATCCAGAATAGTGTTCCTTCAAGTGTGGTCCACAATTTCCTTCCATGAGAATCACATAGGGGCTTTATCAAAATGAATATCATGTGCTAAATGCTGTACAAACTAAAGTGTGGTCATGGGATGTGCAGCTAAAATGGAGCAGAAATAAAAAGCTTTGGAGTTGATGAGTTCAAAGAATTGTGACCTCCAAGTTGCTAGTTTTAGCAGGAAGGCATAGTGGAAAAACTGGAGGGACAAAGAGGTTTTGCAAGAGGATAATTGATAATCTTTTTTCTCCCATTAAAAAGGAAAAATGAGCCAGATAAGACTAGGAGTGGAATAGTTTTCTTCTGAGTTGGTCCCAAGTCAACCAGACAGCACAGTCACCTTGATGAAAAAGAAATAAACAATTGATTTGATTGACTGGATGTAGTCATAAAAAAACAAAACAAAACAAAACAAAAACACCAAAAACAACAAGGCACACATGAATTACCCTGATTTTGTTTTCACTTTTCAGCTGGTTATCTGGCACTTTACACTCAGCCCTTCCTAATGAACTGATGGTAGCTGAAGTCACTGAACGTTTGTAGTTTTTTATTTGATTAATAATTAATTGATAAACATTGTCCACATTTACCATAATTTTTACCCTGAAAAGAGGAAATCTTGAGCTGAGTTACTGTCTACTCTTAAGTCAGAAAACATTTCTACGTCCTCATAAAAAGGATAGATAACAATAAGTTTGATAATACATCATTTGAAGTACATCACAAACTAGATTTCTCTTAAGAATTAACTTACCTTGTCTTTATGAAATCCGAGGCCTTTACTCTCAAACTAAATTTGATGGCTTATGAATATTCTGCTATGGCTAGAAATGTTCTTCTGATAAATCTGCTAATGTGGTTCATTGTTATATTGAAGGAACTGTCTACATGGCTCTCTAGAATTGGATATGTCTTGTTAGAAATAAGCTCTTGGATTTCAAAAGATTGTAACATATTGGTTTTCAGAAAAACTGTGAATATTGCTATTCTTTGCTTTTAACTTTTCTAGAAAAAAAATTATATGAAAAACAATTGCCTCCTTTAAAAAGAATATGATACCAGGCCCTTCCTGTGATGAAATTAAGTCAATTCTGATATCAAAATTAAATATGAAGAACAATAACATTTCTTAAAATAACTAGCTCTTCTTTTTGTGTTTTCATTAATTGTTTATCATTCATAGTTTTCTAAGATAAGGTTTGTGTCCCACATGTTATGCTAGTAAATTAATAATGCTGAAGAGGCAGATGATAGTCCCTAGTTAAAGAGAAATTAGAAGATGTTTTAGAAAGCATTAGAGATGGCTGGGCATGGTGGCTCATGCCTATAATCCCAGCACTTTGGGAGGCCAAGGTTGGCAGATAAGCTGAGGTCAAGGGTTCGAGACCAGCCTGGCCAACATGGTGAAACCTTGTCTCTACTAAAAATACAAAAATTAGCTGGGTGTAGTGGCATGTGCCTGTAGTCCCAGCTACTCGGGAGGCTGAAGCAAGAGAACAACTTGAAACCAGGAGGCAGAGGTTGCAGTGAGCCTAGACCATACCATTGCACTCCAGCCTCGGCGACAGAGTGAGACTCCATCTCAGGAAAAAAGGAAAGAAAGAAATAAAAAAATATATTAAGTGTGACGAGGTTCTGTGTTTCTACTCAGGAGCTGAGGGATTATGTCATTAAAAAGGGGTGGGGGCAATGTGATGGCTCATACCTATAATACTAGCACTTTGGGAGGCTGAGGCAGGAGGATCACTTGAGCCTAACTGAGCCCTGGCAACATAGTGAGACTCTCATCGCTATAAAAGTTTTAAAAAATTAGCTGGGTGTGGTGATGTGCACCTGTAGCCCCAGCACTCTGAGTGACAGAGTGCGACTCTGTGAATAAGAAACTGTCAGTATGTGCACAAATTTGTGTTAAAGAAAGACACTAAAGAAAAGAAATACTGGGTCACTATTGTGTTATGTTTTCTGTACAGGGGAAGAGGCTCTAATATAGTATGCATAAATAGTCCCATAGGAGCATGAGAATTATTTTGATCCTACATTTACCTAAACAATCCTGTAGTGATTTTACTAGTTTTCTAGCTATTGTATTAGTTGCTAAGACTGCCACAACAAAGTACCACAGACATGGCTTAAAGAACATAAATTTATTTTGTCACAAATCTGGAGGCTAGAAGTCAGTCTGAAGTCAGGTATTAGCAGGGTTGGTTTCTTCTGAGGCCTCTCTCCTTGGCTTGCACATGGCTGTCTCCTTCCTGTGTCTTCACTTGGTTTTTCCTCTGTGTGTCTGTGTCCTAACTGCCTCTTATAACTCATCATATTGGATTAGGGCCAACTCTAATGACCATATTTTAACTTAATTACCTCTTTAAAGGCCTTATCTCCAAATACAGTCACATTCTGAGATATGGGGGTTGGGACTTCAACATGTACATTTTGGGAGGCACAATTCAGCCCATAACAGTGATTATGTCAGGTTTCCACATACATGAATACAAAGAACGTTCCCTGTAAGTATATATCATCTAGTATACATTTGTGTTACTCCACTCTCACACTGTTTTAAAGAACTACCTGAGACTGGGTAATTTATGAAGAAAGGAGGTTTAATTGACTCACAGTTCTGCAGGCTGTACAGGAAGCATGGCTGGGAGGCCTCAGGAAACTAATAAGTATGATGGAATGGTGAAGGGGAAGCAAGCGTGTCTTCACATGGTGGCAGGAGAGAGAGAGAGAGTAAAGGGGGAAGTGCCATACACCTTTAAATTACAAGATCTCATGATAACGCATGCACTATTATGAGTATAGCAAGGGGGCAATTGATCCCCATGATCCAGTCACCTCTCATCAGGCCCCTCTGCCAACATGGGAATTATAATTCAACATGAGATTTGGGTGGGGATACACAGCCAAACCATATCAACATTTAAAAATCAATTTTTTGGCAAATCTGCTTAACTATGAGATACCTTTCTAAATGCCTTGTCTACCTGGAGAATCAACATCCACTTACTTCATATCTACCCTGTTCCAGGTGCTGGTGTAGGTGCTCAGGATGGAAAGACAAAGGAATACATTTCCTGCCCTTGAGAAGCTTGCACTCTAGAGGAGGAAAAATACTGTAAACAACAAATACAATAAAATGTGCTAAGTATTATTAAAGAAGAAATGCAATATTGAAGGAACAAATTCAACTAGACCCATGGTGACCCAACCAAGGTAAAGGAATATATTAAGCCCTAGAATACTGCTTAATTAACACTACTGCATAAGGTATTAGAGTTTAGTTTTTTGCCTGAAATCTTAAACCCATTTGATGTAGATATCTTTAAATAAACTTTATAAAATGTTTACATTTGTCAAAAAATTCAATAGAAATATGTAAATTTTGTCATCATAAAATGGTCGTGACCATTTGTTTAATTTTTTGACTGAAATCTTAAAACTCAGTTGATGTAGGCATCTTTAAAAATTCTTTATAAAATGTTGTCTATATTTGCCAAAAAATTAGTAGAAATATGTGAATTTTGTCATTATAAAATGGTCATGACCTTGCAGACCATGTTATTCAAATTAAAAATCAGTCTTGATAGGATCCTATAAACTAAGTAATCATTAACAACAATGCTATGTAGAAGAACTCAGAAATCTAAGAACAGTTAAAAAACAACTACACAAAATTGTTTGCAAAGTTCTAGAACAACCCCTATTAATACCCCCAGAGTAAAAAGTGGCGAGATAACCCAATTCATAATGAAGTACTGTATCACTTAGCATATATCTATTGTATAAAGGTTACTCTGAAATTATGATACACTTCAAGAAGCATTCAGTCTGTTCCAAATTATTTTTCGTAATACCACCATTTTTCCTGATATTTAAGAATAAATTGATCGCCAATTCCTGCGTTCACCAGTGATTCTTCATTTTAGGTCTCTTTTCCTTAGTCCTTCAAAGATGCTGTTAGAAATGGAAAGTCAGCAAATACCAACAAGAAAAAGTCAGAGACTCCTCTTTGGAGTTGTGTATTCAAAATGGAACTCTAATATGTGTATATAAAATAAAGAGGAATAAGGCATGACAAATGCTAACAAAATCTATTTCATAAAGTAACCAGCTTTTGCTTCCTATAGATTTCTTCATCCTCAGCTTTCATGAAATTAAATACAATACTGTGATTTAGCTTTAAAGTTTTTTAAATGAGAAATTTGAATTGAATATTTTACAGTCCTTGCCAAGAACGTTGAAGGGTCTGAGATTTTACACTATGTACAAGTTAATAAGTTAGTCAGCTACATAGATGCTGGCAGTGTACACAAGACCCCAGGGTCAGAGACAAAGAATAGTTTACTAACACCAGCAATGCCAGTAGCCAAAGTGTCAGCAATTGTACCAGTTCCCTGAGCTCCACTTCCCACAGTGTGATGTAAAGAAGGCCAGAAGATACCTGCATATATGGTAGAGTACATTATAATAAAAGAATCCTGAATTTATCATTTATAATAGGCAGTAAGCTCTGGAAGGAAATGATCTCTGTTTCTCATGCCTGCTCACAATACATTCTTTAAAAATTTAGATATAGTTCACATATCATAACACTTTCAAAACGCACAATTCAGTAGTTTTGAGTATATTCCCAAAGTTGTGCAACCGTCAGTACTCTGTAATACTGTAATTCCAGGCATTTTCTATTATCTGAGAAACAAAAACCTCATTCCTGTGGTAGAATGGTAGTTACTTCCTATTCCCTCTTCTCTAACTCCTTAGGAATCCCTAATCTATTTTTTTTCCTCTGTGGATGTGCCTATTCTGGACATTCCATGTAAATTAAATCATACAATATGTGTTTTTTGTGTGTGACTGGATTCTTTTGCTTAGCATAGTATTTTCAAGGTTCATCAGATATTTATTTCCTGGATCCCTCTGTGCCTTGACCCACCTACCCCTACCCTGTATGTGGTCAGAGGCCAACACCAGCAGAAACTTTCATGAAACAAAGGGGTAGGGTCAGAACTACTATATTTGGCAGAAAGGGAAGAATAATGAACTAAGCTAGCTAAATGTGAGACAGAGAAGGGAAGAGCGAAGGGGAAGGAGTATAAGAGAGAAAGAAAGCACCAGACACACATGAATGTCAACAGTGGATACCCTCTGACTTTTTATTTAGCTGGTGAACTGTCTCTGAAAGGAATTTCAAAAGTGGAGTTCTGAGGAATGTTAGCTTGATTTTAATGTGGGTATGGTCTTCTAAGGGTACATTGTTTTCAAGAAGAAATCTGCCCTTCAGTTTCCTGATTTCCATCTTTAATGTCACCAAAGATCTCATTCTTTCTAACTTTTCTAGCTACCATTTCTTTAAATTTAATGCATGGCCTTTGTGTTCTTGCATTCTCATGTGTCCCATCCTAGCTGTGTGAATTTTTCTCTCAGCACCCAGCCATCCAATATCAAAACTGTTTCTCTTTCTAGATTATTTATCTGCCTTACAGTATCATGGTATCATCACTCTCTCTGTCACTCAGTAGCGAAATCTCAGAATCTGCTATGAGTAGGTTCTTTCCTTGAATGGTTTATTTTCCTTGCCCACACTTAAAATGAGTTCCCATAGACTTATTTCTTTGATTTTCATAAACTTGCTACATTTTCCTTTGATGATCTCAACTATTCCACATCTTCAACTAATACTGTTATGTATTAGGTTGGCACAAAAGTAATTGCAGTTTTTGCCATAATAGTGGTGATGCTGTGAACAACAATGTGGTGAGGGATTAAGCATTACTCTACAGATTTGGAATCAAGTTCACCCCTATGTGCCTTTGAATTTGGCCACCATTTAAATCAAAGTTTGAAGACATTTTGATGGCATGAATCAACAACATGGTGAGGGATTAAAGGAGGAAAATTTTGATGTAGGCTGGGCCCAGGTGGAAGGATCAATTGAGCCCAGGAGTTTGAGACCAGCCTGGGCAACAAAGCAAGACCCCATCTCTACAAAACTTTGCCATGATGGCAAAAGCTGTGATTACTTTTGCACCAAGCTAAGAAGTCTTCATCTCTGTCTCCAAATTTTCTCAGTAATGCCAGACCTCATTTCTAAGGATATCTATATTTGTGTATCTTGCAGGCATCTGAAGTGTTGCTTTATCTCTCTTTCACTCTTTCTCTCTCTCATCACATTTTTATAAATATATTTCTTTTCCTAGTTTCCTAATCTTAATGTAATATTATCACTACTCCTACCCAGTGTTGAAATCTCAGAATCCCCTTCCACTTTTCTGATTCTCCCATTCCCTGTATTAGGTCACCAAATCCTGACAACTTTACCTGTAAAATCTGTTCCCATCTTGACATTCTCTTTTCTACTGCCCCAGATCCTAGTCTCATGACTGTATGTCTATCATTGAAATATCTAGTTGCCCCTGGTCCCTTAAACCAGACCAACATACCCATGCATCTCATATCCACCAACAAATAAAGGTAAGGTCTGGATGCCTCTAGGGTGTTTACCATCCATTCTCCTTCCTTCCTTAAGGCACCTTTCCACTTTGATCTTGGCTCCAATTTGTCAACTCTTGGGTCCTCAAGCCAAGTCTAATGGAGACTTTAATCATTTGCCCTCTGTTTATTTTTGTTTTTTTACTCTTGGTTATTCTTAACAGATTTTGCCTCAGCTCACTCTTTCAGCTCCTCCCTCTCTGGACTTCCCTGGATATCTACTCTAGGTCAGGTTTCTGTAACTGGCACCCAGGTTGAACTAACACATATTCCCCAACCGGAGAATGGCTTTTGAAAGGGCTGTCTTAATTTATCTCCCCACTTCCAATTTCTCAACTTACATACCATTCTACATTCCAATGCTAGAGCGTTTTTCCTAAAATGTAGGTCTGATCATGTGTTTCTCCTTTTCATTTTTTTCTGGCGACTCTTCACAGCCTAGAGAATAAATTTGGAATTCATGATGGCATTCAATATATTTCTGATGTGATGCCACTCTGCTTTTTCAGTTTTATCTCTACTATGCAATCACAACCCCTACTCTTCAGCTTCATTTAGACCACTAATCAAACTCAGCCCACATTTTCCTTTCTCTATGCTGTTGGGTTATACTGTCCTGTCTACCTCAATGCCCTTTCCTCTCAATTCCAACATTTGGGATCCTACTTACAATTAAAGGCCCAGCTGTTCTATGAAACAGTTTTATTTCTCCTATGTTTCTGTAACTGTTTTGCAGTCAGTTGCCTTGACTAGACACTAAGTGTGTTGAGACCATGAATAGTATATTTATCTTTACTTAGCACAATGCCCTGTACACAGTTACCACTAAACATGTGTTAATATTATTTAATTAAAATTAGATGTGTAAGTTCTGACATACTAGATAAAATCTAATCTGCTTTATAATCCTACATCATATTTAGTCACCCAAAATAGCTTAGAATAGAAAAAACCAATCTCCTAATAATTCTGTATTATTGTAGGGCCACATACAGGGCTGTGTCTATGACAGAAAAGCATTATTCTATGGATTTGGAATCAAGCTCACCCTTACGTGACTTTGAATTTGGCCAACATTTTAATCGAAGTTTGGAGACAGTTTGATGGTGTGAAGCAACAAAATGGTGAGGGACTAAAAGAGGAAAATTTTGATGCAGGCTGGGCCCAGGTGGAAGGATCAATTGAGCCCAAGAGTTTGAGACAAGCCTGGGCAACAAAGCAAGACCCCATCTCTACAAAAAAATTTACACATTAGCTGGGTGTGGTCACAGATGTCTGTAGTCCTAGCTACTCAGGAGGCTGAAGCAGGAGGATGCTTGAGCCTGAGAGTTTGAGGCTACAATGAGCTATGATCATGCCACTTGCACTCCAGTTTGAGTGACAGAGTGAGACCCTCTCGCAAAAACGTAAAGGAATTAAAATTTTGATGCAAATCAGGGTTGGTTCATAGGGTTTAGAGGCAGATCTGCCTTTATAGCAGGTGCAAGGCGAAACTGCCAATGTTGATGAGATGGCTGCTCGAGTTAGCCTGTTTTGAAGGCAGCAGAAGGCCAGTGTTACGGGGTTATTTGAAGAAATAATAAAATGAAAGCAGCAGCAAAATATATATTCTGGCATCTGTTTTACAGGAAATCATCCAGTGACTGAAGCTTCCTCAAAAATTTTGTTAAAAATTCATGTGCAAATTTCTTCAAAGGCCTTCCAAATTAATCAGATCCCAATGTGGGTGTACATTTTAGCTTCTAATAGGCTGGAATAGAAGACTTAAAAAATAAGTAAGTCAAGGCCTACGTATTCCCTGCTACTATACCAAGTAAAAGATAATTTAATATAATTGGTTACTGAGTTGCCCTGTTTAATCAGCTTATGTAAACTGCTAGGAGCTGTTCTGGTACATAATGTATACCTGACTAAATACGGTATTTGTGATCATTTCTACAAAATGTCAGACATCAGGCCATGGATCAGAAGGAAATTATTCTATTATATAATTGCATTGGAAATCCAACCCCCAAATCTCTGGCCTTTGCCAGGAGACAGGGGGCAATATGTACATGTGAGAATATCAAACTCTTTGGAATTGTAAGTAGGCACATTTTGGTCACTGTGCATAGCGGGGGAGGGGCTTAAACAACTGACTTGTATCTGTGTCCAAGAAACAAACAGGTAATAATGAGCAACTAAAATTGATGTGAGCTGGATGAATCTTAAAAGCATTATTCTCAGTGAAAGAAGTCAATTCCCAAAGACTACATATTGTATAATTCCATTTATATGAGATGTCCAGAACGGGCAAATCTACAGACATAGATTAGTGGTTGCCTTGGTCAGTGCATGTATTGGCAGGGGAGGGGGGGTTTGAGTGGAGCGAGGGAGGAGTGATAGCTAAGGGGTAAATGGGGTGATGATGGTAATACAACTCTGTGAATATGTGAAAAACTATTGAATTGTACACTTTATAATGGTAAATTGTATGATATATGAATTACATCTAATAAAACTTTTAAAATTGATGTGGGAGAACATACAAAAGAGAATATATAAAATGTAAATAAATCTGTTTTTAGGCTTGCCTGACTAGTGATGCCCAGATATGAAAACCTGTTATTTACAGATGTTGAACATGTGTTTCTCAATTTTCATGTGATTAATAATATTGTGAAAAAGGTCATAAAAAACACAAACCACAAAACAAGAGACACTAGAATTTAATAGCATAATTTTAGTCTTGCTTTGGATCTCTGAAGTCTTTTTCTGAGTGTTCATTACTATACCTACGTCTTCGTAACTTACAGGTTGGATAATTGTCATTCATGATCTGTTAAGCCATTCTTGAAAACCACTTTGGGGCCTTGATGAAGGTAAGAAAGAAAAGTCTGTTGTTCTTTATTAGAAGCAGATTTTCCAGATAAAATTCAAAGGGTTGGTTTTCAGCATACTATATAAAATGATAGGAGGCATAAGGTTGAGGACTCTCACTCTGTTAGGCTTGACACCTTCCCCAAAAGGAGACACGGGCAGTGGCGTCTCCTGGACAGATGTTTTGGGCCCAGTCCTATAAAAATCACACTTGAGCCCAGTCACCTTTACCTCTAGGTAAGTGACCATTACTGGTTATTACTGTTTACAGTTTTTTTCTTGTTGTCTTATTTTCTACCACTAGAACCAATCCTGCTGCTAGTCAGAGAGGATTTAAGGAGCAGTGTTTCAGTAGTTTGGTGGCCTGGCATCAAGCAGACCTATCCCTGATTGTCCTGGTCACAGACCACTTGAAGTAACTGAGTATCTTGAGTACCAATTTTCTTTTTCTTTTTTTTTCCCATTTATTTATTTTATTGCATTTTAGGTTTTGGGGTACATGTGAAGAACATGCAAGATTGTTGCATAGGTACACACGTGGCAGTGTGATTTGCTGCCTTCCTCCCCATCACCTACATCTGGCATCTCTCCCATTGCTATCTCTCCCCAACTCCCTACCCCCCACCATCCCTCCACTATTTCCCCCCAACTGACCCCAGTGTGTAGTGCTCCCCTCCCTGTGTCCACGTGTTCTCATTGTTCAACACCCGCCTATGAGTGAGAACATGCGGTGTTTGATCTTCTGCTCTTCTGTCAGTTTGCTGAGAATGGTGGTTTCCAGGTTCATCCATGTCTCTACAAAGGACCCGAACTCATCGTTTTTGATGGCTGCATAATATTCCATGGTGTATATGTGCCACATTTTCCCTGTCCAGTCTATCATCAATGGGCATTTGGGTTGGTTCCAGGTCTTTGCTATTGTAAACAGTGCTGCAATGAACATTCGTGTGCACATGTCCTTATAGTAGAACGATTTGTAATCCTTTGGATATATACCCAGTAACGGGATTGCTGGGTCAAATGGAATTTCTATTTCTAGGTCCTTGAGGAATCACCACACTGTCTTCCACAATGGTTTAACTAATTTACACTCCAACCAACAGTGTAAAAGTGTTCCTATTTCTCCACATCCTCTCCAGCATCTATTGTCTCCAGATTTTTTAATGACCGCCATTCTTACTGGCGTGAGATGGTATCTCAATGTTGTATTGATTTGCATTTCTCTGATGACCGGTGATGATGAGCATTTTTTCGTATGTTTGTTGGCCTCACGTATGTCTTCTTTTGTAAAGCATCTGTTCATATCCTTTGCCCACTTTTGAATGGGCTTGTTAGTTTTTTTCTTGTAAATCTGTTTTAGTTCTTTGTAAATTCTGGATATCAGCCCTTTGTCAGATGGGTAAACTGCAAAAATTTTTTCCCATTCTGTTGCGTGCTGATTCACTCTAATGACTGTTTCTTTTGCTGTGCAGAAGCTGTGGAGTTTGATTAAGTCCCATTTGTCTATTTTGGCTTTTGTTGTCAATGCTTTTGGTGTTTTGTTCATGAAGTCCTTGCCTACGCCTATGTCCTGAATGGTTTTGCCTAGATTTTCTTCTAGGGTTTTTATGGTGTTATGTCTTATGTTTAAGTCTTTAATCCATCTGGGGTTAATTTGAGTGTAAGGTGTCAGGAAGGGGTCCAGTTTCTGCTTTCTGCACATGGCTAGCCAGTTTTCCCAACGTCATTTATTAAACAGGGAATCCTTTCCCCATGGCTTGTTTTTGTCTGGTTTGTCAAAGATCAGATGGTTGTAGATCTGTTGCGTTGCCTCGAGACCTCTGTTGTGTTCCACTGGTCTATATCTCTGTTTTGGTACCAGTACCATGCTTTTTTGATTACTGTAGCCTTGTAGTATAATTTGAAGTCTGGTAGTGTGATGCCCCCTGCTTTGTTCTTTTTGCTTAGAATTGACTTGGTTATGCGGGCTATCTTTTGGTTCCATATGAAGTTTAAGGTGGTTTTTTCCAGTTCTGTGAAGAAGGTCATTGGTAGCTTGATGGGGATAGCATTGAATCTGTAAATTACTTTGGGCTGTATGGCCACTTTCACGATATTGATTCTTCCTAACCATGAACATGGAATGTTTCTCCATCTGTTTGTGTCCTCTCTTATTTCGTTGAGCAGTGGCTTGTAGAGGTCCTTTACGTTCCTTGTTAGTTGTATTCCTAGGTATTTTATCCTCTTTGTGGCAATTGTGAATGGAAGTTTGTTCTTGATTTGGCTCTCTTTAAGTCTGTTATTGGTGTATAGGAATGCATGTGATTTTTGCAGATTGATTTTGTATCCTGAGACTTTGCTGAAGTTGCTTATCAGTTTTAGGAGATTTTGGGCGGAGATGACAGGGTCTTCTAGATATACAATCATGTCGTCTGAAAATAGAGACAATTTGACTTCCTCCTTTCCTATTTGAATACCCTTTATTTCTTTTTCTTGACTGATTGCTCTGGCTAGAACTTCTAGTACTATATTGAATAGGAGTGGTGAGAGAGGGCATCCTTGCCTGGTGCCACATTTCAAGGGGAATGCTTCCAGTTTTTGCCCATTCAGTATGATATTGGCTGTTGGTTTGTCATAAATAGCTTTTATTATTTTGAGATACGTTCCATCGATACCTAGCTCATTGAGGGTTTTTAGCATAAAGGGCTGTTGAATTTTATCAAAGGCCTTCTTGCATCAATTGAGATAATCATGTGGTTTTTGTCTTTGGTTCTGTTTATGTGGTGAATTACGTTTATAGACTTGTGTATGTTGAACCAGCCTTGCATCCCCGGGATGAAGCCTACTTGATCATGGTGGATAAGCTTTTTGATGTGCTGTTGCAATCGTCTTGTCAGTATTTTATTGAAGATTTTTGCATCTATGTTCATCATGGATATTGGCCTGAAGTTTTCTTTTCTTGTTCAGCCTCTGCCGTGTTTTGGAATCAGGATGATGCTGGTCTCATAAAATGATTTGGGAAGAATTCCCTCTTTTTGTATTGTTTGGAATAGTTTCAGAAGGAATGGTACCAGCTCCTCTTTGTATGTCTGGTAGAATTCGGCTGTGAACCTGTCTGGACCTGGGCTTTTTTAGGGTGGTAAGCTCTTAATTGCTGCCTTGACTTCAGACCTTGTTATGGGTCTATTCAGTGTTTTGGCTTCTTCCTGGTTTAGGCTTGGGAGGAGGCAAGTGTCCAGGAATTTATCCATTTCTTCCAGGTTTACTAGTTTATGTGCATAGAGTTGTTTGAAATAATCTCTGATGATGGTTTGAATTTCTGTGGAATCTGTGGTGATATCCCCTTGATCGTTTTTTATTGCATCAATTTGGTTATTCTCTCTTTTCTTTTTTATTAATCTTGCTAGTGGTCTGTCTATTTTGTTGATCTTTTCAAAAAACCGTCTGCTGGATTTATTGATTTTTGGAAGGTTTTTTTGTGTCTCTGTCTCCTTCAGTTCTGCTCTGATCTTAGCTATTCCTTGTCTTCTGCTAGACTTTGAGTTTTTTTGATCTTGCTCCTCTAGCTCTTTCAGTTTTGACGATAGGGTGTCAATTTTTGATCTCTCCTTTCTTCTCATGTGGGCACTTATTGCTATATATTTTCCTCTAGAGACTGCCTTAAATGTGTCCCAGAGATTCTGGTATGTTGTGTCTTCATTCTCCTTGGTTTCAAAGAACATCTTGATTTCTGTCTTCATTTCATTGTTTATCCAGCCAACATTCAAGAGCAAGTTGTTCAGTTTCCATGAAGCTGTGCAGTTCTGGGTTATTTTTTGAATTCTGAGTTCTAACTTGATTGCATTGTGGTCTGAGAGACTGTTTGTTACGATTTCCGTTCTTTTGCATTTGCTGAGGAGTGATTTACTCCCAATTATGTGGTCAATTTTAGAGTAGGTGTGATGTGGTGCTGAGAAGAATGTATATTCTGTGGATTTGGGGTGGAGAGTTCTGTAAATGTCTATTAGGTTTGATTGATCCAGGTCTGAGTTCAAGTCCTGGATATCCTTGTTAATTTTCTGTCTGGTCGATCTGTCTAATATTGACAATGGGGTGTTAAAGTCTCCCACTATTATTGTGTGGGAGTCTAAGTCTCTTTGTAAGTCATTGAGAGCTTGCCTTATGTATCTGGGTGCTCCTGTATTGGGTGCGTATACATTTAGGATCGTTAGCTCTTCTTGTTGCATTGATCCTTTTACCATTATGTAATGTCCTTCTTTGCCTCTTTGGATCTTTGTTGCTTTGAAGTCTAATTTATCAGAGATGAGAATTGCAACTCCTGCTTTTTTTTGCTCTCCATTTGCTTGGTAAATCTTCCTCCATCCCTTTATTTTGAGCCTTTGTGTATCCTTGCATGTGAGATGGGTTTCCTGGATACAGCACACTGATGGGCTTTGGCTTTTTATCCAATTTGCCAGTCTGTGTCTTTTGATTGGGGCATTTAGTCCATTTACATTTAGAGTTAATATTGTTATGTGTGAATTTGATACTGCTATTTTGGTGGTAGCTGGCTGTTTTGCTCATTAGTTGATGCAGATTCTTCATTGTGTTGATTCTCTTTACCATTTGGCATGTTTTTGGAGTGGCTGGTACTGGTTGTTCTTTTATATGTGTACAGCCTCTTTCAGGACCTCTTGTAAAGCTGGCCTGGTGGTGACGAAATCTCTGAGTACTTGCATGTTCCCAAAGGATTTTATTTTTCCTTTACTTATGAAGCTTAGTTTGGCTGGATAGGAGATTCTGGGTTGAAAGTTCTTTTCTTTAAGGATGTTGAATATTGGCCCCCATTCTCTTCTGGCTTGTAGGGTTTCTGCTGAGAGATCTGCTGTGAGTCTGATGGGCTTCCCTTTATGGTGACCCAACCTTTCTCTCTGGCTGCCCTTAGTATTTTCTCCTTCATTTCGACCCTGGTGAATCTGACGATTATGGGCCTTGGGGTTGCTCTTCTTGACGAATATCTTTGTGGTGTTCTCTGTATTTCCTGGACTTGAATGTTTGCCTGCCTTGCTAGGTTGGGGAAGTTTTCCTGGATAATAGCCTGAAGAGTATTTTCCAGCTTGGATTCATTCTCTTCATCGCATTCAGGCATGCCTATGAAACGTACATTAGGTCTTTTCACATAGTCCCACATTTCTTGGAGATTTTGTTCATTCCTTTTTACCCTTTTTTCTCCAGCCTTGCCTTCCCGTTTTATTTCATTGGGTTGATCTTCGACCTCTGATAGCCTTTCTTCTGCTTGGTCAATTCGGCTGTTGATACTTGCGTATGCTTCACGAAGTTCTCGTGTTGTGTTTTTCAGCTCCATCAATTCACTTATATTCCTTTCTATTTTGTCCATTCTTGTTAGCATTTCGTCAAATCTTTTTTCATGGTTCTTAGTTTCTTTGCATTTGGTTAGAACATGTTCTTTAAGTTCACAGAAGTTTCTTACTACCCACCTTCTGAAGTCTGATTCTGTCATTTCATCACACTCGTTCTCCATCCAACCTTGTTCCCTTGCTGGTGAGGAGTTGTGATCCCTTTTAGGAGGAGAGGTGTTCTGGTTTCGGGTGTTTTCATCCTTTTTGCGCTGGGTTCTTCCCATCTTTATGGATTAATCCACCTGTCGTCTTTGCAGTTGCTGGCTTTCAGATTGGGTCTCAAATCTTTCAGATTGAAGTTCTGTTTGTTGATGATGAGGTTATTTCTGTTTCTTGATTTTCCTTCTGACAGCCTGGCCCCTCTGCTGTAGGTCTGCTGAGGTTCACTCCAGGCCCTGCTTGCCTGGGGTTCACCTGCAGCAGCTGCTGAACAGTAAGGGTTGTTACCAGTTTTCTTCTTCTGCTATCTTTGTCCCAGAAGGATACCCACCAAGTGTCAATCTGATCTCTCCTTTATGAGGTGGCTCTTTGGATATACAGGGGTAAGGGAGCTGCTTGAGGAGACAGTCTCTTCTTTATAGGAGCTCAAATGCTGATCTGTGAGCTCCATTATTCATTCAGAGCTGCTGGGCAGGTACGTTTACATCTGCTGCAGCAGCACTCATAAACTGCTTTTTGTTCCCAGGTGCTCTGTCCCAGGGATTTAGGGCTTTATGAGTTTCCATTATGCTGCTGCCTTCTTTTTTTTTCCTTCAGAGCTGCCCTGCCCAGCAAGGAGGCAGCCTAGTCAGCGTCTGCCTGTAGAGGCTTTGCTGAGCTGCTGTGGGCTCCGCCCAGCTGCCACGTGAACTTCCCTGCAGTCCTGTTTATATGGGTGTAGTTAGAACTGCCTCGGCAATGGTGGCCCACCTCTGTTAAGGTGGAGCCTCTCTGCAGTGGCGGGTTGCCTTGGCAATGGTGGGCTGCCTCAGCAATGGCGGGTTGCCTTGGCAACAGCAGGCTGCCTCAGCATTGGCCGACTACCTCCCTAGTGGTGGGCTGCCTCGGTAATGGCGGATGACCCTCCCCCACAGAGCTGGACCATCCTGGGTTCATCTGCGCTTGCTGTGAAACTCAATCCAGAGAGTTTCTGATTGCTGTTCTTTTGTGGGTGTGGGACCAGCCAAGCCTGATCGCCTGGCTCCCTGCCTCAGAGGCTTTTTTTTATTTTTTTAAGTTGGTGTTCCAGTCGCCTGTTGAAGAGGCGCCGCGGTGTGTGTTTTTTCCCCTGCAGCAACTCACTGCACTGGCTTAAATAGCAGCACTGAGATTTGTGGTGCTTTTTTTGTTCTGGAATCTACTGTCCTGGTTCCCTGCTCAGTCCCCTTTTTAAACAGATGAATGGGCGACTTCCCGTGGCTCCGATCGCCAGCCAAAAGGGCACCCAGACCGGTGTATTTTGTACGGAGAACCGCTGCCCCAGGGTGCTGACAAAGCAGCCTCGTGGGGCAAAGCAGTGGCGCCGACAGGCACAGCCGCGCTAGCCGAAACAGCCGCGCTGGTGACCTGTGGAGCTCCTCCGCCTGGGAATTGCCTAGTCTGTGGGCAATAAAAATGCAGCGTCCACTCACCCTCTGCACTTTCACTGGGCGCTGCAATCCTGAGCTGTTCCTAAACGGCCATCTTGGATCTTCAGGCCGGAAACACCTTTCTTCTAAAAGCAGCGTGTGGATATTCCAGAGTGAATGGGAATACATGCTGTAATGAGAAATATGTCTCTAAAAGGAAAACGGAGCTATCTAACAGAATGGTTGTCAATGTGTGCATTCAACTTACAGAGTGAAAGTGATGTGTGTACAGAGTTAAAGTGATGTGTGTATTCAGGAGTTCAGAAACCCTTTATGTGGAGAATCTAAAAGCAAACATTTTCAGCCGATTCCAGGCATATAAGAATTAGCAGTAAGACTGCTTCTAAAACACAGAAGAAATGTATCCTTCAAACTGCTCTGCTGTGTTTTCATTCACCTGAGGAAGTTGCAACTATGTTTAGATTCAGCGAGTTAGAAACGCGTTTCTTCTAGAAGCTGCGTTTGGATATTCCAGAGTGAATGGTAGTATAGGGTGTAATAAGAAATATCTGGCTCTAAAAGAAAAACGGAGCTATCTAGCAGAATGGTTGTCAAGCTGTACATTCAACATAGAGAGTAAAACTGATGAGTGTATGCAGGAGTTCAGAAATCCTTTCTTTAAAGAATATGGAAAAAGATATTTAAAGCTATATAAAGGCATATAAGAATTAGCAGTAAGACTGGGTCAAAAACACAGAAGAAATGTATGTTTCAAAGAGCTCTGCTGGGTGTTCATTCACCTTAGGAAGTTGCATCTATGTTTGGATTCAGTGAATTAGAAACACGTTTCTTCTAGAAGCTGCATTTGGATATTCCAGAGTGAATGGGAGTATAGGCTATCATGAGAAATATCTGTCTCTAAAACAAAAATGGCGCTATCTATCAGAATGGTTGTCAAAGTGTGCTTTCAACTTACACAGTTGAACTGATCTGTGTTTGCAGCAGTTCAGAAACTTTTTCTTTGGAGAACCCAGAAACAGATATTTTCAGCCATATACAGGCATATAAGCATTAGCAGGAAGACTGCATCTAAAACACAGAAGAAACGTATCTTTCAAACAGCTTCGCTGTATGTTTGTTCACCTTAAAAATTTGCATCTATGTTTATATTCAGTGAGTTAGAAACACGTTTCTTTTAGAACCTGCTTTTGGATATTTCAGAGTGAATGGGAGTATAGGCTGTAATGAGAAATATCTGGCTCAAAAACAAAAACGGAGCTATCTAGCAGAATGGTTGCCAAGGTGTGCATTCAACTTATAGGGTTAACCTGATTTCTGTATGCTGCAGTTCAGAAACCCCTTCTTGGAGAATCTAGAAACAGATATTTTCAGCCAAGTACTGGCATATAAGAATTAGCAGTAAGACTGTGTCTACAACCAGAAGAAACGTATCTTTGAAACTGCTCTGCTGTGTGTTTGTTCTCCTTAGGAATTTGCATCTATGCTTACATTCAGCGAGTTAGAAACACGTTTCTCCAAGAAGCTGCCTTTGGATATTCCTGAGTGAAAGGGAGCATAAGTTGTAATGAAAAATATCTGGCTTTAAATGAAAATGGAGCTATCTAGCAGAATGGTTGTCAAGGTGTGCATTCAACTTATAGACTTAAACTGATGTGTGTATGCAGCTTTTCAGAAACCCTTTCTTTGGAGAATCTAGAATGAGATATTTTCAGCCACACACAGGCTTAAAAGAATTAGCAGGAACTCTGTGCCTAATGCACAGAAGAAACGTGTCTTTCAAACTGCCCTGCTGGGTGTTCATTCACCTTTCAAAGTTGCTTCTATGTTTAGATACAGGGAGTTAGAAACACGTTTCTTCTCGAAGCTGTGTTTGGATATTACAGTGTGAATGGAAAGATAGGGTGTAATGAGAAATATCCGGCTCTAAAACAAAAATAGAGCTAACTAGCAAGATGGCTGTCAATGTGTGCATTCAACTTACAGAGTTAAACTGATGTGTGTATGTAGGAGTTCACAAACCATTTATTTGGAGAATCTAGAACCAGATATTTCCAGCCATATACAGGCATATAAGAATTAGCAGTAAAACTGCGTCTAAAACACAGAGGAAACTTATCTTTCAAACTGCTCTGTGTGGTGTTCATACACTTTAGGAAGTTGCATCCATGTTTAGATTCAGCAAGTTAGAAACACGTTTCTTCTAAAAGCTGCGTTTGGATATTCCTGAGTGAATGGGAGTATAGGGTGTTTTGAGAAATATCTGGCTCTAAAACAAAAACGGAGCTATGTAGCAGAATGATTGTCAAGGTGTATATTCAACTTACAGAGTTAAACAGATGTGTGTATGCAGCAGTAGAGAAATCCTTTCTTTTGAAAATCTAGAAACACATATTTCCAGCCATATGCAGGCATAGAAGAATTACCAATAAGACTGTGTCTAAAACACGGAAGAAACGTATCTTTCAAAGTGCTCTGCTGGGTGTTCGTTCACCTTAGGAAGTTGCATCTATGTTTAGATTCAGCGAGATAGAAACACATTTCTTTTAGAAGCTGCATTTGGATATTCCAGAGTGAATGGGAGTTTAGGCTGTAACAAGAAATATCTAGCTCTCAAACAAAAATGGAGCTATCTGGCAGAATGGTTGTCAAGGTGTACATTCAACTTACGGAGTTAAACTGATGTGTGTATGTCGCACTTCAAAAATACATTCTTTGGAGAATATAGAAAAGGATATTTCCAGCCATATACAGGCATCTAAGAATTAGCAGTAAGACTGCCTCTAAAACACAGAAGAAATGTATCTTTCAAAATGCTCTGCTGGGTGTTCATTCAACTTAGGAAGTTGCATCTATGTTTAGATTCAGTGAGGTAGAAACATGTTTCTTCTAGAAGCTGCGTTTGCATATTCCGGAGTGAATGGAGTATAGGCTGTAATGAGAAATATCAGGCTCTAAAACATAAACGGAGCTACCTAGCAGAATGGTTGTGAATGTTTACTTTCTTTTTTTTTTTTTTTTTGACGGGGTTTTTCTCTTGTTTTACCCGGGCTTGAGTGCAATGGCGCGAT
>NW_022437005.1:12190513-12213520 GCF_009761245.1 Sapajus apella
CAGACTTGCTCTCTGTCTGCCTCAGCCTCTATCTCTATCTAGCTATCATCTATCTATGTAAACCAACAGAGTGCTTCCTATATTTTAGACACTATTTTAAGTGCTTTGCAAATATCATCTATTTTAATTCACTGAGCAACTGGAAAATTTCCTTATAACCATAAAATCATCTCTTAAGGACTTATATCTAGAAGTTCATGAAGAAACTATACCTTTTTCTGTCCTTGTGAGATCAAAAGTTTTCAGTGGTAAATGTGATGAAACAATGTGCTAATTCTGTTACAAACTTTAGATACATCAGTTTATAGAGGTTATTTTTATGAGAAACCAAGAAGAAATTCCAAGGCTATACCTTTAGACCTTTATATGAACCTATAGTTCTCTTGTAGAGTTTATTCCAGATTATTTTACAGAGCTATTAAGGAGCACAGGTTCAAGGCTCCATGCCACTCCTCCTGAATCATAATCTCTGGGTGAGGACAGAAAACGCCATGTTCAAAGCAATGGTAACCCTCATAAGCCCAGTACAGAATGATCAAATGAAAGACTATTTTTAAGCTAATTTCACCATTAGAAAATATTAATATCACAATTGTGTTTAATATTATTTTAACGTGCTTTGAAATATGATTTAATTTTGACAAAAAAGAAGGAAATTTAAGACACTCAGGATTCTTACAAGCAGGTCTTCTGATTCTTATAAGCAGGTTTTCGGATTCCCTCTAAAATGTAGCTTTCTCCCCTGCTCTTAGATAAACAGGTTAGTAGTCCCATTACTCATCTGATAACTCTTAGTTAAAAAATTTTGTGGTAGCTTATAAACTTCTCAACTTATCAATGAAATATGTCTGACTTACATTACATTCAAAGCGCTTAATTTGGCTTAACATTGTTATCTTCTTTCTTCCATCACTGGAGACTTCTGGGAGTTGACCCCTGGTGAAAAAGGGGGTGATATGGCCCTTCTCTTCTTTGCAACTTGCAGTTTTTTGGAAAATTTTTTTAGTGTTACACAGACGTGACTATTCAGAGAGATATCAGAAGGATAATAAAGTTTTTATGTGATTAGTGTTAGCATAGATGATTTCTTTTCCCCTAAACCTGAGAGATGTTTAAAGCATATTGATTTTTTGTTGATTCTTTTTTTTTTTTTTTTGAGACGGAGTTTCACTCTTGTTACCCAGGCTGGAGTGCAATGGCGTGATCTCGGCTCACCGCAACCTCCACCTCCTGGGTTCAGGCAATTCTCCTGCCTCAGCCTCCTGAGTAGCTGGGATTACAGGCACGCGCCACCATGCCCAGCTAATTTTTTGTATTTTTAGTAGAGACGGGGTTTCACCATGTTGACCAGGATGGTTTCGATCTCTTGACCTCGTGATCCACCCGCCTCGGCCTCCCTAAGTACTGGGATTACAGGCTTGAGCCACCGCGCCCGGCGATTTTTTGTTGATTCTTAAAGGTCCTCACTGAGTACATCTCCCTAGCCTGCTATGACATGAGTAATGCATTTTCCTAAGGTGGCACCTTGCCCCTTCAGTCCACATTGCTGTTTTCGGTGTGTGTATGTGTGTGTGCACACACGAGAGTGTTTATCTCCTTATGTTGTAATCTCACTGTTCCACAAGAAACACTCTCTGACAAAGTAGGGATGCTGTTGAATACCAAAGCCTCTTTAATTCTACTGTTCAAGCTAGAGTCACCCACTGTCTCAACTTTGGAATGGCCTGGATATGAGTCAAACATCTGTCCACTGGGTCCTTTAACTGCAGGAACACATAGCTTCAAGAGTGTGAGGCCAGAAGTGTGAAGGAACTCACAGTTCACTCTGCAACTCTGCACAGAGACGCCCCTTTCACAAATTATTTATAAAGCAGACTGTTTTCATAAACTCAATGTGAGTAAGGAATGAGGAGTGATGTAAATGGTTTCCAGTTACTTTTTAAATTTTTCACCTTGTTCCTGCTGGTATGACATATGTAGCATACATTTGTGCTTTAGTAGAAAAAATCTAATTTAATTTCCCACTATGCAAAGAATAATTCTGAAGGCCTTTGGGTTCTCTGTATGTGGACATCATCTATCAAAACAATTGCTTTACTTATAAAACATTATGTTCCTGACTTCAATTTAGACTTGCTAATACAGACTCTCTGCTGATAAAGAAATGGGAATCTCATGTTGAAGAACAGAGTACAGTGGCACAAAAGGCTCCACTGGCTCGTGATTTTTTTTTAAGATCAACAATAGAAGTGGTCATGGATTCAGCTGTCAAATTGCCATCTGTTTCAGTATCTTCATCACTTTTGGAATGATTACACTATTTTTACAGCATCTCAATTTGACAAGTGGGATAAAATAGTGCCCCTGTTTAGAGGACACTGTTACGTCTCTTGACATACATGATAGCACTGTTTATGATGTTTCACACCCAGCAGGACCTCAGCGTAGACAAAAGCTATCCAAACACTGGTTTGTACAATTGTATTCCAAGCTCATATGTCTACAATCATTTCCTCATTGTCATATTAATCTCTACTCTTAACATATTCTTGTGTCTTTGGGGGGTTATTTGATTTTGTTTATGTTTTCACAGAATGTATCAGTCACATTTTTATCAGATCTCTTTCTTTGAATTAAGCAGTTGTTAAAGTGAATTGAAAGAATCCATGCATGGATACATAGATGAATGTGTACACAAATGTATGATGAAGACATGCATTAATGGTTCAGATAAATTTTTCATAGGTAGATATAGAAAACAAGATAAATTAAGAGACTTTGTTGAGAACAAGTGGGAAGTGTAAAAAGAGTTTCTTTGGATCTCACTCAACTAATACACCGTTCTTTATCCATCTTTAGGTAATTCAATACATTGCAGGGACCTATGCACACTCATTTGCATTTTCTTTTGATAAGTCTGTCCCTAAAAACCACTCTCAAGATTGACATTTTATCAAGTAGGAGAATTTACATCATTTTCTTCAAGTCTATCAGAAAGGCAATGAAAATTTTTCCAAAGCTTTATTGAAAAACATTTCACACACTATAAAATTCACCCATTTAAAATGTTCAATTCAGTCTTCTTAGTATACTCACAGTGTTGTGCAGCCTTTATTGCAATAGAATTTGGGGATTTTTCTCATCAACTCCTCAATAATCCCCATATGTATTGAGATATATTCAAGCAGATATAATTATTGCTATTCCATAGATGCCAAACAAGATATTTCATGTTATCTGTAATGAGGCATGAGTAAATAACAATTTCAATGGTGAGCACTTGATAAGTTATAGGTCATCTTCCAATGTAAGGAGACATCCTCACTCCCCTTTATAATGTTTAAACTAGAGCACAAACAGTGTGCCTGTTAAAGTGGTCAGCAGTGAACAATTTAGATAGAAAATACTGAGCATAGAGTTGATGGACTGATATGCATGGACTGGGCAAGGTTTTCATAAAATTATTTACATGCCTTTTGGTTTAGCTTTTTAATCCAGGTTGGAACCAATAAATTAGAAAAGTAAACTACACTGATGGAACGCTCTTTCCCACAAAATAGAGATACGCATGGAGCAGAGGCAACCTCTTGCCCACTGATGTCTCTAACAGGACTGGCAAGCTGGATCTGCTGTAATGACTCTGCTGCTCTTGATCCTAACCTCGTGACTTCTCCCTCTCCAACCAGCCTTGCTGCTTCTCTCATTCATTAGTGCCTTGGCTGTGATGGGGCCAGTGGACAGTGAGGTGTGTCAGAAAAGGGGCGCGATGCTCTGCAGCCTGGTGCATAGCCTAGTGTTAGTGCTCAAAGAACAGAATGAAAGAGGCTTCATTATTTTCAGAGTTAACCATAGAACTTGAGTATCTATCTCAAGGAGTTTTGTGTGATCGGAGAGGCTGAGGAAGCCTTGGGTAGAGTGAGGGGTGTAGTTGATGCTGAGATCGCTCATTGCTACTGTGGGGATTGAAACTGTAAGGGGTTGATAGATGGAAACAAGGATCTGCCTATAACCAGGGACAGTAGAAGAGGTGAGTTGGGCCAGGACTAGTGAGGCATTGTATGTCCACTTGAATCCACTCCATTCAGTTCCTATCGTAGCTAGAGTCTACGCACTAGCATGGAAGATACAAGTGTTGTGACTCTCAGTTGGCTTACAGGGCAAGGCAAAGTAAGGCTTACATAAGGTCACAAATCCCATAATATTGGAAGGAGTTAGCTGAGGGTTGTGGGAGAAGTGTCTACAGAAAGTCTGAGCATACAGAGGGGACTTATAGGAGGAAAATATTTCCTGGAGTAGGTGGCATTCAAGAGGGTCAATGACTTTGAGATGTAGGAAAGGGGAGGGAAATATCAGTGTATGCATTAACTTAAACAGAAGCGTGGAGCTGGAGACGTTACCTGCTCCTGCCTGGTTGGAGGGCAGGATAGCGATAGGAGCCTGGTGACCCCGTCTGTACCTGTTCAGGAAAGAGCCAGTTACAGAACTAATGGGGTTTCTTTGTTTGAGCTATAGAAAGAGATACATGTCCACGGGTTTTTTTTTAAGTTTGTATTTTAAAAATGCACAATCAGAGCAACAATCACTGCTATCTAGTTCCGGGACTTCTTTTTACCACCCGCAAAAGAAACTCCATACTCATTAACAGTCTCCTCTCTCCTAGACCCTAATCTACTTTCTGACTCTACAGACTTGCCAGTTCTGGACATTTTATATAAATGGAATCATGCAATATGTGGTCTTTTGCGTCTGGCTTCTTTCACTTAGCATAATGTTTTCAAGGTTCATCCATGTATAGCACATATCACAACTTCATTCCCTTTTATGGTCAAATTAGGTTTCATTGTATGAATATACCATATTCTGTTGATCTATTCATCAGTTGATGGGCATTTGAGTTGTTTCCACCTTTTGGCTATTATGAATAAACATGCTAAAAACATTTATTTACCCACAGGCATCTTAAATAAATACAGAGGAGTATCCACCGGAATGAATGAAATTTCAAATATTTTATTCTCTACCAATAAATGTGGAAGTCTTTCTAGGGATTCTCTCTGTCTCAGATCTTTTGTTTTGTTCTTTTTGATGGAGTCTCACTCTGTCACCCAGGCTGGAGCTCAGCAGCATGATCTCGGCTCACTGCAACCTCCACCCCCCTGGTTTAAGCAATTCTCTTGCCTCAGCCTCCTGAGTAGCTGGGATTATAGGCACCTGCCACCATGCCTAGCTAATTTTTGTAGTTTTAGTAGAGACAGGGTTTCAACATCTTGGCCAGGCTGGTCTTGATCTCCTGACATCACAATCCACCTGCCTTGGCTTCCCAAAGTGCTGGGATTACAGCATGAGCCACAGCACCCGGCTACCTCTTGAAAACTTTTATACGGTCTTGGAAGACCTGCTTGCTGTTAACCAGCTTGCTCTTTTTGCAGGCTCTGGAGTGGATTCATTTTTGGGTTCCTGTTTGGCAGTTTCTTAATCTAAGAGAAGGCATTGCCCCCTCATTCCCTGTACAAACAAGATTCAGCTGCCACTTGCATGTGTCAGGCTGGGAATTATTTTACAGGGGAGATTCCAGGTCTCACATGTGCACTGCTATCTATGATCAGGGCTGTCTTGAAATAGGCAGGATTTTCACCCTGCCACAATCAGAAGAGAAAAAAACTCTAAACTCTGGGCAATCTTAAACCATCAATGCATCAGAATGTTACCTAAGTATTTATTTTAAAGAAGAAAACATTCAAAGTTATTGTTTAAAAATACTCACTGTATAATATTCAAACCTGTATGTTTGCTCTTTTGAGTACATTTTTGAAATATATCTATTTAATATGTGACCTGGAGTCCAAGACAAGTAAATTGTGGCCTGAATCCATAGGTCATTTCTTCAAACTCCTTTTCTTTGTTCTAACTTTTCTTTTGATCCCCTTATTCCAAACCACAGCCTTCTTTCTTCTGTTCCCCACTAAATAACTCTAGAACCTCCTCTGAAAAAGTCCCTAAATCATAATCTCCTTTCTTTCATCTCCCTTTCCAGACCTCACTCCCTGGTCTTTCTAGTTACCTTATCCTCTAAATCACAATTCTCCCTTTCACAACTTTTAAAACTCATTTCCCAAATCAGCTTCGTTTCCCAAACCCACTTCCCTGAAAACCATAGTTTACTTCTTGGAACTGAAAAACACACATGTACTCCAATCAGCAATGGGGCTGGAACTGCTTCATGGAGAGAAGAGACCAGGATGCTATGAACTTTGGAGGCTGTGAAAAAACGTGGAGAGGTTGCTGTAGACAGAAATTCAGAAATTCTAGAACCATGATTCCAGGGCACTCTGTATGAGCTTGGGGTTGTGGGCAGCTGCCCTCTTTTGGCTGGGCTTTGATTTTCTCATCTGGCATGTACTAAGCCTGTGGTTCACAGGAGGTGCTCAATAATAATACTTGTTGGCAGTTGGGGAGAGATAGCATGGGGAGAAATGCCAGATATAGGTGATGAGGAGGTAGGCAGCAAATCCCACTGCCATGTGTGTACCTATGCAACAATCTTGCATGTTCTTCACATGTACCCCAAAACCTAAAATGCAATAAAAAATAAAATAAAATAAAATAAAAAAATTTGTAGACTTAAGTGGTCCAATGAATGACAAAGACAAGGTGCCCTCTAAGCTGCTTTCAGCTCCATGTAAAACTCTAATATCCATGAAGTCAAGATGAAGAGGATTGGCAGAACTTTTGAAGTTTAAATTATCCAACCAATTACTTTCATTTTGTTTGTTCTTCACTTTGCTTGTGTACATGATCTTTTTTTTTTTCTTTTTTTTTTTTTTTTTTTGTCAAGGAGGAAAATGAATTGAATTTTCCTGGGAATAGATATGAGATAATTTACTCCCCTCTTTGGACTCCAAACTCCTTGACTATACATCTGTCAGCAGATAGCTAATGAAAATAACTTTGGTTCCATGGAAATAACTGTGAGGACTATGAAATCCAGAGACGTAAGTTGGAGTACAGGATGTCCAACCAGGATTGTTCTAAAGTGCTCACAATGTAGTAATGAAAGTGAAATGCAATGGTTAATGAATATTTGTCGATTGATTAAAGAACATCAAATGCTGAAGAAATGCCAGATATAGGTGATGGGGAGGAAGGCAGCAAACCACAATGCCATGTGTGTACCTATGCAACAATCTTATGTGCCTAAAATGCAATTTATTATAATAAATATATTATAATTAGAACCAGATTATTTTTTCATAATATCATTGAATATACTTGTTACGTTTCAATATCTACAGGGATAGACATTAATTTGGCATGAATATTGACCCTAAATTAACTCTAATTAGTCTAGAATAACTCTATTTGATGCATTTTCTCATAGATTAATAAGGAAACAATATTTCTTCATCATAATGATGTGTGACCATATCAGTATAAAAATGCTGTTTTCTTGATACTAAAATATTCAACCTTTATATATATATAACAGCTATTTTGTGCAGGATATATATTTATATTTTAGTGTAAATTTCAATTCAAAACCTATAAGAAGTCACAGAAATATTATTCAAATTTTTGTTAATTACAGAGGAAGAAAATATCTATTAAACAACAGCACACTAATAGACATCCTCCAAAATGACCATAATCCCCAAATTAAAAGGATCCAGACAATTTTTAAGGTTACAGGAGAGTAACCTCAACATGCACAACATGCACCATATGCTTATTGCCTATTTTTAAATATAATATATATATTACATGTAAAATATAATGTAATAAATATTAAATAAATGTAATAAATATTATATATATATATATATATATATATATATAAAAGTTCAAGGAAGATATGTTAGGAATGACACATAAAATGTTTAAGTTAGTAACCATAAGCTCAAGTCATCAAGACTAAGCTAAATAATATTTAGACATATATTTTATATGGAATGTACAGAATTTAATGAGATATAAGAAAACAATTTTAGATAACATTATAAAAATAAATCTACTTTAAGTCTTCTAAGTTAAGTGAAATATTCTTTAACAAAAATAACTTATATGTCTTAGACATATTTTTGTGTGGTATTGATCAAGGTGATTAGAAATAAAGGCAATTCCTTTATGACTGGGTTTTAAGTTAAGGACAGCAACAATTTCCTTCCATATCAAGCATTTTGGCATCTCTTTTAGACAATATGCTCATCAGTATAATTTGGGGATAGAGATCATTTCTGCTCTTTGGACTGACCTTCTTTCCTCTTAGTCCAAGAGTTTTACTGATCCTGAGAAATCTAACATTAAGCACATATTGGAAAATAAGTAGAAGATTAGCTTCTTATTTCTCCTTATCATATTTTACTTTCTCAATCACTTTATGTATTTCATCTCTTCTCCAAATGCTATAGATACCTCCTCTATTTTAGAAAGTAATTTGAGAGAAATAAAATTTTCTCTCAGCATTTTGTATTAACAGTGGATTTCAGAATTAAATTATTCAAGGAAAAAATCTAAGTTTCTTTAAACAACATATTATCTAGACAAGAACACACTTAGTAAATTAGAAAAAATATCAAACTCCACTGAAAAGAGTATTTTCAGGCAACCAAAAATGTTTAAGTCATTCAAGTTTAATAATGAGTTCATCTAAAGATGAAAGCATATCTTTAAACTTTATGAAGGTGCTTTCTGCTAAAATAGTCTTAAAATTTTTCTAAGTGAATTTCAGGTAATTTCTTTATTATAATGTTCCTTCATTCCTGAAAAACTGGAAGTTGCAACGAGATAACATTTTCAGCATTTCTGAACTCAAAACTTCATTACACAAATATTTACATCGCCACCACCTTGTGTCAGTTCTTGTTCTAGGCTACTATCCATCAGTGAAATACAGGAGACAGAAGTCTTTGCCCTCATACAGCTTATATGCTCTTCTGATAGAAAATTACTTCTTACATGTAGCATTCTATATTAAAAATGTAATATCACTTTATTAATTATTGTATAATAAAAGGTTGATTCATCAGTATTATTTTGTGTTCTTCAGCCATAAAATCTTGAATAACATTACACCTAAAAGTATAATTACAAACTATAATATAGTTGGTGTTTGCCTAATGCAACTTTTGTGTGAAACAGCCCAACAGAAGACACACAAAGCAGTTAATGAAAGCAATGCAGTAACATCATGGTGACTACTAACAAATACGGGAACATTGTGGTGCAATGATTAAAATACAGTTATCAGTTATATACAATAACACCTTAGATAGTCTCTGACTTGGGTCCCCAATAGTAGAGCCTCTATTTGGCTCTCATGTAGCCAGATAGCTCCATATAAGATAAGGTGATGGGTTAACCAAAAGTTTATGCTTCCTTTTGTGACCAAAATTGAAGTCCAGAGGACATAGGGATTCCCTTAAAGGCCCCAAATTTTCTGATGTAGTCTTTTCCCTGGGTCTTTCTTTCCATGACAGGTTATAATACTGGTGCCGGTATTCTTAGTCCTGAGAGGTGAGCAAGGAGTAAGTGTAGGCCGGGCATGGTGGCTCACACCTGTAATACCAGCACTTTGGGAGGCTGAGGAGGGCGGATGAAGGGATCAAGAGAACCAGACCATCCTGGCCAACATGGTGAAACCCTGTCTCCATTAAAAAAGCAAAAATGTTCTGGGCGTGGTGGTGCACGCCTATAGTCCCAGCTGCTCGGGAGGCTGACGCAGGAGAATTGCTTGAACCTGGGAGGTGGTGGTTGCAGTAAGCTGATATCATGTCACTGCACTCTAGCCTGGTGACAGAGCAAGACTCTGTATTGAGAGAGAGAGAGAGAGAGAGAGAGAGAGAGAGAGAGAGAGAGAGAGTAAGTGTATGCAGGGAGTTTGAGTAAAAGTCGGTCAAATAATATCCTGAGGTACTGAAGAGCTGACAAGCATAAAACACTTCTTGTGTATGGTGAAATCGTATTTGAACATTCAGAGACAAGACCTGGCTAAAGGGTGAAAGCAGTGGCTAAATCTCTGTTACAGGATGTTCCAGGAGGTAGAGAATTTTAGATTTAATCCTGTCTATGTGGGATAGAAAATACACATTGTTTAATATTTCATTATCTTGATTTGCAATTTTCAAATATTTATTTATTTATTTTTTGTTTTATTTTAAATTTATATGTTCTTTCATTTTCAGTGATGGTGTCTCACTATGCTGCCCAAGCTGGCCTCAAACTCCTGGACTCAAGTGATCCACCTATCCTGGCATCCCAAAGTGCTGGGATTATAAGCGTGAGCCACCGCACCCAGCCTAATTTTTAAATATTTAGACTCATGAGTCTAAATGCACCAAATAAGAGTGCAAAGATACTTTATTTGTAAAGAAGAACAAATGGTAGCTCCTCTCCTGCAGGGCTTGGTTTTAGGAAAAGTGCATGAAATTTAAATATATCATTGTATGGATGAAAAAAATGTCTACTAAACCTGAAGCAGAGGCAATAAATGGAACTGTTCATAAAGTCAAATTATCTTATTGTAAGAGAAGCATTTATAAGTATGAATGTATTTTTGCAGTTTTTGTCTGTCAGTTGGTTAGCTCAGCAAGACCACCATTTTCTTGAGTCCTCTTTAAAAAACATTATATTTTGCCAGGCTTGGTTATAATTCCAGCACTTTGGAAGCCTGAGGCAGGCAGATCATGAGGTCAGAAAATAGAGACCATCCTGGCTAACACAGTGAAAACCTATTTCTACTAAAAATACAAAAAGTTAGGTAGGCATGGTGGCACATACCTGTAGTCCCAGCTACTTGGGAGGCTGAGGCAGGAGAATTGCTTGAACCCAGGAGGTGGACGTTGCAGTGAGCCAAGATTGAGTCATCACTGCATTCCAGCCTGGGTCACAGAGCGACACTCCATCTCAAAATAAATAAATACATAAATATATAAAATTTAAAATATCATATTCATATAAGAAAATTCTAAACTTTGAGATTGTTTTCAGTTTGATTACAGATCAAAATTAAATGATTAAAAATATATGTAAGTACTAACAATCATGTCTGTCATTTTGGCAAGCATGAATTTAGCTATTATTTCTTTTATTGACTGCCAAAAGAATTACATTTTCTTAAAAAACAAATTGAGAGGACAGCCTTAAAACAACTGCTAATCCTAGGATTATTGCTGTTGCAACTAATGAAATATAAAACAGGCAAGAACCCTTGCTACTAAGAGAGAGCTAGGGAAGCATATCATCTACATGCCCAAAATACCAAGACATTTATCTAATACACCCTACAGATAGGGACATTTTGAAGATAGTCTCAAAGGGGAGACTCCTTCAATTCTATAGAAAAAAACGCACTATAAACAAATAGATATTTTCTGGACAGATTTCCACTAACACCTTCTACAAATTAGGGCAGGAAAAAAATTATAATTTATAAAACTAAAATCATACTTTAATTATGTGCTTTCTTCAATGTTGATTTCACCCACAGCATTTCAAAACAGCAGATAAAATTCATCTGCTTTGTGTTCCTACATGTTTACATTTTCTTTTTTTAATTATTTTCTTTTTTTCTACTTCCACGTTTTCTAACTCTCCCTGTTAAGTAGCTGAATCAGGATATCCATTTATGTCACAAGATGTATACACATTTTTTATTTTCTTTCAGTCCCCCTTTATTTGGGAAAAGAGAACTCATGGGGTGCCAGGCAACAATCTCAGACATAAACTTTTATGACCTACAAGCCGATAGTAGAAAAATAGATTACTGCGTGTAATATTGTCCTCATAAAAATAAGTAAATATGAGAAATTATATCTGCAAACATTGTAAGAATTTTAAAATATGCTATAATGAACTCATGGACATAAAACAGTAGAAGGATGGGTACCAGAGGTTGGGAAGAGTAGCAGGCAGGGAGGTGAGGGGAAGGTAGGATGGCTAATGTGTAAAAATAAAGTTAGAAAGAATGAATAAGACCTAATAATTGATAGCAAAACAAGGTGAGTATAGTCAATAATAACTTAATTGTACATTTTAAAATAACTTAAAGAGTGCAATTGGATTGTTCATAATACAAAGAATAAATGGCTGAGGGGATGTATACCCCATTCTCCATGATGCGATTATTTCACATTGCATGCCTCTGTAACATCTCATTTACCCCATAAATAGACACCCACACAAATTAAAAATAAAAGATGATACAATGCAAAAGATGGGAAATTCTCATATAACTCAATGCAGTGCAGAACATTTTAGAAAATTTCTCACTTATATTCTAATCAAATATAAACTATTAACTTTTGTATCTAAGCATGCAGAGATAATAAGAATGAAATCATCTGAGACAACATGGAGAGTAATACAAGGCTAAGGAAACAGTTAAAAGCAGTTAAAAGCATGCTCAGATACTTTTCGAGGCAGTTAAAAGCATCCTTAGATACTTTTGTATCTAAGCATGCAGAGATAATCAGAAGAAGGAAATCACCTGAGACAAAGTGGAGAGTAATGCAAGGCAGGTTGGAGGCAGTTAAAAGCAGTTTACGTGCCATCCTCAAAAATAAATTTGTGAAGAAGTAAACCTAAGAAATCCTCAAAATTTAGAGAAAAAAGAAGATAAAATTTATAATAAAAGTAGAAAATATAAAAGAACAGTAGAAAGTTCTTTTTAAATAACGTATCTTTTTTTTCTTGCCAAAGTAACATTCAAATTGTACCAAGCTCTGTACCACCGTAGCAGGCTCTGTACCAAACTCAGAAGTCCTGATTCGGTTTCAGCCATTTCAGTACAGGGTCAAACAATGCTTCACCCTGAGCCTGTGCCACAGATGTTTTACTTCTCTTCAGGGCTTCTCAGATTCTGTAGCGTGGAATGCCTAGAGGAAACTCACAGGACACTCACCCATATTCAACCTTGAAATGTGGGAGGTTAGCACTCATTGTATCAAGCTCATGTAGTGGAGATTGGGAGCCAAGAAATCAACATTAACCTCTTTGATTCCTTAGATAATAGTTTTGAAACACATTCTGTAAGGTTTTTCAGAATGTTTTGGGAGTTCCAACTTTAGTTGTCCATAGCACAGAGTATTTGGTGAATGCTTTCTTGTATTGCTTTTCAAAGGGCATTTAGGTTAGATAATAAAACTGTAACCCAGAGAGGCCAGAGTGACTGGTGACTGGTGCAGAGTCACACAGCAAACCAGAAAAGAGCATAGAGTCAGGGACGTCCAAGAGTGGCCCAGTCACTGTGCCTCAGGGTTTACTTTTGGGCAGAGGAGAAGGTGGAGGGGCTCATTGTGGTCAGTTGGGGAACCCCAGGGCATGGCAAGGGCATCTGCCAGACCTGGGCTACAACCCTGCCTCTGCCATCCATCCACCCCCATGTGACCTTGGGCTCCAAGCTCGTCTTCCTAGTTACTAAAATCCCTAATTGAGGTGTTGGGAGGAGTAATTAAAGCAGCTCCTTGCTCCTGGAACAGGTGCGGTCTGTCTCTGGCCCCCTTGGTTTTGGGGTAGTGGGCCCCTTGGGCCTTCTCACTCTCACACGGGGCCCCAAAACCAGTACCTCCAAGGTACTTTGCTCTGAGGGAGCAAAGGCAGAGGTGAGGAACTATCCTGGAAGGATGTAAAGAGGAAACTGAGGCACCCTCACTTAGGGAGCACCACGCGGGTCAGGCCTTCTGCCTGGCACTCAGCATGCCACCCTCCTTTACTCCCTGGACTGGGATTCTCCTGGGTGACCCCTCCCTCCCTGTGGTTGATGGCTATTCCTCTACTTTGTCCTGTGTCCCAGGTGCATGGATGGACCGAGCGCTCCAGGCCTCCTGCTAAGGGATGGGAGAGGTCCCTGGAACCACGGGAGCTGCCTGAGGGCTAAGGATGCTGGGGGTGCGGAGGGAAGGTGGTAGAAGGGCCCCCAGATGGATGTCCAGAGCTTTGGGGGGAGCCCAGGGCCAGGGAAGTGGTGACTTGGTTGGTGACAATGCGGCCCCTTTGGTCCATCCTGACCCTCCTATGTGCAGTGCCACCGAGTGGCTCCCAGGAGAAGCGGTGGCTCCTGGGATCCAGATTTCCCTGCATTTCTCAGGTGCCCTTAGGGAGGGAATGACAATGAGCGAGGACAGGAAAGTGCTGCTCTGGCCTCGGCCAGAGGCGCAAGAGGTGTGTGTGAGGCTGTAGATACTGACATTTAAGGGTCTAGATGGTGGGGGGAAGAGGCGGGGAAGGAAGGCAGGGCTGACTCAGCCCTGACATTGACCCTGACCTTGACCCCGACCTTGATCCCAGGACCTGTAGTTTTCTTCCTTCACCCCAGTTTCTCTGAACAGAAGCCTCCACTTAGCCCCATCAGAGAGGTCAAGGTGGAGGCAAGAGAGGCAAGATGTCCAGCCTGGCAGGGAGGAAAGTCAGCCCTGGGGGTGCAGCAGGGGTGGTGGGGGCTGGGTAGGGTGGGCTCAGGGTGGTGCTGGGAGGGACAAGATGCACAGGCTGTGGGTCACAGGCCCAGGATGGGCTGGGGGTTGGACCTGTGCAGAGGATCACAGGAGGCAGAGAAGTTAAGAACCTGTGAGGCCGGGGGCTGGAGAAGCTTCCGTCCCCACAATAGGACACCACCCTCATTCCTTACAAGTAGGAGGTCCCCAAGCCATTGCCCCTCTCTATCCTGACCCCCTGCCCTGCAAGCTGCAGCCTCTTCCTCCCTCCCCTGTGGCTGAAGGACCAACCAGGAATGCGGTGTTTCAGTCACACAGAACAGACACATCTTTTGGAAGGAGGGGTGCCAGAGTCTGAATGCTGCTGGGTGGAGAGGGGCTGTGTGCTAGGCTCTCAAGCCCGGGGCAGGTTGTTTTGGCTTTGCCCAGATTCCATGTTGACTTTGGGCTGACCAGCATCTTCCCCAGCAAAACGTCCTGCAGCACCAGGAAATTCCTGCTTGTGGGGCTGGAGATGCACGGTCTGTGGGTGAATGGAACCTAATACTATGGTGGAACCCCAACACTGCAGTGGGACCTCAGTGCAAGGCAAGGCCATGCCATTTGTCATAGGAATTGAGAGACATTAGTGTAGCGATGATGTCTATATGTGTGTGTGTGTGTGTATGTGTCTGTGTGTGCCTGAGCACACCTCTGTGTTTTAGTGTATGTGTATCTGGTGTGTGAGTACATGTCTGTGAGTGTGTCTGTGAATTTGTCTCTGCGTTACTGTGTGTCTGTGTGTGTGAATGCATGTCTGTGTGTTCTGTGAGTGTGTATCTGTATGTCTGTTAGTGTTTATGTGAATGCATATCTGTGTGTGTACGACTATAGTGTGTGTGTGTGAATGTGTGCCTGCATGACTAGTTGGAGGGTGTGAGGGGAGCTCTGGGCAGTGGTCCCTGTGGCTGTACAATTCGGGACATGCCTTCTATGCTCTGCTTGCCTCTGTAAGCCAGTGGGTGCCTTCCTATTTCCCTGGTGAAGCCTGCAATCTCCTCCCGGTGTAGGGGGTCCCCTTCTCTCCTCTACTTCACCTACATGAGTAGCCCCCAACCCACAGTCCTGCTCTCTGCAGATAGCCCCTTAGGCTGTGTCTGCTGAGGGAAGGGCTTGAGGGCTCGGGGCCACCTGAGAGTCATTTTTTTGTTTGTTTTTAGGACTGAGTCTCACTTTGTTACCCAGGCTGTAGTGCAGTGGCAAAATCTTGGCTCACTGTAGACTCCACTTGAACCTCCTGGGCTCAAGTGATTCTCCTGCCTCAGCCTCCTGTGGAGCTGGAATTACAGGCATGTGACACTAAGCGCAGGTAGTTTTTGTGTTTTTAGCAGAGGTGGAGTTTTGCCATGCTGGCCAGGCTGGTCCCAAACTCCTGACCACAAATGATCCGCACGCCTCAGCCTCCCAAAGCGCTGAGATTACAGGCGTGAGCCACTGTGCCAGGCCCAGCCAGAGAGTCATGTATGAGGAGATTCAGGAGGAAAGCAATGAGGACATAAAGACATATGGTGCATGCTTTAACAAGTCAGATGTGGGCCAGGTGCAGTGGCTCACACCTGTGATGCCAGAACTTTGGTAGGCTGAGGTGGGCGGATCTCTTGAGGTCAGGAGTTCAAGACCAGCCTTGACAACATGGTTAACAGCATCTCTAATAAAAATACAAAAATCATTAGCTGAGCATGGTGGCATTTTTACCTAGGAGGCAGAGGTTGCAGTGAGGTGAGACTGAGCCATTGCACTCCAGCCTAGAAAACAACAGCAAAACTCCACCTTAAAACATAAAATAAAATAAAAGAGCCAGATGTGGCCGGTCACGGGACTTGTGCCTGTAATCCCAGTGCTCTGGGAGGCCAAGGCAGGAGGCTCCTTTGAGCCTAGGAGTTCAAGACCAGTGTGAACAACATATCAAAACCCCAGCTGTACTAAATACTTAAAAAACCAGTCAGGTGTGGTGGCATGTGCCTGTGGTCCCAGCTACTCAGAAGGTCAAGGCAGGAGGATCTCTTGAGATTTTGAAGTCAAGGCTATAGTGAGCCGTGGTCGCACTGCTGCATTCCAGCCTAGACAACAGAGTGAGACTCCCATTTATAAATAAATAAATATATAAGAAAAAGCCAGGTGTGCGGTGGCTCATGCCTGTAATCCCAGCACTTTGGGAGGCAAAGATGGGCGGATCACCTGAGGTCAGGAGTTCAAGACCAGACTGGCCAACATGGTGAAACTTCAGCTCTATTAAAAATACAAACATTAGCTGAGTGTGGTGGTGGGCACCTGTATTCCCAGCTACTCAGGCGGCTGAGGCAGAAGAATCGCTTGAACCTGGGAGCGGACACTGCAGTAAGCCGAGATTGTACCATTGCACTCCAGCCTGTGTGACAGTGAGACTTAGAAATTTTGTGCTCACTGTGTGGGTGAGCACAAAACTTGGAGCCCTGGGTGGTGTCTTTTGCTGGGGATTACTGGATGAGGAGTCCTGGGACATCTCTTGTCTTTATTGAATGACCCTCTCTGAATCCTTTTGTATTTTATTTTATTATTTTATTTTCTTTTATTTTTTGAGACGGAGTCTAGCTCTGTTGCCCAGGCTGGAGTGCAGTGCCATGATCTTGTCTCACTGCAAATTCTGCCTCCCAGCCTTAAGTGATTCTCCTGCCTCAGCCTCCTGAGTAGCTGAGATTAGAGGTACTTGCCCCACCACACCTGGCTATTTTTTATTTTATTTTTTGAGATGGAGTCTTGCTCTGTCATCCAGGCTGGAGTGAAATGGTATGATCTTGGCTCACTACAAACTCTGCCTCCCAGGTTCAGGTGATTCTCCTGTCTCAGCCTCCTGAGTAGCTGGGATTATAGGTGCCTGCTACCATACCTGGCTAATTTTTGTATTTTTAGTAGAGGCAGGAGTTTTACCATGTTGGCCAGACTGGTCTCGATCTCCTGACCTTGTGATCCACCTGCCTTTGCCTCCCAAAGTGCTGAGATTACTGGCATGAGCCACTGTGCCCAGCCTCACTCTCACTTCTAGCCCTAAGGTAGGTACTGTAGACCCCGTGTTACCCCCTGAGCAGGGGGATCCCACCTGAGTTCACACAGTGATGGCGGGCCCTACTCTCTTCCCCTCTCAATAGGGCCCTGTATCTTCCCTGCCTCAAATGGTGGGGGTACAAAGGCATTTCATCTTTTTTTTTTTTTTTTGAGACAGAGTTTTGCTCTCACTGCCCAGGCTGGAGTGCAATGGCATGAACTTGGCTCACTGCAACCTCTGCCTCCTGGGTTCAAGTGATTCTCCTGCCTCAGCCTCCTGAGTAGCTGGGATTAAAGGTGCGCACCACCATGATCAGTTAATATTTTTTGTAGTTTTTGTAAAGAATGGGTTTCACCACATTAGCCAGGCTGTTCTCGAACTCCTGGCCTCAGGTGATCTGCCTAACTTGGCCTCCCGCAGTGCTGGGATTACAGGTCTGAGCCACCATGCTTGGCTAGCATTTGATCTTAGACTTGGCTGGGAGCTGGGCTTATGTCTGTAATCCCAACGCTCTGGGAGGCCAAGGTGGGAGGATCAATTGAGGCTGGGAGGCCTGGGCAACATAGTAAGACCCCATCCCTACATAAAATTTAAAAATGAGCCATAGCTACGGCTGAGGAGAATTCGTGGAGACCAGGGCTCCCTCGAGTGAGAAACAAATAAACTGTAGGCAGAGAGAAGAAAGCAAGAGGCTGCCTCACAGCAGAGTCTCAGGCACTGGGCCGGCCTCACTGCTCCCTTATCCCTGTTCCTGGGGCAGGAGACATGGTTTGAGGGCAGCAGGATGGTTGTTGGTTAAGCGCTCAAACTCTGGAGCCCAGCTGTCTCTGCTTTTCCATAAGCAAGGCCACAGACTGGGTATGCCCTCCTGGGGCCCCCACAGCTGCCCCAGTGCCCTCATCCTCTCATCAGAGTCCTGTCCCCACCCTGGGTTGTCATTGCCTGTTTGCCTTATGCTCCCGGAGACAGGGACTGAGGGTGTCCTCTTCACCCTAGTGCTTGGCACAGTGAACTTGGCCTTGAGGCTGGCCAGACTGCGGCAGGTGGATGAAAGTGAGTATCAGGGCGGGAGGCAGGACAGGCAGGACCCTGTCCGGGGGGAAGGGTGGGACAGGCCAGGGAGATGAGGGTGCAGGGTTGAGGCATCAGATGGTGGCACCTTTGAGTGCATGAGAGAGGAGGGGCTGGGTGCCCTGGGATCCAGCAGGATGACGAGGCCACCTCTCCTCTCCTGAAGAATCAGGGAGTGACTTGGGAGCTGCTTCGGGGGATTGGAGCAGGGACAGCAGGACCGTGAGCCTGTGGGATGGTACCTGCTAAGTACCAAGTCCTGTGTTCATGCTGGAGATGGGGCTGCGCCCTGGGCAAGGATCCTGTCCATGGAGACTCACAGCCTAGTGGCGGAAGAGGGCAATAAAGTGGATGGAGGATACACTCCTCATGGAGGTTCAAAGGAAGTGGATGCCAAAGGGCACTGACTGCGGACCTACTGTGCGCTGGCACTAGCGAGCCAGGATCTCTGTTCTCCAGGAGCTCAGTTTTGGGGGAGGAACACTATGTGTGCACTTTTGCACTCCTTTCTCTGTGGGTCTCTGGCAAGTGGTGGGTGTGTGTGTCCATGTGTGCACAGCTGTCTGTGTGTGTGGCTGGGAGCTTCTGGACCTGTGAGTGTGTCTGTGTTTTGCTGACAGTGTTGTGTGTGTGTGTGTGTGTGTGTGTGTGTGTGTGTGTGAGGGAGCAGGTGTCTGCAGCAGAAGCTGAGGTCTGAGGTCTTGGGGAGCATCCACACACCTGCCCCTTGGCCCTGGAGTGGGGTGAGATGCCCCGAGCGTCCTGATGCTCTGTGGGAAGAAGGCCAGGTGCAGTGGGAATGTTTGGTTTCCTGGGTGAAGGCGGAGCTGGCTGTCTACCCGTGACAGATGTAGGAATGTTTCTGCTGTTCAAGGTGGAAGCAGGGGCATGGGGGTCACCTGAGGCCTGTCCCAGCACTGCTCCAGGCCACCTGTCTATGGCCTGGGAAGCAGCTGGGCACTGCTAGGGAGAAGCTTCCAGACCCAGGACTGACTCCGCTCCCCAAGCCCCATCCCCCCAGGAGTCTGAGGCCAGGCCCAGTTCACCCCCCTCCCAGCCCCCAGAACAGGTGAGGAGAATGGAGTTCAGGATTCAGCCCAGAGTAGGACTCCCATAAACAGGGGTTTTGAGGAAGTGGGGACATTGTGCATCTTTCCCTGGCAGCTACAGGGGGGCAGCGACAGGAGGGAAGCATCCTTAGAGGTCCCCCCACCAGTCAGCCCAGCCACAGGCAGCCTCATGGTAACCCCATTTTCTTTTCTGAGTCCTGGTATAATAGAGCTTCAGAAGAGTCAGCAATGGCAAATTCCCCCAATGGGGAAACTGAGGAAGGGATGGGTGCCGACTTGCCCATGTCGCTCCACCCCCAACAGTCCTGACCCGGCACTCTGAGGTCTCCCAGCACACCTACCACTCACTTCATGGAGGTTACAGCCTGGATGGGGTGCAGGTAACACAACCGCCCTCCACCCTCTGGAAGCTGACTCTCCAGAACCCCCAGCTGTTCCCTGCATTTCAAGTCCTGCCCTGCCCCTTCCGGGCTTCCATCAGTGAAGCCCTGTGACTCTTCCCACTCTGTCCACACAGCCTTCCCAGGGGTTGCATGTAAAGAACCAAGCGAAGGCTGGGCACGTGGCTCATGCCTTTAATCCCAGCACTTTGTGTGGCCAAAGCTGGTGGATTGCCTGTGGCCAGGAGTTCAAGACAAGCCTGGGCAATATGTAGAAAACCCTTCTCTACCAAAAAAAAAGAGGCAGGCATGGTGGTGCATTTGTGTAATTCTTGCTACTCGGGATGTCACACCAAGAGTGTGGTGTCCTGGTGTTGTGTTTTTGCAGGCGTCACTTTCCCCCACTGCATCTTCGTGGCTCCCTCCCCTCCCGCTGGGACCTGGGTCCAGAAGGAGGGGAGGAACCCACAGGGGAGGGAGCTTGTGAGAGGAGGAGGACCTTGGTGATTTGGTGCTGACATGCCTTGTTTTCCAGGCTGGCACAAACAGGACACCCTGAATCCCCAGCCCTGACCCTGCTTGTCCCTCCCCTCAGACCCCAGTTGAGCACAAAGTCACTTTCTTTTTTTCTTTCTTTCCTTTTTTAAGACAGTGTTTCACTTTTGTTGCCCAGGCTGGAGTGTAGGGGCATGATCTTGGCTCACCAAAACCTCCAATTCCTGGGTTCAAGCAATTCTCCTGCTTCAGCCTCCTGAGTAGTTGGGATTACAGGCATGTCCCACCAAAAAACCTGTTAAGTTTTGCATCTTTGGTAGAGACAGGGTTTCTCCATGTTGGTCAGGTTAGTCTCAAACTCCTGACCTCAGGTGATCCACCTGCCTCAGCCTCCCAAAGTTCTGGGATTACAGATGTGAGCCACTGCGCCTCGCCAAAGTCAGTTTCTTAGGTTTGTCTTTGAGACACATTTTCTCTTCTCCCTTTCGTTGTCTCTCCCCGACACTGAAGATCAGAGAGGAGGCATGTGCCTGTGAGTCACCCTATGACTCACTGGAGGGCACAGCCAGGGCTGGGTGGGGGTGGGGGTGTGCCTGTGCATGAGTGTGCACCCGCTCGGCAAGAGTGCATTGGCAAGTGTTCATGCATGTATGCTTGTGGGGATCTGTGCATGTTGTGAGGAGGCTGAGCTGGGGGATGGGGAGAAGACATGGCTTGGCTTTATTATCTTTAACATGCATGAGCTCCGGCTGGACATGGTGGCTCACACTTGTAATCCCAGCACTTTGGGAGGCTGAGGTAGGCAGATCACCTGAGGTCAGAAGTTTGAGACCAGCCTGGCCAACATGGTGAAACCCCGTGTCTAATAAAACTATAAAAATTAGCCAGGCATGGTGGCAGGCACCTATAATCCCAGCTACTCAGGAGGCTGAGGCAGGAGGAGAATCACTTGAACCCAGGGGGTGGCTGTGTCAGTGAGCCGAGATGATACCACCACACTCCAGCCTGGGTGATGGAGTGAGACTCTGTCTCGAATAAATAAATAAATAAACAAACAAATAAATAAAATGCATGAGCTCATGGAAGCTGTCCCAACCCGAGAGAGCTGCTAAGTCAGAGCCCGGATAGGGTGCTTACCTGTAGCAGGTGTGTAAGGCTTGATTATATTGAAAGCATGAAGAAATATCAAATAGGGCTAGCCAAGCCCTGCTGCATTCTAAACATCTTACATTGATGGAACTAATACTTCTGACACAACTACCATGCCACAGGCATTTATATACCCATGTCTGGGTCTACAAAATCTTGAAATTTGAGGCAGATCATTCCTGCAGGCGAGGCCAACACTCACAGACCTTCTGGCCTCCAGTGGTGATAGGAATCTTCTGGGTGCCACCAGGAGCCACAGAGGCCATGGATGAAGCAAGGGCAGGACGGGGCACCAGCTGCGCGGGCTGGGCTCAGAACACTGTGGCAAGGATGTCTGTGTCTGTTGTGTTCATTGCTCTTAACCCCGCCATCAGATCAGTGCCTGATGCACTGTAGGCTCTCAACACAGATGGCTGGATCGATGATGACTGACTCCATGTCCCAGATATGGGAGATCTGAACCGGGCCATGGCTGCAGGGATGGCAGGAGGACGCTGGACAGGGAAGCCTGGTTATCACTCCACTGGTGCTGCTGGAGGCTCCCCTTTCCTCCAACTTTGAGCAAGTGAAGCTAGGTGGAGAGACGATGCCTGAGTTCTAATCCTGTGATAGGACAGGTCACTTCCCTTCCCTGAGAATCAGTTCCTGCCCTTGACTGTAAAACAGGGATGCACCATGTTCCACCTTTGGGGTTTCTGGCCAGCATTAGACCATTCTTTGAGTTCTTTTCTAGCTCCAGGATCCAGAGAAAAGGCTTGGGTTGGCAGGGTACGGTGGCTGATACCTGTAATCCCAGCACTTTGGGAGGCTGAGGTGGGTGGATTACTTGAGGTCAGGAGTTAAAGACCAGCCTTGCCAACATGGTGAAACCCCATCTCTACTAAAAATTAGCTGGGTGTGGTGGTGGGTGCCTGTAATCCCAGGTACGTGGAAGGCTGAGGCAGGAGAATGGCTTGAACCCAGGAGGAAGAGGTTGCAGTGAATTGAGATGGTGCCATTGCTGTCCAGCCTGGGTGACAAAGCCAGACTACACCTCAAAAAAAAAAAAAAAACTAACTAAAAAAAAAAATGAAGAAAAGACCTGGGGGAAGGGAATTCTGGGGACTTGGAGACAAAGGGAACAGAGGAACAGTTTGTGCCACGAAGATGCCTAGAGTGATGTTCCAATGCTGTAGCAACATTTACACCGAGGTTCCTGGCTTTTCCCTGTATCTCCCAGCCAGGTGGCCCTGTACAACGCAAACATTCAGTGACCACAACTGCTTCCGAGATAACCCATGTGGGCTCCTGGTGACTTAGGTATCCACCCTGGTCATCAGACCATCAGTGTCCTCCTCCACCCTGGAAGTTGACCA
>NW_022437006.1:0-12856 GCF_009761245.1 Sapajus apella
CAAAAAACATGCATCTGAACAGCCAATGTGCCCAAAAAAAAAAAGAAAAAAGAAAAAGAAATTACAAGAAAAATGTATAAATATATAGAGATAAAAATGGAAACAAAGCATACCAAAACTTATGGGACACAGCAGAAGCAGCTGTAAAAGCAAAGTTTATGGCAATAAACCTGTACATCTAAAAGAACAAAGATCACAAATAAACACCTCAACATTACACCAAAAGGAACTAGAAAAAGAAGAACAAACTAAGCCCAAACGTGGCAGAAGGAAGGAAACAATAAGGATCAGGGCAGAAATATATCAAATGAGAATAGAAAAAGTATAGGAAAAATATCAATAAAATAAAGAAGTGGGGTTTTTGGTTTGTGTTGTTTTTTGCAAAAATAAACAAAAGTGAAAAATCCTTAGCTAAACCAACTAAGGCAGACAGAAGATTCAAATAAATGAAATCACAGGCCAGGCGCTGTGGCTCATGCCTGTAATCCCAGCACTTTGGGAGGTGGAGGTGGGCGATAATGAGGTCAGGAGATCAAGACAATCCTGGCTAACACAGCGAAACCCCACCACTACTGAAAATAAAAAAACATAGCCAGGTGTAGTGGCGCACCCCTGTAGTTCCAGCTACTCAGGTTGGTGAGACAGGAGAATTGCCTCAACATGGGAGGTGGAGGTTGCAGTGAGCCGAGATGGCGCCACGGCACTCCAACTTGGGCAACAAAGCGAGACTCTGTCTCAGAAAAAAAAAAAGAAAGAAAGAAAAGAAATCACAGATTAGAGAGGAGACCTTACAGCAGATGCCTGAGAAATGAAAAGGATCATAAGGGACTATTATAAACAGTCGTAAGCCAACATTAAATAACCTAGAGAAAATACATAAGTTTCTAGCAACACACAACCTAGTAAGATCAAATCAAGAAGAAACAAAAACGTTCAACAAACCATTAACAAACACAGTTGAAGTAGCAACCGCTTACTGATTAGGAGATCCTTTCCCCATTGCTTGTTTTTGTCAGGGTTGTCAAAGATCAGATGGTTGTAGATGTGTGCTGTTATTTCTGAGGCCTCACTTCTCCATGAGTCGGTGGGTCTATTCTGGCAAGAGTACCATGCTGTTTTGGTTACTGTAGCCTTGCAGCACAGTGTCAAGTCAGGTAGCATGATGCCTCCAGCTTTGTTCATTTTGCTTAAGATTATCTTGACTATACAGGATCTTCTTTGATTCTATATGAAATTTAAAATAGTTTTTTATTCTAATTCTATGAAAAATATCTATGGTAGTTTGATAGGAATAGTATTGAATCCAAAAATTACTTTCAGCAGTATGGCATTTTTATGATATTGATTTCTCCTATCCATGAGGATAGAATGTTTTTTTATTGGTGTCCTCTCTTATTTCCTTGAGCAGCCATTTGTAGTTGTCCTTGAAGAGGTCCTTCACATCCCTAGTGAGCTGTATTCCTAGGTATTCTCTTTCTGGCAATTATGAACGGGCATTCATTCAAGATTTGGCTCTCTGCTTGCCTATCATTGGTATAAAGGAAAGCTTGTGATTTTTGTACATTGATTTTGTATCCTGAGACTTTGCTGAAGTTGTTTATCAGATCAAGAAGTTTTGGGGCTGAGACAATGGAGTTTTCTAAATATAAAATCATGTCTTCTGCAAACAGAGACAACTTGACTTCCTCTCTTCCTATTTAAATTCACTTTATTTCTTTCTCTTGCCTGATTGTCCTGGACAGAACTTCCAATACTATGTTGAATAGGAGTGGTAAGAGAGGGCATCCTTGTCTTGTACCCGTTTTCAAAAGAAATGCTTCCAGCTTTTGCCCATTCAGTATGATTTTGGCTGTAGGTTAGCCATAAATAGCTCTTATTATTTTGAGATATGTTCCATGCAAAGACACACAAAGGCTCTAAACCAAGGGATGGAGGAAAATTTACAAAGCAAATAGAAAGCCAAAAAAAAAAAATGTAGGGGTTGCAATTCCTAATCTCTGACAAAACAGACCGTGTGTGTGTGTGTGTGTGTACAAGCCAAAATGTGCTGATCCTCCCAGCAATAATGATTTGGTGCCTGTGAAGTGTCACATACCATGTAAAAGTGATCTCCACATAGCTTCATTTATTCCTCACACCGCTGCTATGAGCTGAGCATAATCTGCATTTTACAGATAAAGAAACCGAGGAACAGAGAGGCTAGGTACTTTGCTCATAGTCACATGGCAAGGTTAGTGGCAGATAAATGGCTCAAATTCAGGTTGACAGGGCAGCTCAGCAATATTGCCTCAAAAATCCCAAACTGTGAACATAAAACAGTTCAAAACAAGCTTCATGTGGGCCATGAAACAAGGAAAACTTTCCAATCTGCCCCACTTTAAAAAGAAGAGTTTACAAGCAGAGCACAGGGCAGGCACAGTGGCTAATGCCTGTAATCCCAGCACTCTAGGAGCCTGAAGCAGTCGGATCATGAGGTCAAGAGATTGAGACCATCCTGGCCAACATTGTGAAACCCCATCTCTACTAAAAATACTTTTTAAAAAAATTAGCTGGGTGTGGTGGCCTGTGCCTGTATTCCCAGCTACTCAGGAGGCTGAGGCAGGAGAATCACTTGAACCCGGGAGGTGGAGGTTGCAGTGAGCCAAGATCACACCACTGAAGTCCAGCCTGGCAACAGAGTGAGACTCTGTCTCTGAAAAACAAACAAACAAAAAGCACAGCACACACAAAACACAACACTTAATGCTGGAGAGGATGTCCTTAAGTCCACCAATATCACCATACATTCTGTGCAATCAAGAAATTTACTTGGAGGGACGATCCAAGATGGCCGTTTAGGAACAGCTCAGGATTACAGCTCCCAGTGAAAGCTCAGAGGGTGAGTGGACGCCACGTTTTTATTGCCCACAGACTAGGAAATTCCCTGGTGGAGGAATTCACCGTCGCCAGCGCTGCTGTTTTGGCCAGCGCGGCTGTGCCGGCCGGCGCTGCTGCTTTGCCCCGCCCGGCTACTTTGTCGGGGCCCCGGAGCCACGGTTCTCCGTACAAAATACACCGGTCTGGGTGCCCTTTTGGCTGGCGATTGGAGCCACAGGAAGTCGCCCATTCGCCAGTTCAAAAAGGGGACTGAGCAGAGAACCAGGGCAGTAGATTCCAGGGCAAAAAAAAAAAAAAAAAGCGCCACAAAACTCAGTGCCGCTGTTTAAGCCAGCGCAGTGAGTGGCCGCAGGGGAAAACAAACAGACGCCGGCGCCTCTTCAACAGGCAACTGGAACACCAACTTAAAAAAGGCTCTGAGGCAGGGAGCCAGGCGATCAGGCTCGGCTGGCCCCACCCCCACAAAAGAACAGCAACCAGAAACTCTGGATTGAGAGTTTCACAGCAAGCGCAGCTGAACCCGGGAAGGTCCAGCTCTGTGGGGGAGGGGCATCCGCCATTACCGAGGCAGCCCGCCGTTGCCAAGGCAACCCGCCATTGCTGAGACAGCCCACCTTTGCCAAGGCAACCCACCACAGCAAAGAGACTCCGCCGCAATAGAGGCGGGCCACCATCGCCAAAGCAGTTCTAACTACACCCATATAAACAGGACTGCAGGGAAGTTCACTGGGCAGCGGGGCGGAGCCCACAGCAGCTCGGCAAAGCTGCTATAGGCTGACAGTGACTAGGCTGCCTCCTTGCTGGGCTGGGCAGGCCTGAAGGAAAAAAAAAAAAAAAAAAAAGAAGGCGGCAGCATAACGGAAACTCATAAATAAAGCCCTAAATCCCTGGGACAGAGCACCTGGGAACAAAAAGCAGTTTGTGAGTTCTGCTGCAGCAGACCTAAAAGTACCTGCCCAGCAGCTCTGAATGAACAACAGAGCTCACAGCTCACCATTTGAGCTCCTATAAAGAAGAGACCGTCTCCTCAAGCAGCTCCCTGACCCCTATATATCCAAAAAGACACCTCATAAAAGAGACATCAGATTGACACTAGGTGGGTATCTGTCTGGGACAAAGATAGCAGAAGAAGAAAACTGGTAACAACCCTTGCTGTTCAGCAGCTGCTGAAGGTGAACCCCAGGCAAGCAGGGCCTGGAGTGAACTTCAGCAGACCTACAGCAGAGGGGCCAGACTGTCAGAAGGAAAACCAAGAAACAGAAATAACCTCATCATCAACAAACAGAACGTCAATCTGAAAGATTGGAGACCCAATCTGAAAGCCAGCAACTACAAAGTCGACAGGTGGATAAATCCTTAAAGATGGGAAGAAACCAGTGCAAAAAGGATGAAAACACCCGAAACCAGAACACCTCTCCTCCTACAAGGGATCACAACTCCTCACCAGCAAGGGAACAAGGTTGGAGGGAGAACGAGTGTGATGAAATGACAGAATCAGACTTCAGAAGGTGGGTAGTAAGAAACTTCTGTGAACTTAAAGAACACGTTCTAACCAAATGCAAAGAAACTAAGAACCTTGAAAAAAGATTTGACGAAATGATAACGAGAATGGACAAAATAGAAAGGAATATAAGTGAATTGATGGAGCTGAAAAACGCAACACGAGAACTTCGTGAAGCATGCACAAGTATCAACAGCCAAATTGACCAAGCAGAAGAAAGGATATCAGAGGTCGAAGATCAACTCAATGAAATAAAACGGGAAGGCAAGACTGGAGAAAAAAGGGTAAAAAGCAATGAACAAAGTCTCCAAGAAATGTGGGACTATGTGAAAAGACCTAATCTACGTTTGACAGGCGTACCCGAATGCAAAGAAGAGAATGAATCCAAGCTGGAAAATACTCTTCAGGACATTATCCAGGAAAACTTCCCCAACCTAGCAAGGCAGGCAAACATTCAAGTCCAGGATATACAGAGAACACCACAAAGATATTCGTCAAGAAGAGCAACCCCAAGGCACATAATCATCAGATTCACCAGGGTCGAAATGAAGGAGAAAATACTAAGGGCAGCCAGAGAGAAAGGTTGGGTTACCCATAAAGGGAAGCCCATCAGACTCACAGCAGATCTCTCAGCAGAAACCCTACAAGCCAGAAGAGAGTGGGGGCCAATATTCAACATCCTTAAAGAAAAGAACTTTCAACCCAGAATCTCCTATCCAGCCAAACTAAGCTTCATAAGTGAAGGAAAAATAAAATCCTTTGGGAACATGCAAGTACTCAGAGATTTTGTCACCACCAGGCCAGCTCTACAAGAGCTCCTGAAAGAGTCTCTACACATAAAAAGGAACAACAAGTAACAGCTCAACTAAAGGGCAAAACACCCAGCTAGCACCAAAATGGCAGTATCAAATTCACACATAATAATATTAACCCTAAATGTAAATGGACTAAATGCCCCAATAAAAAGACACAGACTGGCAAATTGGATAAAAAGCCAAAACCCATCGGTGTACTGTATCCAGGAAACCCATCTCACATGCAAGGATACAGAGAGGCTCAAAATAAAGGGATGGAGGAAGATTTACCAAGCAAATGGAGAGCAAAAAAAAGCAGGAGTTGCAATTCTCATCTCTGATAAATTAGACTTTAAAGCAACAAAGATCATAAGAGACAAAGAGGGACATTACATAATGGTAAAAGGATCAATGCAACAAGAAGAGCTACTGATCCTAAATATATATGCACCCAATACAGGAGCACCCAGATACATAAGGCAAGTTCTTAATGACTTACAAAGAGACTTAGACTCCCACACAATAATAGTGGGAGACTTTAACACCCCATTGTCAACATTAGACAGATCAACCAGACAGAAAATTAACAAGGATATCCAGGACTTGAACTCAGACCTGGACCAAGCAAACCTAATAGACATTTACAGAACTCTCCACCCCAAATCCACAGACTATACATTCTTCTCAGCACCACATCACACCTACTCTAAAATTGACCACATAATTGGGAGTAAATCACTCCTCAGCAAATGCAAAAGAACGGAAATCGTAACAAACAGTCTCTCAGACCACAGTGCAATCAAGTTAGAACTCAGAATTCAAAAGCTAACCCAGAACCGCACAGCTTCATGGAAACTGAACAACTTGCTCTTGAATGTTGACTGGATAAACAATGAAATGAAGACAGAAATAAAGATGTTCTTCGAAACCAACGAGAATGAAGACACAACATACCAGAATCTCTGGGACACATTTAAAGCAGTCTCTAGAGGAAAATATATAGCAATAAGTGCCCACATGAGAAGCAAGGAGAGATCAAAAATTGACACCCTATCGTCAAAACTGAAAGAGCTAGAGGAGCAAGATCAAAAAAACTCAAAGTCTAGCAGAAGACAAGAAATAGCTAAGATCAGAGCAGAACTGAAGGAGACAGAGACACAAAAAACCCTTCAAAAATCAATAAATCCAGGAGCTGGCTTTTTGAAAAGATCAACAAAATAGACAGACCACTAGCCAGATTAATAAAAAAGAAAAGAGAGAATAACCAAATTGATGCAACAACAAACGATAAAGGGGATATCACCACAGATTCCACAGAAATTGAAACCATCATCAGAGATTATTACAAACAACTCTATGAACACAAACTAATAAACCTGGAAGAAATGGATAAATTCCTGGACACTTGCCTCCTGCCAAGCCTAAACCAGGAAGAAGCCGAAACCCTGAACAGACCCATAACAAGGTCTGAAGTTGAGGCAGCAATTAAGAGCTTACCACCCAAAAAAAGCCCAGGTCCAGATGGGTTCACAGCCGAATTCTACCAGACATACAAAGAGGAGCTGGTACCATTTCTTCTGAAACTATTCCAAACAATACAAAAAGAGGGAATTCTTCCCAAATCATTTTATGAGACCAACATCATCCTGATTCCAAAACCCGGCAGAGACTCCACAAGAAAAGAAAATTTCAGGCCAATATCCATGATAAACATAGATGCAAAAAATCTTCAATAAAATACTGACAAACCGATTGCAACAGCACATCAAAAAGCTTATCCACCATGATCAAGTAGGCTTCATCACAGGGATGCAAGTCTGGTTCAACATACGCAAGTCTATAAATGTAATTCACCACATAAACAGAACGAAAGACAAAAACCACATGATTATCTCAATTGATGCAGAGAAGACCTTTGACAAAATTCAACAGCCCTTTATGCTAAAAACCCTCAATAAGCTAGGTATCGATGGAACGTATCTCAAAATAATAAAAGCTATTTATGACAAACCAACAGCCAATATCATCCTGAATGGGCAAAAACTGGAAGCATTCCCCGTGAAATGTGGCACCAGACAAGAATGTCCTCTCTCACCACTGCTATTCAATATAGTATTAGAAGTTCTAGCCAGAGCAATCAGGCAAGAAAAAGAAACAAAGGGCATTCACATAGGAAAGGAGGAAGTCAAATTGTCTCTATTTGCAGATGACATGATTGTATATCTAGAAGACCCCATCGTCTCAGCCCCAAATCTCCTGAAACTGATAAGCAAGTTCAGCAAAGTCTCAGGATACAAAATCAATGTGCAAAAATCATATGCATTCCTATACACCAATAACAGACTTAAAGAGAGCCAAATCAAGAACAAACTTCCATTCACAATTGCCACAAAGAGAATAAAATACCTAGGAATACAACTAACAAGGAATGCAAAGGACCTCTTCAAGGAGAACTACAAGCCACTGCTCAACGAAATAAGAGAGGACACAAACAGATGGAGAAACATTCCATGTTCATGGTTAGGAAGAATCAATATCGTGAAAATGGCCATACTGCCCAAAGTAATTTACAGATTCAATGCTATCCCCATCAAGCTACCAATGACCTTCTTCGCAGAACTGGAAAAAACCACCTTAAACTTCATATGGAACCAAAAGAGAGCCCGCATAGCCAAGTCAATTCTAAGCAAAAAGAACAAAGCGGGAGGCATCACACTACTGGACTTCAAACTATACTACAAGGCTACAGTAATCAAAACAGCATGGTACTGGTACCAAAACAGAGATATAGACCAATGGAACAGAACAGAGGTCTCGGAGGCAACACAACATATCTACAACCATTGGATCTTTGACAAACCAGACAAAAACAAGCAATGGGGAAAGGATTCCCTGTTCAATAAATGGTGTTGGGAAAGCTGGCTAGCCCTGTGCAGAAAGCAGAAACTGGACCCCTTCCTGACACCTTACACTAAAATTAACTCCAGATGGATTAAAGACTTAAACATAAGACCTAACACCATAAAAACCCTAGAAGAAAATCTAGGCAAAACCATTCAGGACATAGGTAGAGGCAAGGACTTCATGACCAAAACACCAAAAGCATTGACAACAAAAGCCAAAATAGACAAATGGGACCTAATCAAACTCCACAGCTTCTGCACAGCAAAAGAAACAGTCATTAGAGTGAATCGGCAACCAACAGAATGGGAAAAAATTTTTGCAGTTTACCCATCCGACAAAGGGCTGATATCCAGAATTTACAAAGAACTAAAACAGGTTTACAAGAAAAAAACTAACAAGCCCATTCAAAAGTGGGCAAAGGATATGAACAGACACTTTACAAAAGAAGACATACATGGGCCAACAAACATATGAAAAAATGCTCATCATCACTGGTCATCAGAGAAATGCAAATCAAAACAACATTGAGATACCATCTCACGCCAGTTAGAATGGCGATCATTAAAAAACCTAGAGACAACAGATGCTGGAGAGGATGTGGAGAAATAGGAACACTTTTGCACTGTTGGTGGGAGTGTAAATTAGTGCAACCATTGTGGAAGACAGTGTGGCGATTCCTCAACGACCTAGAAATAGAAATTCCATTTGACCCAGCAATCCCATGACTGGGTATATATCCAAAGGATTACAAATCGTTCTACTATAAGGACACGTGCACACGAATGTTCATTGCAGCACTGTTTACAATAGCAAAGACCTGGAACCAACCCAAATGCCCATCGACGATAGACTGGATAGGGAAAATGTGGCACATATACACCATGGAATATTATGCAGCCATCAAAAATGATGAGTTTGTGTCCTTTGTAGGGACATGGATGAACCTGGAAACCATCATTCTCAGCAAACTGAGAGAAGAGCAGAAGATCAAACACCACATGTTCTCACTCATAGGCGAGTGTTGAACAATGAGAACACATGGACACAGGGAGGGGAGCACTACACACCGGGGTCTGTTGGGGGGAAATAGGGTAGGGACGGTGAGGGGTGGGGAGCTGGGTAGAGATAGCAAGGGGAGAAATGCCAGATGTAGGTGATGGGGAGGAACACAGCAAATCACACTGCCACGTGTGTACCTATGCAACAATTTTGCATGTTCTTCACATGTACCCCAAAACCTAAAATGCAATAAAATAAATAAATGGGGGAAAAAAACAAAAAAAGAAAAAAACAAGACCAAAAAATACTGCCCAGGTTCAAATTATAGCCTCCATCATATCTACCAAGAAAGATCTAATTAAGCTCTACTTTTTCTCCTTCCTTATCCCATCTCTCTTAACTCTATTCTTAATTATTTAACCCTATTCCCTTACGTAATCTCAATCACAATAAACATACTGATAGAGATCACCCCGCAACCACCACCAACAAACACCCATAACTGCACAAGGCAGCTACATCCATAGAATCCTCACAAAGTAATCCTAATTCCTCACCCTCAAAAGTCACCCGTTTTTCATATTCTTAAAGTCAATTCCCATTTCCACCTCGTCATAATCAATTATCCACATAATCATCACCAACCCTAACAGCAACCCTGAGAGTAAGGCACCCCAAATAACAACATTTGACTCTCAGACCCCAGGTTACTCCTCAGCAGCCACCACCATTGTATAACCAAAACCAGCCAAAAATACCCCTAAATAAAGGTTTAAAACTATTAAACCTACAAAATCCCCACCAAAATTTAACACAGTACCACAACCCACACCTCTGCTGATCATAAACCCAACCTCCATAAATAGAAGAAGGCTTTGAAGAAAACCCCATAAAGCCTATAATAAGAATAACACTTAATAAGAATACAGTATATGTCATAATTCTTACATGGGATATAATCATGACTAAGGACATCAAAAATCATTGTTGTGCTTCAACTCTAAGAACTCTAATGACTAACATCTGAAAACACATCCTCTGTTAGTAACCACTAGTTTATTGACCCACCTGCACAATCAAACATCTCCACATGGAAAAATTTCAGTCTGCCTCTAAGTATTTGCCTGGTCCTTCAAATCATCACGGGTTTTATTAGCTATACACTACACGTCAGGTACTTCTGCTGAGATGTAAATTACAGCTGAATTATCCATCACTTACATGCTAATGGGGTTTCAATAGTCTTCATCTGCCTATTTGTACATGTAGGCGGAGTCTCATACTGCAGGTCATTTACTTTCCTGGAAACTTGAAACACTGGCAGTATTCTTCTATTTGCAGTTACAGCGACAGGATTAATAGGCTACATACTTTCACGAGGCCAAATATCTGAGGTAAAACAGTAATTACAAACCTACTATTAGCTATCCCGTATATTGGAACCAACCTTGTACAGTGAATCTGAGGAGGATTCTCAGTTGATAAAGCCATGCTTACGCGATTCTTCACTTTCCATTTCATCTTACCTTTCTAAGATTTTCTAGGCTTAATTCTACTTCTCTTACTCCTATCAATTCTGCTGACCTCCCAGGAGACCCAGACAACTACACTGCAGGAGACCCCCTCAACGCCCCGCCCCATATCAAACCGTGGTACTTTTTATTCGCCTACAAAATTCTACAGTGCATCCCAAACAAACTAGGGTTTTCTTGCAAGACAGGATCCTCCATATGATCTTCAAATAAGCTGAAGGCTGTAGCCTTTAACAAGAGGAGTGGGTCACTTATGCAGGCCCACAGGTTCAGTGGAACCTGATGATTCAAGATTTTTTAGTGGTTGGACACAAGTGTCCCCATCCAAAGTCTCAGAATCTTACTCTTTCCAAATCAGCACCCTGACCTAGATAGAACAGAGGCTGGAGTTGAGAATTAAGAATTCAACAATTTCTGGAGCTTTGCTATTCATATAAGTCCTTAGCTTTACTGCCCCTAGGCTACCAGAGATGAGAGTCTATTTATATACAGTCAAGTTCTGGCTTCATATCTCCCCTTACATGGTTGAGTAACCAACCCGGGCAGTCATTGTCTTTCTCCAATGCATCAATAGCCTCCAACAACAGCCATCTAATTCCAAAATTCTTTTTTTTTTTTTTTTTTTTTTTTTTTGAGACAGAGTCTCCCTCTGTCTCCAGGCAATGGGCTGGAGTGCAGTGGCGCAATCTCGGCTCACTGCAACCTCTGCCTCCCGTGTTCAAGCAATTCTCCTGCCTCAGCCTCCCGAGTAGATGGAACTACAGGTTTGCGCCACCATGCCCAGCTAATTTTTGTATTTTTAGTGGAGATGGGGTTTCACCATGTTGACCAGGATGGTCTCAATCTCTTGACCTCATGATCTGCCCACCTCAGCCTCCCAAAGTGCTGGGATTACAGGCATGAGCCACCACACCCGGCCCAAAATTCTTATATTTGCTTAATTTTCCCTGAAAATCTCAGTCTCCTAGATGTGGCACTTGGTAGCATATCCCGTTCCACCAATATCCTGTCTCAGTTTGGTACCTGTAAACATGTGAACCCTGGCACCGGCATGGATGCCTGGGGCAACCAGTGCTCCACCTGCCGCAGGTGATGGGGTCCTGATTACAGCCATCCAGGTGCAGCAACAGCATCCTATTTTAGAGTCAATTTCTAGGACCACATCCAGTACCAGCTGTCACAGGTGGTGTTCACTGGGAAACACACTCTGAGACACTGAGATTTCTATGCAGAAGTTATTGGAGAGTAATCGCAGAAATAGCACCTGTAAGTGGTGAAAGACGAAGAATTTGACAGATAGAAAAGCTGAGCTGAGATTCAGTGGGTCCATGGGGAGCTCTGGATCTGGGATGGCCCTTCTGAGATATTGCAAACCGAGGCATGGTGGACAAGTCTTGATACCTCACAGGAACCAGTCACTGGACGTGCACAGTCCCTAGGGAGGGAGCTTAATCTTGGACAGTGTCTCTTTTTTGCTAAAAGCAACACTGGGAAAGCAGCACAGGTGAGCGGCACCAGGTAGCAGCTCCCCCAGGGACTGGAGAATGAGCAAAGCCTCAGTCCTGGAGGGGAATCCGGGCAGCACCCAGAGCATCCACAATGCCCTGTGGCACTGAGCACAGCCCTCACCTTCCTGAGACTGTTTCCTGACCTGCAAAATAAGGGAATACAGTTGGCTCTTGGGCAGTGTGGGGGCTAAGGGATACTCCCAAAAAACCTAAAAACCTACTGTTGACCAGAAGCCTTCCCACAGAACCAGTCAATTAATACATATTTTATATATGATGTGTATTATACACTGTATCCTTACAATAAAGTAAGCTAGGGAAAAGGAAATTATAAGGAAGAAAATATATATTTACGCTGGGCACAATGGCTCATGCCTGTAATCCCAGCACTTTGGGAGGCGAGGTGGGCAGATCACCCGAGGTCAGGAGTTCGAGACCAGCCTGACCAACATGGTGAAACCCCGTCTCTACTAAAAATAGAAAAATTAGCCAGGTGTGGTGGTGGGCGCCTGTAATCCCAGCTACTTGGGAGACTGAGGCAGGATAATCACTTGAACCTAGGAGGCAGAGGGGTTGCAGTGAGTTGAGATCACACCACTGCACTCCAGCCTAGGCAACAGAGACTCTGTCTCAAAACAAAAGAAAAAGGAGAAAAGAAAAAGAAATAAAGAAAGAAAGAGAGAGAAGGGAGGAAGAAGGAAGGAAGGAAGGAAGGAAGGAAGGAAGGAAGGAAGGAAGGAA
>NW_022437006.1:12866-52161 GCF_009761245.1 Sapajus apella
GAAGGAAGGAAGGAAGGAAGGAAGGAAGGAAGGAAGGAAGGAAGGAAGGAAGGAAGGAAGGAAACATATATTTTTACTATTCATTACTTGGAGGTAGATCATCATAAAGGTCTTCATCTTTATCATCTTCACACTGAGTAGGCTGAGGAGGAGGAGGAAGAGGAGCACATGGTCTTGCTCTCTCAGGGGTAGTAGAGGTGGAAGAGGTGGAGGAGGTGGAAGGGGAGCCAGGAGAGGCAGGCACACTCAGGGTAACATTGTTGAAAAAAATCCACACAGCCTGGGCAACAATGCAAAGCCTGCCTCTATAAAAGATACAAGAATTAGCTGGGTGTGGTGGTGTGCACCTGTAATCCCAGCTACTGGAGAGACTGAGGCAAGAGGAACGCTTGAGCCCGGAAGGTCGAGGCTGCAGTGAGCCATGATCATGCCACTGCATGCCAGCCAGGGGGACAAAGGGAGACCCTACCTCAAAAAAAAGAAAAAAGAAAAAAATCCGTGTAAAAGTGGACCCATGCAGTTCAAATCCATGTTGCTCAAGAGTCAACTGAAATAGCTACCTCAAAGATGTCCAAAAAAGCAATGAAAATACAGATACAAGCAATTTGTGAACTGTTAACAAGGTTATTCTTTTCATCCTGAAGTCTGGAGCAATCTCATCACCATCTTCCTGTTATGCCCCACACCCACTTCTCATCTCAAGAAGAGTCAGCATGTTACTTTTCTACCAGGATTTATCTTCACTGTCAACTTTACTGCTTCTCCAAAAAGTTGCAGTGATGGTGTCGAGGCGTGACTAATTCTTTAGGTATAATTTATTTTTCACCATAAATTAATTTCTAAAATAGGCTCTATAATGACCAAAAATCTTCTAGTCTATAATCAGGGACTCCATAAAACATAAAATTACATGATTTATAGTTCTTTAAAATGGAAAACTGTTCTCAAAAAATATTACTAGTTGAAGCAGATTCATTAATGAATCGCATAATTTTAAACAACTCTCACTAGATGGAGCTAGTTACAAATAAATACTTTTTAAATATTTTTCTTTTCTTTTTTCTTTTTTTTAATACAGGAGTCTGTTCATTCCTTGTAAGGAAAATTTCCTGGATAATTCCATGTATTTTAATAATCACAGAGATATTCTTATCCTTACTTATTACCAAAAATAAAGACTGCAGTAACAATTTATACTCCATCAAGTACACAATCTCATCTATTTTGACATAAAAAAAAAAAAGGCAGAAAGACAAAGCACAAATTCTGAGACAGAAATTAAAACAATACAACATCCTTTTTTTGCTTAATTTATTGTTTGTTTCACTGTTTGAATGTTTATCTTCCAAGAGCCTATAGAAGTGAGGGAAAATATATGCAGGCTAATTTTAAATAACTCGAGAAAAAGATTAAACACTAAATATTTTAAAAATTAAACTTTGAGCTTACTTATTAAACTAGGAAGAATTTTCCTCAAACACATCACTTAAATTGGTCTGCAATGCATCAAGAAACAGAGAACAGGGATCTCATCTACAAAATATTTTAAATATTGTGGACACTACCAAAAAGCTCATCGGAATATAAAAATTTTCAAGTCACAATCCTCTAAGCAGACTAAAAAGTTAGTCTTTAACCTGAAATCAGAAGTGCAAAATCTGTAAAAATAAAAATATTGTCATTGCTCTCAGCCATCTATGAATAAATCTTAAAATTCGTTAAAGTCTTTTCAGTAAAATGGACCATGATGTCTTGACTAACTCCTTGCTTAAATGGCAGGTACCTTTTGCAGCTGGACTTTCCAATCTGTCAAGAGAAGCAAGCTGCATGGGCAGCATTGCTCCCTTTTGAAAATCACCTTCTGAACAGAAGAAGGTCCAACAAAGACCTTCAATGCAATACTCCCTGCATTCGTGTAAGTCTGCGTGAGCGGTCCCCCTGCAGATGCAAATCCCAGCCAAAGAACCAGAAACAGATGAAAGACAAGGAGAAAGCAGAGGCCAAATGTTTCAATTTAGTGATGCTATCCCGGATAAAATGCCAATGGCTTTTGGAATAAAATGGACAATATGCAAAGATGAAGTGATCAGATATCAATAATGATGGGAATTTAAAATGCATGTACCACACATGAACACAGAACTCTTTAAATGCAGCTGCAGGAGGTTCTGTTTGGGGGTCATCCTCTTTAGAACTGAGCAGCACTGCTTGTCATTTCTGTCATCTGATACATCTATACTTTAGAATAATCATAATTGATACTCAAGGTGATGCCTTGACAGACACCCTCCAAGGTTCTATAGGTTCTTCCAAATCAAAGAGAGGTCACAGCATGCCTGGTATTGAGGGTTAGCATACATTTTATAATAATTATTTTAAAGTTGGTAATCCATTTTAGACTCAATGATAGCTTTATTAATTATATTGTTTATTAACTGAAATAGTCCCCTCTGTCAATGGGATCAATGATTGAAGATTATGATACAACCAAAATCAAAGCTGGGACAATGGGCTCTTGGAATAGAATCACCCATTGCACTCATGAGTAAAAAGCCCTCAGAACAGTTGGCCGTGGATGGTGAGGGAAACGATACCAGTGATGTAGGAAGGGCAGGACCCCAGGCTGTGTTCTGGGCCAAACTTCTGAAAATCAAACCAAGGATTCTGGACCAGGAAGGACCTTCAGAGATCACCAGACCCAGTCCTCTTCCTTTTGAAATGATGAAAACTGGGATCAGAGGCTATGTGGCTTTCAAAATTTCACATTAATAATCTGCCCATAAGAAAACAACTATAGTGACAGATCTGAGGTCACCTCACTCCCAGCCCACTGTTCTTTGTCAGGAGCTCCAAGTCCATGACCCGCACCCTCTTCTAGGAAGAAAGTGCTCTGCCAGGGTGCAGGAGTACACAACCAGAGGAGCAGACGAGGGTGGGACTTTCCTTGGGGACTTTAAGGAAGGGAGACGCTCTCTCTAGCTTAGATATAACACAGTTCCACCATTCTATTTAACATGGTGATTTGGGGGGTTCATCTGCTTCTTCTCCCCATTGGGCTAGTAGGATAGGTACTGATTAGGGCTCAGTGGGATCAGGCTGGGGCTCAGAGGCAAAGATACAAAGAACAACATGCCTAAGGTGAAAACGTTTTGCTGCTTTGTGAGCTTCTCCCTTACGTAGGCAGTAATCTTACCCTGTGCTAAGCCATGGTGTGGCCATAGAAGGAAACAGAGTAGATGCTGGAACCCAGAATTTCTGTGACTCACCTGAGGACCTGCACAGATCACTGCAGTACCTGGCTACAATAGATCCAGAGACAAAGCCACCGCCAGCAATAAGGTATAGTCGTCTACCCAGAATGATCGACCGCTGTGGAGAACTGAAGCTCAAACTAAAGTCGGGAGTGCTTTTCTCCCAGATGACGCTCATCATCCAGCCTCCTGCTCACAAGGTTTGTATTCCACAACCTCCACCTGCGCCTTTCCACCAACATCCACACATACCGCTTATTTTGTGCTCTAGGCAAATGAAATAGCCAGTTCACTTATATTTCTGCCTTTGGATCATAAATCAAAGATACTAGCTGTAGAACAAATTAGCTGATGTCAAAACATCCCTTTTCCCACGTCATTCACTTTACACTCTTCATTCAGAGTTAAATGGCATAGAACTCAGATTTTCAAAGCCAGTTGATTTAATCTGGGACACGTAAGAATAGGATCAAATAAGTGAAGTAAATGATTCAAATGCAATGATTTCTGTTGTTTTTCCTAAAATTCTCCTATGGCCTAATTTTCAGAAGCTATTTTAGGATAAAAAAGAATGATACTTACCTGGCAGGGGAGATACCATGATCACAAAGGTGGTTTTCCCAGGGCGAATCTTCTCCATTGCACTCCAGATGTGCTGACCCCTGTGATTTCCCCAAATGTGGGAAACTCGACTGCATAATTTGTGGTAGTGGGGGACTGCGTTTTCGCTTTCCCCTGAGGAAAAAAAAAAAAAAAAAAAGAACCAAAAAAAGGTTCTACTAAAAACATTAAGTGAGAGATTGGTAATTTGGTCAGAGTTTCTTTTTTAAAAAATAAAATAATATTGAGTCAAAGAAGAAAACAAATATAACATCAAACTATGCAAAATAATGAAAATTGGCTGAGGGCAGTGGCTCATTTTGGGAGGCTGAGGCAGGGGCATCACCTGAGCTCAGAAGTTCAAGGCTAGCCTGGGCAAAATAGTGGGACCTTCATCTCTACAAAAAATACAAAAAATTCGTGGGACGTGGTGGTACACACCAGTAGTCCCAGCTACTAGGGAGGCTGAGGTGGAAAGATCACTTGAGCCTGGGAAGTTTAGGCTGCAGGGAGCCATGAGTGTGACACTGCACTCTCGCCCTGTCTCAAAAAAAAAATAATAATAATGAAAATGAGAACAATACGTAGAAAACTTAGTTTACGTGTTGTAGCCAAGCTACAGTGTAACTCATAAACTTAAATGTTTTTCTTCTTAAAAAAAAAAAATCTATTCAACTCAAAAAAATAGAGTAGCTGAAAAAAAATCTAAGAAAAGAGAAAATGAAAATAAATTTAAAGAAAATAAAAACAGTAAAAATGATCAATCCAATAGCAGATATTTTGGGGGGGGGAAATACAAATGAAATAAGCATCTTCCTGTCAAATTCGGTCTACACTCATTCTCTCTCTCTCTCTCTCTCTCTCTCTCTCTCTCTTACGCACACACACATACACACACACACACAAACCATAAGTAAAATAAGAAATCAGCAACAGTCTGGAAATTTTTAATGATAAAATAACAATTATTCGTATATGCAGATAAAACAGAAATCTCAGTAAATTAGATGATTAACAGAAAAATATAATGGCTAATATTGACTCAAGAAGTTGAAAACTTAAAACTTATGACCAAAGAAAAAAAATTAAGTTAGCAAAGAAATATTTATTAGACGTTTCCCAGGCTCAGATTGTTTTACTGTTTAATTATTTTAAATTTTCCATAGCTGGGCAAAAAAACACAAAAATATGAAGACTAATGTATGGGCCAAACATTGCTATGTCACAGAACTCATTTACATCATATAATTCCCTCTTTCCACCATTTATTCTTAGAAGTCTGCCTCTAACCTGCCTCTGCCAGAACACTTGGATTTTTCATTTCTTTGCCTCTTAGAATATTAAAATGTTTCTTTCTGGCCGGCTCCACAAAACTCTGATTTTGATGAAATTTTGCCTTCTCTCATATATTTTAGTGACAGGCCACTTAACTCTTAAACATTTTTAAATGGCATCTGATTCCATTCTGGAAAGCTCTGTGGCTCTGAGAGACCATGAGACCTACTTTCTTTCCTTCCTTCCTTCCTTCCTTTCCTTCCTTCCTTCCTTCCTTCCTTCCTTCCTTCCCTCCTTTCCCCCCTCCCTCCCTCTCTCTCTGTTTCTTTCTTTTCTCTTTCTTTTCTTTCTTTTTTTGGCAGAGTCTCACTCTGTCACCCAGGCTGGAGTGCAGTGGCCCAATCATGGCTCACTGTAGCCTCAAGCTCCTGGCTGAATCAATTCTCACACCTCAGCCTCCTGAGTAGTTGGGACTACAGGCACACACGACACCCAGCTAATTTTTTTCTTATTTTTTGTAGAGACGAGGTTTTGCAATGTTGCCCGGGCTGAGAGATCATATTTCTTAAAGTCATTCGACTAACTAGTCCTTCCAGTTATTAAAAATTATAAATCTGCAATAATTATACTGAAGTCATATTGACACAAGAATAGCTTTTCAGTAAAATAGAATAGAGAGCACAGAAAGTCACAAGATTTTAAAACAACTTAATATGTAATTACCAATCAACAGGAAAGGAAATTGTTCTTTTTATTGCATAAATAGCATTGTAGACATTGGCTTGCCATTTGATGATAAAATAAATAATAAAGCCAAGTACGGTGATGCATGCCTGTAGTCCCAGCTAGTCAGGAGCTGAGGTAGGAAGGTGGCTTGGGGCCCAGAATTCAAGGCTATAGTGTGCCATAATCACACCTGTGGATGGTCGCTGCATTTCAGCCTAGACAATGTAGTAACACTCTGTCTCTAAAGATGAATGAACAAATCCCAGGTGAATTAAAAATCCAAATATAAAATAAAACCAAAACCAATATCATGAGCACTTCTCTTCAAATAGGAAAGCACATTCCAAGCATAAATACAAAAGAAGATACCATAATCCACTGAACTGCATACAAATTTAAAACACCTATATATAAATAAACATGAAACCAAAAAGCAATAACCAATTGGAAAACGATATTTATAACAAACATGACAAATGATTAATGCCTTTTATATATAAACAGCTTATGTAAATCACTAAGAAAAACCCTAAGACCCCAATCGAAAGTTGAGAAAATTATACATAAAGAGGTTTCCCAGAAGAGGAAATATAAATAAAAAAGAAACATGAAAAAAATTAACCCCACTAGAAATCAAAGCAAAATTTGTAAATGGCAAAATGCCCTATTTTTTCAATGAAATTATAAAGATTACAAAAATAAATACTCAATGGTAATGAAGGCATACTACTATAAACATTCTTACATACTACTTTTTTTTTCTTTCTTTCTTTTTCTTTCTTTCTTTCTTTGTTTCTTGAGACAGGGTCTTGCTCTGTCACCCAGGCATATCACAGCTCATTGCAGCATGGACCTCCCAAGTGTAAGTGATCCTCCCACTTCAGCCTCCCAAGTAGCTAAGACTACAGGTGTGTGCCATTACACCCAGCTAATGTTTTTATTTTTTGTATAGATGTGGCCTCACTGTGTTGCCCAGGCTGGTCTTGAACTCCTGGGCTCTAGCAATCCTCTTGCCTTGGCTCCCCAAAGTGCTGGGATTACAGGCATGACTGTAATAGACAGATATACTTCTATTAAAATTTAGTCAGTATAACATTTCTGGAAAGCCATTTAACACTATCAAGCATGTTTACTCTACCGTTTAACCCAGTTTATCTATGTGTTATCAATCTATTGCTACATAATAAACCCTAATATTTGGCAATTTAAATATTTTAAAGGATCATAACATTTATTATCTCACATGGTTTCTACCAGACAGGAATCTGGGAGAACCTTGGCCTGGATGGTCCTGGCTCAGGATATTTCATGAGGCTTCATTCTAGCTGGTGGCCAGGGCTTTGGTTGCCTGAAGGCTTAGCCCGGGCTGTTGGATCTACTCCCAAGGCGCTCATTCATATGGTAGTTGGTGGAGGCCTCAGGTCATTACCACATGGATTTCTCCAGAGAAATGCTAAAGTCTTCTGCCAGAACAAGTGAACAGCACAGAGAGATCCGGGAGAGAGCCACAATGGCTGGCTGCAGGAATCACACTTCATCATTTTTGCAATATCATATTGGTAACACAAAAAATCTCCATTCAGTGGGAAGAGGGACTGAGGGGGAAGGGGTGGTACTTACACAGTAATTACAGAAAAGGGGGCCAGATTTTTGGAGGCTGGTCAGCAGAACCTCTTTGTAGGAATTGAATTTAACCGAATAATCGGAAATGCAGATAAAACTTTATGCATTAAGATATTCATTATAATAATATTTATAATAGTAACAATTTGTAAACAATAACAGTGAAGCTGGTTAAGTAAATCATGGCACATCTCTCCAATATTCAATTGTATTCTATATTGCCTCTTATGTATAGTATCACATCAAAAATACATGTCATTTTCATATTTCTGTATATACTTATATGTATAGAAAAAGGATGAGAAGAAAATGGATTAAATATTAATGACTACTACCTCTGGATGATGGAATAATATTATTTACTTTACTTTTCATACTTTTCTCCATTTTTAAAATTTTCTAAAGTCAGTGTATATTACATAGATAATTAGAAATAATTATTTCAAGGAATTACAAATATCATTAAGTCATTGTGCCTATAGTCTAATGGTAAGAAGAAAAAAAACAACAGGAAAACTCACTTATCTTGGAAGAATGTTACCGAAATTATTCCATTTTTCAGTCCAACAAATTTCGAAGTCATTTTGAAGAAGATGTAACATATTAATCTGTATGTATTATGTACACAAGTTAAAAAGCAGAATGACAGCAGGTGCGGTGGCTCATGCCTATAATCCCAGCACTTTGGGAGGCTGAGGCAGGTAGATCGCTTGACGTCAGGAGTTCGAAAACAGCTTGGCCAACATGGCAAAACCCAATCTCTACCAAAATATAGAAAAATTAGCCGGGCATGTTGGCGCACGCCTGTAGTCCCAGCTAATCAGGAGGCCAAGGCATGAGAATCACTTGAACCTAAGAGGCAGAGGTTGCAGTGAGCCAAGATCGAGCCACTGCGCTGCAGCCTCGGTGACAGAATGAGACTCTGCCTCAAAAAAAAAAAACAAACAGATTGACAACAGAGATTTTCAGAGTATCTTCTAGAGTTTACAAACACATTCACATAGTTATTTGCTTGATAAATCAGAATATTCTGCAATTAACACTCTTTCCAGCTATTTATATCACTTGAGATGTTTGAAAAATGCCCTTTGTGGCCAGGCATGGTGGCCCACGCCTGTAATTCCAGCACTTTGGGGGCCTGAGGTGGGCAGATCACAAGGTTAGGCATTGGAGACCAGCCTGGGCAACATGGTAAAACCTCGTCTCTAATTTAAAAAATACAAAAATTAGGTGGGCATGGTGGTGTGCACCTATAATCCCAGCTACTCGGAAGACTGAGGCAGGAGAATTGCTTTAACCCAGGAGGTGGAGGCTGCAGTGAGCAGAGATCATGCCACTGCACTCCAGCCTGGGTGACAGAGCAAGGCTCCATCTCAAAAGAAAGAGGGAAGGGGAGGGGAGGGGAGGGAAGGGAAGGGAAGGAAAAATGCCTTTGTGAATTGTAACTGAATGGAGCCAAATTCTTCTGGGGCATATGGCTGTACAACATTCACTGGGAAAGGCAACTAATTGTATGTGTGTACACCTCAGGGAAGAATTTGTTTAAGATAATCGAAATACGTTTGAATTGAATCTTTACTCCAGCTGATGGTCATCACTTTAACTGTATTCTTTTCAAAGCTTTATTACACACGCTATGAAAATACTGAGCTTGACCCTACTGATGGGAAGCAAGCAATCTCCCCCTCTTTAAAGGTACATTCATTCTTTCAGCTCAGTAGGGTCACAGTGCAAGATCCTGAAAAAGAGTGCGCAGCTGAGTCGGAAAGTTTATAACGGAATGTGCCTAGCTAAGTATCTTAGCTACTCAGTTCGTGTCAGGGGAAATTTGTTGAAGGGTATATTTTCATCATTTCTTGCCAGATTTATAAAGCATGACATGTTGTGTTGCTAAAACTAAGTAATTCTCCCGGGGGAGGAAGTAACTACTGTAGTGGCTATTTATTCCACTTTACTTATTTAAGAAAACATAAAAAGCTGTTACCAGGTGAATAGAATGCTTTGTTCTGAATCTAAATGACAAAGCAATTTTTTTTTTTTTTTGAGACAGAGTTTCACTCTTGTCACCCAGGCTAGAGGGCAATGGCACAATCTCGGCTTACTGCAACCTCCACCTCCTGGGTTCAAGCAATTCTCTTGCCTCAACCTCCCAAGTAGCTGGGATTACAGGCACCCACCACTACCCCTCGCTAATTTTTGTATTTTTAGTAAAGATGGGGTTTCACCATGTTGGCCAGGCTGGTCTCAAATTCCTGACGTCAGGTGATCCACCCACCTTGACCTCCCAAAGTATTGGGATTACAGACATAAGCCACCGTGCCTGGCCCAAAACAATCTTTTAGAAGGTGTATAACCAAGAAAAAGAAGGAAATTGGGTGTTTTTTTTATTGTTTTGTTTTGTTTTTTAGGGATTCAGGGTATTCTTAGGAGCACAGGAATAAAGGAAAAAGGCAGACATAATGCATAAGACATAAATTGCAGACATAATGCCTATGAAACAAAAGGCACCATTTGATAAGTTAATATAATGGGAAACCCAGTAATTCAGGCTTCAAAGGAGATTTTTTAATGACGAAATTATGTTGTTTGTCAGATTTAATTATATAATCACCAGCTTTCCCCCTTTATGTTAAAAAGTGACCAGGTACCACGGTATGGCCTAGAAAGCCCCATCCATATCTATCAGAACACGTCCAACGGGGCACCACTGGTGTGACCCTCTGACCAGCTGCCAGCCTGCTGTCATGTGCTTCACATTACTTCCAAACCATGTGGTAGATGACAAAGAATAAATGGCCACAAATTCTTTGTAGCAATTTCCACCAGGATATGGATTCTACTTCCCCACCCCTTGAACCTAGACAGGCCTTGTGACTTGCTTTGGACAATGGGACATTAGCAATCACGATGCAAGCAGAGGCCTGAAAAACATTTATGCAATGGGACTTGTCCTGTCTTGCCCCTTTCGGAAATCAACTGCCATGTGGGACAAAGATTTCTCTTCCACTTCAATAACCCTTGAGTTCAACCTTCCTGGTAAAACAATTGGTTTAAACTTTTTTTAAAAAAAGAAACAGTCTTGCTCTATCACCCAGTCCAGTGGTGCAATCCTGGCTCACTGCAGCCAACCAGAACTGCTGCTCTCAAGCAATCCTCCCGCCCCCACCTATCCCATGTTGGGATTACAGGTGTGAGCCACTGCACCTGGCCAAATGTTGTTTTGATAGATAGTTGGTAGATATTTAGATTTACTTGACAAAGAACTAAGCAAGGAGATTGATGAAAGTCCTGAAAATGAATACATTTCTATGTCTTGCAGGAAAATATAGTAAATCAAAAAGAAGGCATAACCTGATATATAATAGGGTCCTAACTTATAAATAGATTATAATAGTTATCTATAAGTCAGCTGTCTGGATCTTAAAACATGTATCCACACATCTATCACAGTATCTGGCATATATTTTGTGCTCAAAAAATCGTTCTTGAATAAATGAATGAACAAATGGAAAGTCCAAATGGCTGTTATGTTCCCTGACAGACAAGAAGAAACTGAATATGCTTTGTGATGGTTACTTTAATAAGTCAGATTGGTGAAACCATAGTACCCAGTTTATTCAATTAAACACAAATCTAGATGAAGGTATTCTGTAGATATGGTTAACAGCTACACGTAATTGACTTTAAATAAAGGAGATTATCTTTTATAACCTAGGTGGGCTTCATCCAACCAGATTTAAATTTTTTCTCAAAATAAAAAAAAAAAAAATTTTAAGGCTGGTAAATGGCTGGGCACAGTGGTTCACACCTGTAATCCTAGCACTTTGGGAGGCTAAGGTGGGAGGCTTGCTTGTGTCCTGGTGTTCAAGACCAGCCTGGGCCACATAATGAGACATGGTCTCTACAAAAAATTAAAATATCAGCCAGGTATGGTAGCATGTGCCTGTAGTCCCAGATACTCTTGAGGCTGAGGCAGGAGAATCATTTGAGCCTTGGAGTGTAAGGGTGAAGCAAGCCAGAATCACACCATTGCACTCCAGCCGGGGTGACACAGCAAGACGTTGTCTCCAAAAAAGCTTTTTAAAAAGAAGGAGGGCAAATGGAGTGAAAGTATTTAAAGCTCTAATACTGTCCAGAAACTGGTGACAATACTTACATTACAATTTTAATTAAGCAAGGATTTATACTGTAATCTCTTGAGTAACCATTAAAAGAGTAGTAAAACAATACTGGCAGGGACGTGGAGGGGGATAGAATAATAAAAAATCACTACTCCAAATAAAGGCAAGAAAAGCGAGGAAAAGGGAGCTGCAAAACAGATGGGATAAAATAGAGAACAAATAGTAAGATGGCAGGCAAATGCAAATATATCTGTTTACACTAAATGTAAACAGACTAATCAAATGAGAATAGTTGTCAGACTGGATTTTTAAATGATTCTATTTTTATACTGATAGTAAGATATTATTTGCCTTCTTCACTCTGGACAAGTGCACTGATATGGGGAAAGCAATGGTGGGATAAACTGTTGGCACCTTAGCCCAAGTCAAGGCAATAAAACCAAACTTACGAATAACCATTTTACTTGTCAAGACCAGAGACTCACACACTCACATAAAGAGTCAATTTCACTTAAGACTGTCCTTGGAGGGCCAGGCACGGTGGCTCAAGCCTATAATCCCAGCACTTTGGGAGGCCAAGGCGGGCTTGAGGCCAGGAGTACAAGACCAGCCTGGCCAACATGGCAAAACCCCATCTCTATTAAAAATACAAAAATCAGTCAGGTGAGGTGGTGCACGCCTGTGATCCCAGCTACTTGGGAGGCTGAGGCAGGAGAACCACTTGAATCCAGGAGGCGAAGTTTGCAGTTTAGCTGAGATCGTACCATTGCACTCCAGCCTGGGCAACTCTGTCTCCAAAAAATATATATATATCGTTGAAGAAGCACTAAACATTATTTTTTTTTTTTGAGACGGAGCTGTACTCTTGTCACCCAGGCTGGAGTGCAATGGCGCAATCTTGGCTCACTGCAACCTCTGCCTCATGGGTTCAAGTGATTCTCCTGTCAGCCTCCCGCGTAGCTGGGGTTACAGGTAATGTGCCACCATGCCCAGCTAAGTTTTGTATTTTTAGTAGAGATGGGGTTTCACCAAGTTGGCCAGGCTGGTCTCAAACTCCTGACCTCAGGTGATCCACCTGCCTCAGCCTCCCAAAGTCCTGGGATTAGATGAGTGAGCCACAGAGCCCCAGCAAACATTATTAATTTTATTAATCTCAAGTACAGTTCTTTTTAGTACATAAAGGATTTCAGAAGTTTTCTCCTACTGCCCTGTTTTTGTACAAAAATCACCTCTTCAGGATTCTAATAAATGGTCAATTCATTTTAGCCTGAATGGATACAAGGGACAGGGAAGGTATTCTATAGAGTTTAACATGGGGTCACCTGTCCCTATTGTCCTCTTTGTACCCTGACCCGCCTCTCAGTACCCCCAGAGAACAGATGCTCACTTCCTTCCAAGGAAACTAGTGTCACCTTTGACCATGCTAGTTGTTAAAGGCAACTTTCAACAACATTCTAATATCTTGGAAAATGTTTGGCTAACAAAGCTGGAGATTTCATAAAAGTTATAAATCAGATAATACTAAAGAAAAGTCAGGAGTTCTGGCCAGGCGCGGTGGCTCATGCCTGTAATCCCAGCACTTTGGGAGGCCAAGGTGGGTGGATCACCAGACATCGGGAGTTCAAGACCAGCCTGACCAATATGGAGAAACCCTGTCTCTACTAAAAATACAAAATTGGCCCGGTGTGGTGGCGAATACCTGTAATCCCAGCTACTCAGGAGGCTGGGGCAGGAGAATCATTTGAACCTGGGAGGCGGAGGTTGCAGTGAGCTGGGATAGCCCCATTGCACTCCAGTCTGAGCGACGGAGCAAGAACCCGTCTCAAAAAAAAAAAAAGCCAAGAAGAAAAGGGTTGACACTCGGTTTAGACTCACATGATGTGAAAATGCCTGCCATGTTTCATATTAGTCTAAAAGAGTCAAAGAGCCAAAATATTATCTGATGGTCTCTAGGGTCATATTTTTGAAGAGAATATTTCTGACAAAGTTGCATTTCTTGAATTCTAACAGTTACCAGGGATGTTCAGGGCATAAACCTGCTGACCAGCTTCTCTGGTAGATCTTACTCAAACAAAGTGGGTTCCACCATCAAAAAGAAACAGATTTGAATGCACACACTGATGTCAAACAAGCAGTTTGCATTGTTTATATTGTGTCAAATATTCCAAAAAGCACAAGAGATTTCTAAAACCTCTGATAGCCGACTCGATCCAACAGTATCCATTATGTGCCCCCAATTTAAAAAATGATGGGAACCATGTAACAGGAGGTATTTTTTAAATGACTGTTATAACTAGTCAATAAACTTGCCAATGACACAGAAAAATCTAGTCAATCTACTTAATATCTTAGAAAAGTAAAAGGGCTAAGAAAGCCCAAGTTTGAAACCTTCTGAGGAATAAAAAGCATCTCTACTCTAGCAGAAGGAGATGGATTTAAGCTCCCAACCCAAGAATTTTAAAAACTTTTAAATACTGACAAAGATGGCAGGCTGTGGTGGCTCACGCCTATAATCCTAGCACTTTGGGAGGCTGAGGCAGAAGGATCACTTGAGCTCAGGAGTTTGAGACCAACCTGAGCAACACAGCAAGACCTCATCTCTAGTAAATTAAAAAATATATATATTAGCCCAGTGTGGTGGTGCGTGCCTGTAGTCCCAGCTACTTGGAGGGCTGAGGCAAGAGGATTGCTTGAGCCTGAGAGATCAAGGCTACAGTGAACCCTGATTGTGCCTAATTGTACATTCCAGCCTGGGTGACAGAGCCAGACCTTGTCTCAAGAAGATAAATAAGACCTGGGGTGGTGGCTCTGGCCTGTAATCCCAGCACTTTAGGAGGCCAAGGCAGGCGGATCATGAGGTCAAGAGATTGAGACAATCTGGCCAATGTGGTGAAACCCTGTCTCTACTAAATATACAAAAATTAGCTGGGCATGATGGCACACACCTGTAGTCCTAGCTACTTTGGAGGCTGAAACAGGAGAATCACTTGAACCCGGGAGGCAGAGGTTGCAGTTAGCTAAGATCACACCACTGCACTCCAGCCTGGTGACACAGCAACACTCCATCTCAAAAAAATAAATACTGACAAAAAAGATTTCTTATGGAGGGGTGTGTGTGTGTGAATAAGGGGTCAAGAGGATATGACATATAACATTGTTTAAATACTAAATAAAATTGTCCCCACAGAACGTACTACCTCATGTACACTTTCTCTTCTCTTCATTTTCTTATCTTTAACTTCTTTGCCAAATGCTAGCCAATATTTATTTAAATTTGCCCTTCATAGCTATAAATCAGCAATAAAACTTTTATTTTAAAATTTTAATCAATATATACACAGTCTTATATTTATATGCCAACAGAAAAAGATGGTGGAAACCAAATCAGGAATACATGAGAAAATAGCAGTGACCAAAAACAAAAACTCATTTTATAATAAAAAGCCTATCAGTCACATAATGCCAGTGATAGTCACCGAAGCCTTACTGTGTGCCAGGCACTGTCCATGTGCTGTCACACTTGTGGCTTATGACCACACCTGAGTGTGTCAGTGGGTCCTCTGAAAAGCAGATGGAGCTTGAAGTACAAGAGGTTAACTGCGGGACAGCACTGGTGAAAGATGAAAGTCAGAAAAAGCAAGGCTGGGCAGGGAGTCTTCAGACTGTGCTGCAGATCTGACACCTATTAAAGGAAAGGTGGAGGGAAGTGGGTTTGGGCAGGGAGAGCCTCAGAACGCGCTACAGACCTGACAAAACCTGGGCCAATCTGGGAGGACATCAGCAACTCTGGACCAGAGCTGGCCAGTAGCAGAGTCTCATCTTGGGCTGCAGTGCCTATGCCTGGAAGCCACTGAGCTCAGTCACTAGCTGGGGGCTACTAGGAGATCAAGGTCTCACCTCCAAAGGTGAGGTGGATTCCAAAGGTGCCAATGGCTGGAGGCATCTGCTCACTGCACTCCTTAAGAGCTGAAGAGCAAGCCCTTTCTTGAAGGGAAATCTGAGCATGCTCCTCCATGGCTATCTCAGTAAGGGAGGTTTTATTATGATTCTCATTTTTCAGAAAGAAAAACAAGGCACAAAGGTATGTAAATTTCCCAAAGTCACACAGCTAGTAAAGAGCTAATAAATGTCTCCTATTTGCCTTGCAGCTGATAGTAAAAGTAACTTTCTTTTTTGTTGGGTTTTTGTTTTGTTTTTGTTTTTTGAGATGGAGTTTCACTCTCGTTGCCCAGGCTGGAGTGCAGTGGCACGATGTCAGCTCACTGCAACCACCGCTTCCTGGGTCCAAGTGATTCTCCTGCCTCAGCCTCCCGAGTAGCTGGGATTACAGGTGCACACCACCACACCCAGCTAATTTTTGTATATTTAGTAGAGATGGACGGGGTTTTACCATGCTGGCCAGGCTGGTCTTGAACTCATGACCTCAGGTAATACACCCTCCTTAGCATCCCAAAGTGCTGGGATTACAGGCGTGAGCCACCGTGCCCGGCCATAAAAGTAACTTTCTAATTTATTGGGAGTTTTTAGAAATGTTTAGCTTTCATCGATAAGTTATTTAAAAATATTTTGTGAGCCAAGATCGTCCCATTCCACTCCAGCCTGGGCAAAAAGAGTGAAACTCCATCTCAAAAAACAAAAACAAAAACAAAAAACAAAAAAAGAAAGTCACTTTCACTATCAACTGCAAGGCAAATAAGAGACATTTATTAGTTCTTTACTAACTGTGTGACTTTGAGAAATTTACATTTGTGCCTTGTTTTTCTTTCTGAAAAATGAGTGTTTTACATTGTTTTAAAATCTGCTACATATACAAAAAGAAAACCTACTATGTAAAAGTTCTCATTTTAAAAAGCAAAATGATATGGAAGAATATATCCCAAGTTCCAGAAATGTTTAGCCTTATTTTTCTCTTCTCTGTAATCAAAAGGTGTTATTTTTAAGTTTAGTCTCTGGACTGCAGTCAAAGGTGCTAAGTTTCAGTGTTGAAGAGTTTACAACATAGTTTTAAACATGTGAGAACTGGAACTGTAGGAAGGTGCTCAGAGACTGCCAATTACAGTAGCACTCCCAGGTGTGGCCATAACAATTTTATTACCAACACACTGGCCCTTTGCACTGCTTTCACTAGGGGAGGTAGAATAACTTTCAGGAAACAGTCAAGCAGCCAGTGGTCAAGCAGTTTAGGCACTATTTGCCTGATATTTTCTAAATTGATTTATTTATTATCTAGAGATCTTTCTCCTTCACTTCAGTTTTCACCTTTCCTGACACAGAAGAAAACACAGCTTTGAACAAGCAGAATCAAGGTGGCACAGACCTTGAAGAGGAGAGGAAGCCTAGGGAGGGAAGTCTTAGAGCTACTGTCGGAATTACCTTTTCATTGCATGAAAAACAATCCTTCCGGGTCCTTAAAAAGCTTGTTTTTGGCGGGTCGAGGTGGCGCACACCAGTAATCCCAGCACTTTGGGAGGCCTAAGTGGGTGGATCACAAGATCAGGAGTTTGAGACCGGCCTGACCAACAAGGGGAAGCCCCAGCTCTACTAAAAATACAAAAATTAGCCTGGCGTGGTGGTGCGCACCTGTAATCCCAGGTACTCAGGAGGCTGAGGGAGGAGAATCACTTGAACCTGGGAAGAGATCATGCCACTGCACTCCAGCTGGGCAGCAGAGTGAGCCTCCATCGCAAAAAAAAAAAAAAAAAAAAGTTTGTTTTTAACATAATGTTTTAAAAACATAATTTAAGTTTAGTGTAAAAAAATAAGAAAACACTAAGGCAGAAAGAAAAGGAGAGTCATCATCCAGGGCTCCCTAACACTATTTGTTTTTTATTTATTTATTTTGAAATGGAATCTCACTCTGTGGCCCTGGGATTCCAGGCGTGAGCCCCTGCACCCGGCCTTCCAAATACCATAGTGTATGCACTTCCAGTCACTCCTCTCTAGTGTATTTTGGTCTTAGAACTGGCTTTTCTTCACTTGACAGCACAGATGTCTTTTCACATCAGTAAGTTCATTTCTACAAATTTGTACATACAACTCTAGCACAATTTGTTGAAGTAATACTCTATTAAACACTTTAATTTTTTCTCTTCCTTTTTTTCTAAATTAGAAACAACAATTTAGTGAACATCCTTGGAGCTGAATCCTTTTTTGCAATATTCTGAGGTAAAATGCATAAAACACAACATTTAACATATTAATCATGTTCAAGTATACAGTTCAGTGTTTTGTTTCTATTCATAAGGTTGTACAAACATCACCACTACCTAATTCCAGAACACTGCCATCACCCCATAGAGATAACCCATACCTATTAGCAGTCCTTCCCAATTCCTCCCTACCCCTGTTGCCTGGAAACCACTACTCTAGTTTCTGTCTCTATGGATTTGCCTATTCCAGGCATTTCATATAAATGGGATCATACCACATATGCTCTTTTGTGTTTGGCTTGTTTCACTTAGTATAGTATTTCCAAGATTCATCCAAGTGGTAGCATGTATCAGTGCTTCATTCCTTTTTGGCTGAATTATTTTTTATGGCTGAATTATTCTTCCACTGTATGGATATACCTACCATATTTTGTTTATCTATTCATCAGTTGACGGACATTGGTCGTTTCTACCTTTTGGCTATTGTGAATCGTGATGCTGTGAACATTTTTAGACAAGTTTTTGTGTGGGTATGTGTTTTCAGTTCTCTTGGGTGTATAGCTAGAGGTGGAATTGCAGGGTCGCTCTACGTTTACCATTTTGAGGAACCATCAAACATTTCCACAGCAGCTGTGCCATTTTCCAGGCCTACCAGCAATGTATTAGGTTTCTAATGGGTTCTAATTTCTCTGCCAGTGCTTCTTTTCCTTTTTATTATTATTGCCATTCTATTAGGCATGGTTTTGATTTGCATTTCCTTAATAACTAATAAAGGCGAGCATCTTTTCATGTACTTACTGGCCACTTATATATCTTCTCTGAAGAAATGGCTATTTAAATCCTCTGCCCAATTTTTTTTTCTTTTTCCTTTTTTTTTTTTTTTTTTTTGAGATGGGGTCTTGCTCTGCTGTCCAGGCTAGAGTGCAATGGTGCACTCTTAGCTCACTGAAACCTCTGCCTCCTAGGTTCAAGCATTCTCCTGCCTCAGCCTCCCAAGTAGCTGGGAACACAGGCATGCACGACCATACTCAGCTAATTTTTGTATTTTTAGTAGAGACTGGTCTCAAACTCATGACCTCAAGTGATCTGCCCACCTTGGCCTCCCAAAGTGCTAGGATTACAGGCATGAGCCACCATGCCTGGCTTTTTCTTTAAGATGGAGTCTCACTCTGTCACCCAGGCTGTAGTGCAGTGGCACAATCTTGGCTCACTGCAACCTCTGCCTCCCAGATTCAAGGGATTCTCCTGACTCAGTCTCCCGAGAAGCTAGGCATGCACCACCACGTCCGACTACTTTTTTTTTTTTTTTTTTTTTTTTTTAAGCAGGAACAGGGTTTCACCCTGTTGATCAGGCTGGTCTAAACTCCTGACCTCAAATGATCTGCCCCACCTCGGCCTCCCAAAATACTGGGATTACAGGCATGAGCCACCGTGCCCGGTCCTTTGCCCAATTTTTAATTTGGTTGTCTTTTCATTGTTGACATTAAAGTTATTTATATATTCTGGATAGTATGCCCTTATCAGATAAATGATTCACAAATATCTTCTCCCATTCTGTAAGTTGTGTTTTCACTTTTTTTTTTTTTTTTTTAATAGAGCCAGGGTCTTACTACGTTACTCAGGCTAGTCTCGAACTCCCAAACTCCCAGACTCCAGCAATCCTCCTGCCTTGGCCTCCCAAAGTGTTGGGATTGCAGGTGTGAGCCACCAGGCTGGGCCTTCACTTTCTTGATGGCATCCTTTATACACAAAAGTTTTTAATTTTGATGAGGCCCAATTTATCTTTTTTACCTTTGTTATTTGTCCTTTTGATGTTATATTTAAGAAAATGTTGGCCGGTCGCGGTGGCTCAAGCCTGTAATCCCAGCACTGTGGGAGGCCGAGGCGGGTGGATCACGAGGTCAAGAGATTGAGACCATCCTGGTCAACATGGTGAAGCCCTGTCTCTACTAAAAATACAAAAAATTAGCTGGGCATGGTGGCGCGTGCCTGTAATCCCAGCTACTCAGGAGGCTGAAGCAGGAGAATTGCCTGAACCCAGGAGGCGGAGGTTGCGGTGAGCCGAGATCGCGCCATTGCACTCCAGCCTGGGTAACAAGAGCGAAACTCCGTCTCAAAAAAAAAAAAAAAATGTTACCTAATCCTAGGTCATAAAGATTTATACCTATGTTCCTTTCAAGAGTTTTATGAGCTCTTACATTTAGGTCTTTGATCCATTTTGAGTTAATTCTTGTATATGGTATGACATTTTAAGTATATACTTTGGATAGATTCCTAGAAGGTGGACATACAATGCTTCAGGGTTTTTTTTCAAAGAGACAAAGTCTCATGCCTTGCAGATGGAGAGTTAGATTTACAAATGATGTTCCTTTTTTTTTTTTTTTTTTTTTTTTTGGTTTAAAAATATGTTAGGGCCGGGTAAAACCCCGTTTCTACTAAAAATACAAAAATTAGCTGGGTGTGGTGGCGGGCACTTGTAGTCCCAGCTACTTGGAGGCTGAGGCAAAGAATTGCTCTGTCTCAAAGGCTGGAGTGCAGTGGCACTATCATAGCTCACTGCGGCCTAGAAATCTTGAACTCAAGCAATCCTCCCAACTCAGCCTCCCAAGTAGCTAGGACTACAGGTGCATACTACCATGTTCTGCTAATTTTTTTAATTTTTTGTAAAGACAGGGTCTTGCTATGTTGCCTAAGCAGGTCTCAAACTCCTGGCCTCAAGCAATCCTCCCACCTTGGCCTCCCAAACTGCTGGGATTCCAGGTGTAAGCCACCACACCAGGCCCAGTTTTAAGTACAGAAGCTGAATTTCTAATTCCAGTTACAGTTTCATCATCAGTGAAGACAAAAGAAATAGGAATGCATTTATTTAACAAAACATTATACTATTTTCTTTGTAAGCAAATAACTAAAATTAACAAGAAATTACTGGATTGCTGCCTCACTCATTTGCCATCACTTTTTCCAACTGCTATTTCTACTGTCTTAATTACTTTTGTCTGGTGCTTTGCAGAACCGTCACGGTGAGGCTTCATTCTGAACCTTAACTCTCAGATCACTGTAGCCAGGTTGCATCTCTTGCTAAAGATTCCACATGAAGGGATGGCATGAAGGAGCTGGTGGGTCCAAGGCTCTTCACAGACATGCAAACCTGGAGAAACCATTTGTGGCCAGCATTCCTTGTTCATCTAAGAAGATACATGTTGCCTTATATTCTAGTTTTCCAAACATGGATCGCCTCCTCTCCCCCTAAATTTTCTTTCCTTGCAGCTGCACAAATGAAACCACTGAAGTTCCCGTCTCTTCTCCCCACCAGTATTTCATTGGGCTGATAATGCTGGACGGGAGAAAACAAACCCTTTTGACTCTTCCGCCATCTATAGACATGGAAAGCTGCGTATGCGGCCGTGGAACATAAATCACCACTGAAAAGCATCAGGACCTAGACCCTGAGCGCTAAAGTGGAAAGCAAAAGACCAACGTTGCTTCTGAATTGGGGGATGCGGATGGAGCGTTAGATTTACAAGTGATGTCTTTCTTTTTTTTTTTTTTTTTTGGTTTAAAAATATGTTAGGGCAGGGCGACACCCCGTTTCTACTAAAAATACAAAAATTAGCTGGGCGTGGTGGCAGGCACTTGTAGTCTCAGTTACTTGGATGCTGAGGCAAAGAATTGCTTGAACCCAGGAGGCAGAGTCTGCAGTGAGCTGAGATCGCGCCACTGCACTCCAACCTAGGCAACAGCTAGACTCTCTCAAAAAAAAAAAAAAAAAATGTTAGGCTGGGTGCGGTGGCTCACACCTGTAATCCCAATACTTTGGGAGGCTGAGGTGGGTGGATCACCTGAGGTCAGGAGTTCGGAACCAGCCTGGCCAACATGGCAGAAAAACCATCTCTATAAAAAATTAGCCAAGCGTGGTGGCATTCGCCTATATTCCCAGCTACTTGGGAGGCTGAGGCAGGAGAATCCCTTGAACCTGGGAGAGTGAAGTTGCAGGGAGCTGGGATGGCACCACTACACTCCCGCCTGGGCAGCAGAGTGAGACTCTGTCTCAAAAAAAAAAAAAAAATTAAAAGCTAGACATGTTGAATTTTAGCTGTGATTATTTGGTCTGTTATAAAGAGAGTCATGTTTAATGCATGAATGCATTGCACCCTACATAACATGGGAAAAATATTCACAGTCAAGGAAAACTATGTGAACTAATTCATCTATATATCTATGTGTGTGTGTGTGATATGTATTTTTTAATCAATAAAACAAGAAACCTATATCTAACCAAGTAATGGCTGAGCTCTCACAATGTGAAGAAACTAAAATGTGGCCTTTAAATCATTAAGGCCTAAAAACTCTCTTTCTCAGCTATATAGATGAGAAAAGAGTCAAACAGACCAGGTGCAATGGCTCACGCCTCTAATCCCAGAATTTGGGGAGGGTGAAGAGGGAGAATCACTTGAAGCCAGGAGTTTGAGACCAGCCTGGGCAACATAGGAAGACCCTTGTCTCTACAAAAAATAGAAAAAATTAGCTGGGCATGGTGGCACATGCCTGTAGTCCCAGCTACTCCAGAGGCTGAGGTGGGAGGATCATGTGCACCCAGGAGGCCAAGGCTGCAGCAAGCTATTATTTTGCCGCTGCACTCCAGGCTGGGCAACAGAGTGAGACCCCACCTCTAAAAAAGAAAAGAAAAATATTCAAGCACTTGGCTCTGCAAGCTGTGTGGCACAGCTGACAGCAAGAATATGCACTACAATAGGGGTGAAAATACAACACGTTGGCAGTATTTTCTGTGGAGAGCACACTTTGCAGTTTACTTTGTATTGTATAAATCTCAAGCAAGACTGCTTTTCTGACTTCTGATTGGAAAGAGACATTCCACATCATACCACCTCTTCCTGTACTTCCTACCAATGGCAACCCTCCTTTTCCTTGCATATAAAGTCTATTTAACAGCATATCTTATAGCAAAGATTTCTTAACAGGGTATAAAAACATTAGCCATAAAAGAAAAAGGTGAAGGATTAGCCTATACTGAAATGAAGAACATCAGGGGTTGGCCATGGTGGCTCTCGCCTATAATCCCAGCACTTTGGGAGGCCAAGTGCTTGAGTCCCGGAGTTTGCAATCAGCCTACATAACATAGGGTGACCCCGTTACTACAAAAAATAAAAAAATTAGCCACGTATGGTGGTGCATGCCTGTAGTCCCAGCTACTCAGGAGGCTGAGGTAGGAGAATCGCTTGAGCCTGGGAGGTTGAGGCTGCAGTGAGCCATGATCACACCCCTGCATTCCAGCCTGGGTGAGAGGAAGACCCCATCTTAAAAAAAAAATTTTTTTTCAGAACATCTTATCAAATGATACCACTAAGAGATCTAATAGGCAACCTATAGGTAGAAGATATCTGCCATAAATGTATCCCTCAAATAATTCATATCCAGCACCAAGGTCAGCATCTGATGTGGAATAAGATCTCAATATTTATTAAATGGATGGCTGAATAAATAAATAAACTTGCAGCACTTTGCAACATCTATTGTTTTACTGCTAAGTTATGGAATCACATTTGCTTTCCCTGAAAGAAGTTTTCTTGGCTTCTCCATCCACTGTTAATCTCTCCCACAATATTGTGACTTGATTGTGTTCCAGGTGAACCTCTTCCTAGTATTTCTCGGATTCTTTATTATCTGTCATGTTAGGGCAGCTATGGAACTTCATTTTTACAACTGCCGAACCTAAATTTAAACTGCTGATTTTCTACCATCCGTTTCAACTTTCTTTAAAAAGCCTGGCAAGTAACTTGTATCTGCCCTGGCCCATTTCAATGCCCTTAATAGTAAAACTGGCAAATGTGAAGACCCACCCTTAATGAACAGACCAGTTTGGTCATTCTTACTATTTTCCATGGATTTTCAACATGATTAAGAAAAAATAATCTGGGGCTGAGAATTGTAGTTACCCAAGTGAATGGAAGGCAAAGGAAGAAACTAGAAGCTCCCAGGTAACTGCCTAGTTTTGTTTTTGTTTCTCCTTTCCACAATGACAAGGCACGCTCAATAACTTTACTCCAGAGGGAGGATATCCCATTCTGAAAAACACACCACTTATGTGATAAAGGCAGGGGGAAGGAAACATTACCCGGTGGGAGAGGAAACAAACGTTTGATAAGCATGTAACAGAAAACAGTTCTGGCAACTTTTTTCTTCTTCTCCCTCAAATTCAGGAAAGGTCCGTAGCCCGTTTTCTGTAATATTTCACCAAAATAATCTCTTGGACTTGAAAATAAATGCCCCCATTTCCAACCATCCATCAATCTAAAGTCACTAGTGATCTTCAGGTACTTTAAAAAGTAAACTTCTGGCAAGGCACAGTGGCTCACGCCTGTAATCCCAGCACTTTGGGAGGCCGAGGCAGGCCAATCACTTGAGGTCAGACGTTTGAGGCCACCTTGGCCAACATGATGAAACCCCATCTCTACTAAAAATACAAAAATTAGCCAGGTATGGTGGTGCATGCCTGAGGTCCTGGCTGCTTGGGAGGCTGAGGCAAGAGAATCGTTTGAACCCAGGAGGCGGAGGTTGTAGTGAGTGGAGATCATACCATCGTGCTCCAGCCTGGGTGACAAAGCCAGACTCCATCTCAAAAAATAAATAAATAAATAAATAAATAAATAAACTTCTTATCTCTCTCCAATTATTTTTTTTAAATGCTTCCTTGTTATGAACTGTGCACAGGTAGCACTCTGCTAATATTATGTAAATTGTAAAACATATACAAACAGGATAGGAGAGAAAATGAGGAAAAATCAACAGAAACAGGAGTTCTAATTTTTACTTTGTACCCCTCAGTGGGCCAGTCTTGCATATAACACTTTAGAAATCACCACTTTAAAGACGGTGGCAACACTCTGCATTCACAACCAGATCAACTGGAGGCTCTAAGAAGGGTTAGGTAACTTCTGGTCTCAACTGTCTGACATCAGTTCAATATCCAGAAACAAACTGGACAGAAATCCAGGCTATCCTAAAAGTTTAGAACTGTGGCCACCATGTGTGTGATAGCCAACAGTTGCAAATCACATTGCATGTTTTTATCCGCCAACAGCAGTCTTCTAGGAAAATGCATTTGGGGAAGGAAGAAGGTGACTACAAGTATACTTTCTTCCTTCTTTGTGATAATCTAAAGTTAGCTGCAGAAAAAGGTAAGGGCTGGCTCTCAGCTGTTACTAAAGATTACAATCACCGTGGTCAAAGGGAATTAGAAATAAGATTCTCCATACTTTTAAACATGTTTCTAAGGTTTATAGTTGATGAAATAATTGTTTAGCTGACTGTGGATGAAGCAATGAATTAACTTCAGTTTAACTTCGCTGGGTAACCATTAGGTTAGTTTCGGCATCTGTGAAAACTTGAGTGTTACACTAGGTGTGCCTACAACACTAAGCATGATGTTTGACTAGCACCACCTAGTGGACATTCATATGGCAATGCATGATAAGGGAAGCTGCATGGCCAGGATGGAAAAGCTGCTCGTCACAATAGCAGCAAAGAGTTTAGCTAGTTCTTCCTAGCAGCCTCCTCGATAATTCATAGGTTAGTGGGAATCATATCGAATAGTTTTAGCTCTTCAGAAGAAAATAAAATTTGTAACTAACTACATTATGACAGACTTTTTTCCTTTTAACAATTGAAACGCATCCCAAAGATCTCTAGAAACAGTCATAAAGATAATGCTTACTGCATCTCTCATCACTGGCTTACTTGGAAAAGAACAAAAAAAAAGTCATAAAGAAAATCTGTCTGCACCAGGAGCGGTGGCTCACATCTGTACTCTCGGCACTTTGGGAGGCCAACACAGAAAGACTGCCTGAGGCCAGGAGTTTGAGACCAGCCTGGCCAATATAGCAAGACCCTATCTCTATTAGAGAAAAAGAAGAAGAAAATCTGCCTGATAAAGAGCTGAAGAAGCAGCCTCAAGCTGCTGGAACCACAAGCACCCCTGGAACCGTGCACTCAAATGGCATCGTCTTTAGCACTAGCGTAACTGGGCGAAAGAAGCACCGTTTCTGTAACGTATAACTTGATGGTGCTTGCTCCCTTGGAGTTGTTCAAGGAGTCTAGATGAGCCAAAGCAGGCAACCAGCCAGGCTTAAAGTAACTCTGCTTGGGGCTTTGGGCCTTGAGGCTAAGAGGTCTGTTGCTCTACTTCAGCATGTTTTATGAACTGGTTTCAAAGTGCTGTTACAGCATAGCCAAATTTTAGTCTTCAAAAACTGTCTTGAGTAGACCACTACCTGAAACAAATTAACGCAGTAACAGAAAACCAAATATCACATGTACTAACTACACCTTGGGTACTCATGGACATAAAAAGATGGTAACAACAGACACTGGGGACTACTGAAAGGGAGAGAGTGACATGAGTTGAAAAACTCTTAGGTACTGTGCTTACTACCTGGGTGATGGGATCATTCACACCCCAAACCTCAGCATCATGTAATATACCCATGTAACAAACCTACACATGTACCCACTGAATCTAACATAATCATTCCTTTAAAAAATCATCCTGAGAGCTTATCTTGGCCACCCTCTGGATTTCAACATAGTTTTTGTGCAGCTTAATTATATCTGGCATCACTTCATGCCCTCTATATAATTTCCCAATCCTGGGATTCATGTGCTGCCAAAGCATAATAATCTTGTAGTGAATACATATTCTCTTTTAAGCACTGAAACCTAACAAAGCTTTGAGCTTATGGGGGCAGAGGGGTGGTTGCTGATGTGAACTGTTTAAGACCTTTCCTGTGTTCATCATAACTATAGATCAAAAAAGCTTTCGTTCTTAGCATACCCAATTAGACTTCATTGCTAAAGATTAAAGAACAAATGAGGGAACAAGCTTATCATTAGGTGCTTATTACTGTGCACCTATTACATGCCAGGCCCTCTATGATCCTCATTTTACTCTTACTACACCTCCATTTGGTATTATTTCCTCCACTTACAAAGGAAATGAACTCAGAGACCAACTCCCTCTACTCAACCTTCAGACCCAGGAGTCGTAACAGGACTTCAATGTTACTAGTCCCAAAAACTGTACTCTCCCTTGAGGTTTCCCTATACTCCACATACAACTTTGTGAAAGGTCCCTTTATTAAACTTTCCTCAAATTACCTAATTTCAGTAAGCCATCTATTTTCTGCCAGCAGGACTGATAAAAATTTCTAGGGACAGATATGGGAGATGTCTGCATATTTTATATGATATCTGGGACCATGAAATGGAGATGATCTGGGAAGAGGGCTGAAGATGAAGCCTTGGCCACTGAGCATCTGAGGTCCAAGAAAACCTGAAAACTGTGTTTTCAATCAAGAATATTTCAAGAAAGAAACTGCCAGTCACATTAAGTACTGTGGAGAGGCTGGGTAAGTAAGACAAATGCTTCAGAATGTCCCACAAAGAAGCCATCAGTGACAGATCAACATTGGTAATTGGAGGCCAAGTATACACTTACTTGAGGAAAAAAAAACAGTATGGCCAGGCATGGCGGGTCATGCCAGTAATTCCAGCACTTTTGGAGGCTGAGGTGCACAGATCACTTGATGTCAGGAGTTCAAGACCAGCCTTGGTAAACACAGCAAAACTCTATCTCTACCAAAAATATAAAAATTAGCCCGGCATGGTGATAGGCATGCCTGTAATCCCAGCTACTTGGGAGGCTGAGGTGTGAGAATCACTTGAACCCCGGAGGCAGAGGTTGCAGTGAGCTGAGATTGCCACCACTGTACTCCAGCCTGGGCTACACAGTGAGACTCTGTCTCAAAAAAGGAAACAAAACAAAAACAGTATAATTGTAGCTTCCTATTTTAGCTCTAACAGGAGCTTACTAAATAATTTGAGATTTTTTAGTTTTGGGTTTTTTTTTGAGATTCAAATATAAACATAAGCAAAAACAACCTTTCTCGTGTATTTGCAAAAAGCCAATACCTGGAGACACAGTTAAGCAAATGTAAGCCATAGAAGTGTAGAGAATAAATGCTGTAAAACAGAGTAAATCATTTTCCCCTTTTGGACAAAGAGCAGGCTTTGACCAAAAAAAATCTTTTGCCTCTCTTTAAACTGAATAAGTTCTTTTACACTAAAGCTTGCAACAAAGTTTGTCCAAGACCCCCTAGTCAATATACAATAACCACCAGTTTCTAACCAGGGTGTAAGGTATTTGATACCTAACGCATTCTCATGACTACAATGAGTAACCAAACTCCACAGCTTGAGAAATTGTTAGACAGAACCCACAGATCCCTTTCTCTGAGAACATAAGCCTGTGAAATTATCTATCTTTGATTCAATTTGGCTTTCTCCTCCCTTCCCAGTTCACTGAACATCACACAAAAATGATGGCCTGAGCACTACAATGCTAAATCTGGGGCACTAGGAAACTGTCCTACAGACACTGAATAAAGAGGCTCCCAGGGTACCTTCCATTGTTCACTGCTGAGCAGCTACCTTGATTAAGGTACCGTTTAACTAATCCTCCAGCAGTTTTCTCCACAGAAGGACAGATAATACGTGCTTTGAACATTACCAAAATTTAAAAAATAAAATTTGATTAAGTTAAAGATCAACCCATCTGCAAGAGTTAAACTTGCCCCTCTTTTCAGCCTTCAGAAAGAAGGGAGGCAAGAAGAGACCCAGGGAGTAATTTCCAATGAGGTTTAGGACAGCATTACTATAGCAAGATGGGACAGTTTGGAGAACAAAGGCTTTCAAGAAAGAAAAGCAGATTCTTTCATTCAAGTTACATGACCTCCTGGCATCACCACTTACTCACCTGTAAATAGATTTTTTTTTACTTTGCAGGGTAACTTAAACAATGTGTACAAGTGCCTGGCCCCACAGTAGGTTTTTTCTTTTCCTTTTTTTTTTTTTTTTTTTTTGAGATGGAGGCTTGCTCTGTCACCCAGACTGTAGCGCAGTGGTACAATCTCAGCTCACTGCAACTTCCACCTCTCGGGTTCAAGCGATTCTCCTGCCTCAACCTCGAGTGGCTGGGACCACAGGCACACGCCACCATGCCTGGGTAATTTTTGCATTTTTAGTAAAGACAGGGTTTCACCATGTTGGCCAGGCTGGACTCAAACTCCTAACCTCAAGTGATCCACCCGCCTCGGCCTCCCAAAGTGCTGGGATTACAGGCATGAGCCATAGTACCCAGCCAGGATTTTTCATATTGTGAGAGTCATTTTTCTTTTTACTCGCTAAACATGAAGAAAGCATTGGCACTGTAGAGCAAGAGGACCAATTTATAGAGATTTGGTTCTAAAAAAAAAATACTGTGGCAGACAAATTATAGGTGGCTTCCCATTAGCCCCACTCCCCACCTCTTGGTGTCCATTCCTTTGTGTGAGCCTCTCCCCCTGGATAGGGGAAGGACCTGAGAGGACCCCATCTTGCTGGCAGCTTGGCTCTCGACACTTGCTGGTAGTGACAGTAATCATGTTGGTGGTCTAGTCAGCAGCCAGGCCATGCAGGGAGCACCCAGCTGGCAAGGAACTGAGGGGGTCCTCCAGCTGACAACCAGAGAGGTCTGGGCACTCAGTCCTACAGCGGCAAGAACTGAATTCTGCCAGCCGAGTGAGGCTGAAATGAGTTCTTCCTAAATCACCAGGTGTGAATGCAGATGAGACCATGAGCATTCTAAAGGACCTATCTAAACCATGCTCAGACAAAAACAGATTAATTTGTTTTATGCCACTGATTTTGTGGTAACTTAGGACACAGCTATAGGTAATACAGGTACTGTCCATTTCCTTAGTTACCTTGTTAAATTCATAATAACTGTAGTAGGTGGCAGCCAAATCATCCATACTATTCCAAAGTGAATTTAAATACTAACAGTAGTATAAAAAGTCTGGCCCTTAATAAAACAATTGGTTTCTAAAAGTTTGATATGGATTACACCTTTTAGAATTCCTCATAATCCTGTGAAGTAAATAATCCCATAAATTATTTAACTCAAACTACTAACAAGGGACACAGCCAGGAACTTGAGGACCGGGGTCCAACCCCTAATGCCACCATCCTTCCTACTTGTATAGTTTCCCTAAAGTCTCAAGGATGCTTCCCACTAAACCCACAGACAATAAAAAAAAACCACACCACAGACAGTAAAAACTACTGGGAACATTTTGTTCTTCCTTTTAAGTCCATTTTATCTACTAGATTAATAATTGTGCACATCAGTTAAAATGTCTTTTATTCTAAAGTCTATGTCTCAGTAAAGAGGAATCTATTCCCTTCATGGCTTGTTATTAATAGTAAGCACTTAAACTGAGTACATGTGAAGGCCAGAAACATTATTCTTACTGAAGATCTATCAAACAAAGCCACAAAACAGCTCCCTTTTATTTTCTAATAAGACTAGATTTATTCAATACCCTAGTAAAAGTTTTGATTATAAGTATCCAACAGTATAAAAAGTACAAAACAGATCTGTAGATTTCTAATATATTAATACAAAGTGCATGACTACATACAGTACATCCTACAGGCAAAGAGAGGTGGAAGGAGAAAAAGAAGACTGTGGTTGAGGTCTAGTAATAAATAAATAAATACAGAAGTAGAGATGATCCATATTATAGTATATCCTACCACCAATACTGCAGCCAAAATGTACAAAAAAAAAAAAAAAACCATTTCAAAATAGCTCAGGAGGATGATAATGGCTGGACTTTTGTAATTCACCTCAAAGACTGTGGTAGAGACGACCCAACTCACTGTATAGTCTGTGTATCTGGTGGCTTGTAGCATGTAGGATTTTTCCAAAAGAAGATAATATAACATGTTTAGATTAAGAACTATAAAACTACACAGTGCTTATAAAAGGTGGCTTACTCCTTATTGTTATTATACTATCCAATTTTTAAAACACAGTTTAAAAATAAGCACTGAGTCTTGTTATTACAAGGCAGGCAAATGCTTCTCCCTCATTATGAAAAGACTAAACTGGTGATGCTTCTTCCTGAACATTTAGAAAAGAGGCAGTAAGAGTACTCTGGTTTGGGTTCCAGTGAGAAGCTTTTCATAAGGATCTTAGGATTGAAGAGCTCTAAGTTCAGGATATCTCAATGTTCAGAAAACCTAACTAAAAGAAGCCAAACCAAAACCAACCCACTTAACATGAACACAAACCTCTTTTCTTTTAGTAAATTTTACTATTAATACAGGGTGAAAGAAAATAAAAACCTAATAGGCTAAAACAAGTCAAACACCCACTCTACACAGATTAAAAAAAAAAACCTTCACAAAGGTCAACTGAAGTAATCCAGAGCTAAAACTGAATTGTGCAGATTTTCAGTGAAGTCATCAAAGTCATGTAACACAAACAAAAGTCGATTATATTTACACACTCAGCAAGCCCTCTAAGAAATGTGCCCCAAGAAGCATTAACCTGTTTTGTGCCATCCTGAAGACCCGCACATTTTATTTTTCAGATAGCTTACCATTTTTAATAGAGTGTGTTCTCTACCATACGGTAATGCTTTGGTACTATTCATACAGGGCCTCACCTGTCCTAAAGACTTGCCATTTCCCCAAGAGGCGCTTTAATTCTGCTTTAGAAGTTTTACATAAATTAAAATATTTATCAAATATTAATAAGAAGGGAGGTAGCACAGGACGCAACATATATAGTCAAGTTACCTCTCTGTATATTTAGAAATTACTTTCTCCTCCAAGATATTTGCCAACAGTAAGCTCAGTCTGTCCTGCTTAATAATCAGTAGTACAGGTTTGAATCTTCAGAACCTTGGCAAGGCCTTAATATTTCAAAATTATTAACAACTACCTCTAAGGGCAAAGTCCATGTTACTGAGTTATGACAAATTTATTATCATGAGGGAAAACAAGTGTAGCCAGCCATCTGAAAAAAAATGCCCCAACCACTGCTTCTCAATACAGAAAGACTAAAAACTACATACAGTTTATCATACAACAAATCCCATCTCTGTCCCCTGAAATTCCCCTAGTTTCATTCATTAGAAGGGGATTTTAAAAAAAAGACTTAAAGAGCACTTTACAGCAGCATTCAGCTTTCCTATGAAATACTCAGCATCTTAAATATTATGTACAACTCTTTTCTTAGTAAGCTAGACACTGGCTTCAGAGTTTGTAGGACTGGAGAAAATCAACCCATTCAAAACTACTCTAGAAGTTGTCTTTTGGCAGAATAGCAGGTATCCAAGTTACAAATAAGAAGGTCATTCAAGACCAGCCTGGCCAATGTGGTGAAACCCCATCTCTACTAAAAATATAAAAATTAGCTGAGTGTGGTGGCGGACACCTGTAAACCCAGCTACTCGGGAGGCTGAGGCAGGAGAATCACTTGAACCCGGAAGGCAGAGGTTGCAGTGAGCCAAGATCATGCCACTGCACTCCAGCCTGGGCAACAAGAACAAAACTCCGTCTCGAGGGTGGGAAAAAAAAGAGGGTCAGTTTGTTGCTTTGTGGTCTTTTCAAAATTTAGATGGTTTTTCTATTCCCCTTCCACATAAAAACCTCAGTCACCACCCCTGAGTGGAGATGGGCAGAGGCTCTGGCCCTTGCTCCTCTGGCTTCTCGGCAGCTGCTTTCTTATTGCTGCAGCAAGGCTTGAAGAGATGTGTGTCAATGAGGACTTCCCCAAAACGGCCTTTATAGATGATCCCACAACATATCTTCTGTCTAAAAGAAAAAAATGGAGAAGATACATCAATGAGGAAGAAAAACAGGAATACAAAAGAAATCTACTATTATAACCAGTCCAATATAACCAAACAATTATGCTTCTACAATCTTGCACATTCTAAGTGAAAGTGCTCCTAGAGGAACACCAATTAGCTAGGAAAGAGGAATTACCCAGGTCCCTTAAAGGCTACATTGGAATCTTCTTAAATATTGAAGATGGCATTTTGAGAGACAGCAGTCAGTTTCAAAGGCTGCCCCTCATGTTGTTAACTATTTCCTCCAAAATCACCAACTCTTAAAAAAAACAACAGCCACTATAAACAAGCTGATGCAGCTAGAATTTTTTTTCTTTATCAACTCCTGAGTGCTGAAGCAGTAATTTTTAATTAAATACTGGGTAGATAAAAGTATGTGTGTGGGCTGGGTATGATAGCTCACGCCTGTAATCCCAGCACTTTGGAAGGCCAAGGCAGGTGGATAACGAGGTCAGGAGTTCGAGACCAGCCTGACAAACACAGTGAAACCCCACCTCTTCCAAAAATGCAAAAATTAGCTAGGCGTGGTGGTATGAGCCTGTAGTCTCCCAGCTACTTGGGAGACTAAGGCAGGAGAATCACTTGAACCAAGGAGGCAGAGGTTGCAGTGAGCTGAAGTCACACCACTACACTCAAGCCTGGATGACAGAGCAAAACTCTGTCTCAAAAAAAAAAAACAAAAAACAAAAAGAAGTGTGTGTGTTAGCAAAGATATCAAAAATGACACACCACATACTCTAAGGAAAAAAGATCATTTCCTATGAAGCGCCCTCCAGGCCCCTCCTCAGTTCTATTTCACCTCATCTCATCCTCTCCCCGCTTAATTTTACATTTATCATTCCCTTTTCTTTCTACTTCTTGGTTTCACCGTATGTTGGCATCTCTAATCAAACTGCACAGTTATCCATTACACACACACACACACACACACACACACAGAATCACAATATATTCTGCAATGTCAATGTTTTGGTCAATATTAATTGAGATCCATACATATTATTGTAGAGCTTTATTTCATTTTAACTTATGTGTAATAGTCTATCCTGTGAATATGTAACACAGTTTTATTTATCTACTCTTATTTTAATGTACACATTAGCAGATACATCCTTCAGGTTTTTAGTACTTTATACTGCTGGCATATAGGAATCGAAACATCTTCAACTTTACTCAAAAACAGCCATTTATCAATATGGTTATAACTATTTACCACCTATAACTGACAGTGTTCTCATCACTCCATACCCTCTCTCCAACATTTGGTAATAGATTTTATTTTTGTTTTTTTACCAATCTAGTGAGTGTAAAATGGTATCTCATTGAAATTTTAATTTATATGTCCTTGATTTTCAAAAAGTTTGAACACATTATCATTTAATGAGTTATTTCGTGATTCCTTTCTAAGAGTGTCCATTTTTCTGTTGGTTTATCTTTTTCGTCCATTGTAGAAGTTGCTTGTATATGCCAGATACTAATCTTCTGTCAGATATAAGTGCTGGATATCATTTCACTTTCTTTATGGTGTTATTTCATGAATTTAAGTTCATAATTAAAATGTAATCAAACTTGGAGGGTTTTTTTTAAATGCTTAATACTTTGTCATAAAAAATCCTTTCTCACTCAAAAGTCATATTCTATTTTCTACTTTAATGTATCTGTAATTGGTGTTTGTCTATGGTATGAGATAGGGAACCAAACAAAATCAATTTTTCCACATGAATAACCATGTTGTTTATAATATCCTAGCAGCATTTATTGAACAGACCATTTTCACCCACAAATCACCCCCCATCATGTATCATGTAACAAGTTTCTGTGTGTGTGTGTGTGTGTGTGTGTGTGTGTGTGTGTACACGCACATGCATTTGTTTCCAGGCTCTCTATACTATTCCATTGGTTTTTCTACTCCTAGTCCAAAAACACATTTTATCAATTGCCATGGCTTTATAATATGTCTTGATTTCTGTTAGGGCAAGTTTATCCACATCTTTCTTTTCCTTCTGAAGATACCTATTTTGGGCCCTTTGCTTTTCTATATAAATTGTAAATTAGCATGTCAAGTTCCACAAATATGTTGGGGTTTTGACTGCAATTACCCTGAATCTACGAAGCGATGATCTTCATAACAGTCGGTTTAATAACATCTATGAATATGCTATACCTCTCAATTTATTTAGGTGTCTTTAAATGTTATTCAATGGCTGGGCATGGTGGCTCACACCCAGCACTTTGGGAGACCAAGGCGGGTGGATCACCTGAGGTCAGGAATTCAAGATCAGCCTGGCCAACATGGTGAAACTAAAAATACAAAAATTGGCCAGGTGTGATGGATGGTGCACACCTGTAATCCCAGCTACTCTGGAGGCTGCAACAGAAGAATAGCTTGAACCCAGGAGGCAGAGGTTGAAGTGAGCCAAGGTCACACCACTGCACTCCAGCCTGGGGAACAGAGCGAGACTCTGCCTCAAAAAAATAAATATATATAAAAATACATAAATGTTACAACATTGTATAATTTTCAAATAACTCCTCCAACAAAGGCATTTTGATATTTTACTACTAGGTTCTTTTATATTTCCTAACACTAAGGCAAAATGTATCATTCTAATACCTAGGTTTAAATCCTGCTCACTTACTGTGTAACCATAAACAAAGTACTTCCTCTTTGTACCTCTGTTTTCACATAATGCTTCACAGAATTGTTATAAAAATTAAATAAGGCCAGGAGCAGTGTCTCAAACCTGTAATCCCAGCACTTTGGGAGGTCAAGGTAGGCAGATCACTTGAGGCCAGATGTTCAAGACAGGCTGGCCAATATGGCAAAACACCACCTCTACTAAAATATAAAAATTAGCCAGGCATGGTGGAGCATGCCTATAGATCCAGCTATTTGGGAGGCTGAAGTGGGAGAATCGCTTGAGCCCAGGAGGCGGATGTTGCAGTGAGCCAAGATAACACCACTGCACTCCAGTCTGGGCTACAGAGTGAAACTCTGCCTTAAAATTTAAAAAAATTTAAATTTTCTTAAAAAAAAGAATAAATGGATATATCTGACCAGGCATGGTAGTTCATGCCTATAATCCCAGCACTTTGGGAGGCCGAGGTGGGTGGATCACAAGGTCAGGAGTTCAAGACCAGCCTGGCCAGCATAATGAAACCCAGTCTCTACTAAAAATACAAAAATCACCTGGGTGTGGTGGCGGGGGCCCTGTAATCCCAGCTACTTGGGAGGCTGAGGCAAAAGAAACACTTGAACCTGGGAGGCAGCGGTTGCAGTGAGCCAAGATCATTCTACTTTACTCCTATCTGGGAGACAGAGCAAGACCCCGTTGCCACAAACAAAACAAAACAAAAAGCATAAATTTAAACCATCTATAAAGTACTTACACTATACACTAGGCATGGTTCTAAGTGTTTACTGCTACTGGTACTACCACTACCACTATTACTATCAATATTGTATTGGCTAGAACCTTCTACATAATGCTGAATAGAAATGGTGATAGTCAACACTCTTGATTTGTTTCTGATCATACAGAAAATGTTTTCATTTTATCACAGTTATGTATTATGTAGGCTATACATTTTGTAAGACATCTGTTGTCTAAGTAAGAAAGTTTCCTTCTATTCCTACTTTGCTAAAAGTTTTGTTTTAAAAAATTAGCCAGGTGTGGTGGCACGCACCTGTAATCCCAGCTACTCAGGAGGCTGAGGCAGGAGATTGTTTGAACTCGGGAGGCAAACGTTGCAGTGAGCCAAGATTGCGCCACTGCACTCCAGTCTGGGCAACAGAGTGAGACTTAGTCTCAAAAGAAAGCTTTGTTTTAAACATTAAAGGAATGTTCAAATTTGTCAAACTCCTTCTCTGTGCCACTAAAATGACAACATCTTCCTTTAGAAACTATCAGTGTGGGCCAGGCGTGGTGGCTCACGCCTGTAATCCCAGCACTTTGGGAGGCCAAGGCAGGTGGATCATCTGAGGTCAGGAGTTCGAGCCCAGCCTGGCTAACATAATGAAACCCTGTCTCTACTAAAAAAACAAAAGTTTAGCTGAGCATGGTGGCACACGCCTGTAATCCCAGCTACTCAAGAGGCTGCGGCCAGAGAATCACTTGAACCAGGGAGGTGAAGGTTGCAGTAAGCTGAGATAGCACCACTGCACTCCAGCTTGGGCAACAAGAGTGAAACTCCATCTCAGAAAAAAAAAAAAAGAAAGAAACTGTCAATGTGGCAAATTACGTTAGTTGATCTTCTCATGTTCAAAACAATCTTACATCCCTAGAATAAAACTAGTGGCTGATGATACATTGTTCTGATATCAAACTTATATCAGCCTTAAAAATGCCTGGGGCCTATGCCCTATTTTACCTGTACTCTGGAAAAGAAAGTGCATGGGCCCCAATCATCTGTTCCGCGACGTTTAGTACAACTTGCCTATTGTGGCCTGGTATTTCTTCAAGGGAAGAGTTTTGCCCACTGAATCAACTCTCCTTTTTCTTTTTTTTTTAACATAGAGTCTTGTTTTGTCACCTAGGCTGGAGTGCAGTGGTAACAACAATTGCTTACTGCAACCCTAATCTCCTAGGCTCAAGCAATCCCTTCACCTTGGCCTCCCAAAATGCTAGGATTACAGGTATAATCACACCTGGCCTAAATCAATTTATTATGAGATTATCTCAGTTTTTCACTTTTTCTTGAGACAGCTTTGTAAGATGTGTTTTTTCTAGTACTATACCCCCTTCATCTGTATGTTCAAATTTATTGGCATAAAGTTGTCTATAATATCCTATTATTTTTTAAATTTCTGCTTTATCTATATCTAAGTTTCTTTTCTCTTTCTTAAAATTGCTTATGTGTACCATCTCCTTTTCCTGATCCACTTTATCTCTAGTACTTTTCTGTCATGTTTTTTTTTTTGAAGGACCAACTCTTAGTTTTACTGATTCTCTCCACTGTATATTGTCTTTCTACTCCATTTATCTGGGAATAGAAAATGTAGGTACCTTAATGTGATTTTTATTTTAACAATTTTAATAGGAAGAACATACACAATCCTACTTCTCTGCTCAATTCCTGCTTAATCCACTGCAATCATGTGTGTTACCAGCTGTTTGCCAAACTCCATTTAATTGCTAAAGAAGTAGAAAAACACTGTCTGTAATTAAGATGGTTTGCTTTTGAGAGACATTTTCTGTTTCTTTTACCTTTTCCAGTATGTGAGATCTAAAAAGGAAAAAACTGGTGTTCTGTTAGAACCAGAAGCCATCTCTGTGTCTGAGCCGTCATCTGACTGGTTACTGTAACAAGGAGATTGAGCAGGGGAGGCACTTGAGGTGGTACTGTGAGCATCAGAATCTGCAATAAAGATTAAAAGAAAAAATAAAATTTTCAATTTCACTACATGTAATTGCATCCAAACCTCAGCATAAGACACTGTGAATGAGTTGGTAAAAAAGACAAAGTAAAAAATAATTCATTTTCTATGCACTACTGGTATTTGAAGATATTCACACTAAAGTGTTTTTAAAAGAAAGTGAAAAGATGGAATAGACATACTTTTTCCTATTCCTCCTGCTTATACAACTAAAATCCCTGGATATTATATATAAAATAAACCTAAGACTCCAAAAGGTAAAACCACCTAGGGAGCTCAAGACCCAAGGCAAGCCATGGTGGTAGGTTCCTTAGTTTTTCCGGGTTTTCCTTTTGTCTCATAATGCCCAGCTTTGGAAGTGAAGCAGCAGCTACCCAGAAATGCCAATGGATACAGACAACCAAAACTACAACAACAACAACAACATAAAAATCCAAAACCCCAGTTAAAGCCTGATCTCTCTAGCAAAGAACTAGGAAAGGGCAGCCTAGCCAGACAGAAAACGCTTCTAGACAATTACCTTTCTGTTTCAGCCAAATCCATAGAAAAAACTGTGGGCACCTTTCCTAACCCCAGCAGAGGCTGAGGTGAAGAGTCTATACTTCCACTCTCACAAGACATATGAAACACCCCAACACCTATACCACGATGGTGTCAGAGGAAGCCTAGTGAAGTCAGGCCTTTCCTTACGGCCCACTAAGTACAAGGCCACCCTCACCATGTGGGAGCCTGAACTCTCCTGATACCCAGCAGTAACAAGGAGCCTCCCTCTCCCTCAAACCTCAGATATGTCAATGGAGGTTGAGAGAGAAACTCCAATTCTAACACCTGGTGTTAACAGGGTGGTAGTGCCCCTCCCTCTTTCCCTGCTCTGAGAGGTGTCAAAAAAGCCAGATAAAATAGAAGGTTTAAATAAAACTCAAAGTCTCACAACATAATCTGAAAATGTCCAGGTTTCAATAAAAAAATCACATCAGTTCAATAATCAGGAAGATCTCAAACTAAATGAAAAGGCCAACACTAAGATGACAAAGATACTGGAATTATCTCACCAAGATTTTAAAGCAGCCATGACAAAAATACTTCAGTGAGCAACTATGAACATGTCTGAAATAAATGAAACCATATCCTTGGCAAAGAAGTAGGAAGCCTCAGCCGGGCACGGTGGCTCATGCCTGTAATCCCAGCACTTTGGAAGGCCAAGGTGGGTGGATCACCTGAGGTCAGGAGTTTGAGACCAGCCTGGCCAACATGGTGAAACCCCATCACTACTTAAAAAATACAAAAATTAGTTGGGCATGGTGGCGTGCACCCATAATCCCAGCTACTCAGGAGGCTGAGACAGGAGAATCGCATGAACACAGGAAGCAGAGGTTGCAGTGAGCCGAGCTTGTGCCACTGTATCTCCAGTCTGGGT
>NW_022437006.1:52261-115720 GCF_009761245.1 Sapajus apella
GGGCAATTCTCCTGCCTCAGCCTCCTGAGTAGCTGGGCATGGTGGTGCGTGCCTGTAATCCCAGCTACTCAGGAGGCTGAGGCAGGAGAATTGCCTGAACCCAGGAGGCGGAGGTTGCGGTGAGCTGAGATCGCGCCATTGCACTCCAGCCTGGGTAACATGAGTGAAACTCTGTCTCCAAAAAAAAAAAAACAAAACAAAACAAAACAAATGAACAGAGCATGAGAAACCTGTGGAGCTTAATCAGACATACATCTACATTCATGCCATTGCAGTCCTGGAGGGAGAGGAAAAAAAGAACGGAGGTGAAAAAGTACTCAAATATAGTGGCTGAAAACTTGTCAAATTTGGCGAGACATAAACTTAAGTAAGATTCAAAAACCTGACCAAAGCCCAAACAGGATAAACCCAAAGAAATCCATGCCAAAACACATCACAATTAAACCTCTAAAAGCTAAACCAAGAGAAAAATCTTGAAAGTAGCCAAAGCATAATGACATTGTATCCATAAAGGGAAAACAAAAGATCCTGATTTAATAAGGAATAAAGGCAGTTCATTAGATGCAGAGCTAACCCTGATTTAATACTTTGCCCATTTATTATGAAGAAGACTTCATAAAAACATTTAAGCCAGAAAATAAGTTTCTTGGTTAACGGTCATTGTGCTACAAGGCTGTGGTTCTGCCACATCACAGCAATAGCACTATAATAAACCTCATAAACACAGGTGGAGCCTACCATACACCTTTCTATCTCAAGACAGGTGGACAGGACAATCCTTCAATTCAAATAACCAATCAAGTACTTATTAAATATTTATAAGGCATCAAATCCTATGTTATTTGCTGCATGGAAAGAAACAGACTAAAGAAAACTTTGGGGTTTTTTTTAGGTTTTTTTTGGGTTTCCTTGAGACCAGATCTTACTTTGTATCACCCAAGCTGGAGTGCAGTGGCACGACCACAGCTGGCTGCAGCCTCCACCTCTTGATTTTCATGCCTTAGCTTCTTGAGTAGCTACTACTACAGGTGTCCACCACCACAACCAAATAATTTTTTTGTATTTTTCGTAGACAAGGTTTCGCCATATTCACCAGACTGGTCTTGAACTCCTGGCCTACCAAGGTGCTGGGATTACACGTGTGAGCCACCATACCCAGCCAAGAAAACGTTTCTTGAATAGAGCTCACAATTATTTTACATTAACAAATATTTACATAAAACAGCATAAAATTAAGTATCTAAAACAAAGAAAGCACCAGTAGTATTTTTAATACGTTAATTTAGCAAACAAAATCCTCAAGAGTAGCAGGCTTTAAAGAAGTAAGTCTAATGGGATGTTTAAGACTTCCTAAATAATTTAACATCAGCAGACAGCTCTATGCTGCTGAGGAAAACCCACTCTCCTAGGAAGTGCTTAATATCTTTAAGCTATTTGAAATTTCAATTATCTGACCATTTTTTATCTGTAAAAATGTGATTTCATATGGTTTCATCAAATACCCGAAATACTAAGATATCTACAACTAACTACATACAAACACAGTATGGAAGAACTCTTCTAGAATGTGGATCTGGAAATTCTTCAAACTGCAATTTTAAGTCTTAAAAATTACCTAAGATTTGGAAGGTACAAAGGAGTGATTAGATGGCATCAAGTCAGTAGGGACAATGAGCAAAGTAAACGAGTAAAGTTGTGGAAGCCCAACACATTCCAGAAACTGACTCAGCTCAAACAAAAATAGGACCTTCAAACACTTTCTAGGAATTCTCAACTATATTTTCTAGCAAGCAGAAATCATTGCAAATTTTTGGAAAGGATGACACAAAAAGAATAGCTAACATTTATATAGGAATGTATTTTGTTTTACAAAGCTATTTTTTACTTGATTACCCCCATTTCTCTGAATGGAAAATTATGGTTAAACATCAAGTGACTCCAGACTCACACGTTTGCTAGTGACAAGAGCCAAAATTCAAATTCAGATCTATAACTCTAGTCACAGTACCTTTCTAGTATTATACCATGAAACGTCTTGAAAACACAATACAGGGCTGGGCGCAGTGGCTCATGTCTGTAATCCCAGCACTTCAGGATGCCAAGGAGGGTGGATCACCTGAGGTCAAGAGTTCGACACCAGCCTGGACAACATGGCAAAACCCCGTCACTACTAAAAATACAAAACTTAGCCAGCCATGGTGGCGTGTGCTGTAATCCCAGCTACTCAGGCGTCTGAGACAGGAGAATCACTTGAATCCAGAAGGCAGAGGTTGCAGTGAGCTGCGATCGTGCCATTACACTCCAGCCTGGGTGACAGAGCAAGACTCCATCTCAAAAAAAAAAAAAAGCTAAGAAAAGAGAATACAGGCCAGGTCTGTACAGGATGCACAGAAGCAAACACACAACCAGAAGCACAGACCATTCCGTGGGAGATATATAAAAATGCACATCTTCCAACTGCTTCAATACACACAGGTAATAGCAATTTATAATGTAACTGGGGAACGCCCTGTTTCAGTTTAAGCCTGCACAATCTACACATCTTATTATCAAAGGGATTTATTTTCAGTCTCCAACTACTATACAGCACAGTTTCACAATAAAAATCTAAAATTACACTGGATATATTCCCTTAAGTAAGGTAAAAGTTAGATATCACTTTCCCTATAATTAAGGGAAATAGCTAAGGATATACATATGCATAATCAATTCCTCCATCTTCAAGTAATAAAAGAAAATTAACGTTTCCTAAATTTTCATTATAGCATCTAGTAGTGAGGACCGGGCGTGATGATTCACACTTGTAATTCCAGCACTTTTGGGAGGCTTAGGCAAGAGGATTGCTTGAGCTAAGTTTGAGACCAGCCTGGGCAACATGGCAAAACCCCAGCTCCACTAAAAATACAAAATTTAGCCAGGCATTGTGGTGCACGCTTGTGGTCTCAGCTATTAAGGAGGCTGAGGCACAAGAATCGCTTGTACCTGAGAGGCAGAGGTTGCAGTGACCCAAGATCATGCCACCATAATACAGCCTGGGAGACAGAACAAGGCCCTTCTTAAAAAAAAGGGAAAGAGGCCGGGCGCGGTGCCTCACGCCTGTAATCCCAGCACTTTGGGAGGCCGAGGCGGGTGGATCACGAGGTCAAGAGATCGAGACCATCCTGGTCAACACGGTGAAAACCCGTCTCTACTAAAAATACAAAAAATTAGCTGGGCATGGTGGCGCGTGCCTGTAATCCCAGCTACTCAGGAGGCTGAGGCAGGAGAATTGCCTGAACCCAGGAGGCGGAGGTTGCGGTGAGCCGAGATCGCGCCATTGCACTCCAGCCTGGGTAACAAGAGCGAAACTCCATCTCAAAAAAAAAAAAAAAAAGGGAAAGAAAGAGAGGAAGGAAGGAAGGAAGGAAGGGAGGGAGGGAGGAAGGGAGGAAGGAAGGGAGGGAGGGAGGGAGGGAGGAAGGAAGGGAGGGAGGGAGGGAGGAAGGAAACATACATCTAATGACAATAATGGAAGGTAGAGTTAAACTTTAGGGAGGATGAGGGCTTGAGAGCTGGTATAACTAAAATACAAAGAGACACACACTTACATTTTTACCTAAATATTTTACTACATATCTACCACTTATTAAGTGACCCATATCAAGGTTAAATCACCCCTTTGTGCTTCCTATTCCAAGCTCTCAGATGGATGTAACAGAGATCATTACATATGTAAAGTGCTTTGTATACCAAAATGTTCAAAAGATATGTAAGCTCTCCTGCACTCCTCACTTTACCGTCACTAAACTTAGATGTCTTTTTCCACTATTCTTAAACAAGCATGATAACCATTTGTCTTAATTGATAATGTTTTCTCTAACAGGGTCCTATATAGAGTTTTTAAAAGTACTGAGAGCTTCAATGCAGGTCTACAATCCCTAGCCACAATTCTGAGAAAGCTCTGAAAACAGAAAGTGTATTCCTAAGCTATCTGGCCACAAAATGTGGCATGACCTAAACTATGATTATTAAGAAGACAAACCTGGACAGTCTATATACCATGTACTTATTCCACTAAATGTGAATACTGCTACTTTTTGCTGTAAAAATACTAATGTGTTTGGTTCAATAATGCTCCTTCAAACCCTCCCAAGGGTGATAGAGATATTAATATATAATAACATTATATGCAGTGTATTTCCTTTTCAAAATCCAAAATCTCAATTCCAAAATACAGATGTGCCACTATGGCAACCCCCCCCAAAAAAAAAAACTTCCAATAATAGCATGCGACCTGACACTAATTAGACATTCTCTTCTCATTTTATCACACAACACACTCTGCTCCTTAAACCTGAAAGCAAACCCTGAGGCTAGCTTTATTTCAATATGTGAGTTATGATTTCTAAAGTTATTTTCCAGAAAACCTGGACTTTGGTCTCAGATTGTCCTCTAATTATTTACATACCTTCTTGCACATCTCTAGGACTCAATTTCCTTATAGATAAAAATCAAGTAAACCAGCTAGAAATGCATCTTCTAGAAAATTAAGATGTAAATAAAGACATCAGAGTGGTCTCAGTACAATCTCAAGTGGTTAGCTAGTGGAAATACTCTTAAGACATCAAATCATAAAGAGTGCCAAGATTTCATAGAAATAAGATAACATCTCCACCGAGTCAACATTGCCTTCCAGTGCTCTTTATAAAAAGCAATAAAGGAAAAAATGATCCACACATGCCACACACCATCCCAACCAAAAAAAATTATTAAGCACTAATGTTTGAATATCAAACTTACTATGACGTTTAAATTCCTTCTGCAGTTTACTGATCTGGTTGCTTTTTATCCTGTTCCCAGATAGAGTTTTCACTTTCTTTGGTTTCAATGTAGTCTTTAGACTGGGTCCAGCCCTTGCATCTACCACCTGGAAGAAAATACTGAATATTTAATAATATTTTTAAAAGGATACCAGGGTATCCCCCTTTCGTTCAGATCCATGCCTATTTGAGAACCAAAGTTTTATACTAAAGAGGATGAGGCTCCATGTGCATCTTTAATCATCACATGAAATAAACGAATAAATATTATTTATCTAGTGAAGTTTTCAAAAATATTCTTCCTGTAAAGTGGGCAATAGTGGGAGTCTGTTGGAAAAAAATTTAAATAGATTTGTATATGGGATAATCATTAATGGATGACCCAACCAGGTTAAGAATCAAGCCTAAAAACAATTCCATTTCTACAGGATAATGTTTTGCAGTTTACAAAAAGCTTTCCTATATTTTTTATCTTCAGTACAAAGCAGTAAAGGGGCTATTTTTGTTACTCCAATTTTAGACTGAAGGAAAACAAGGCAAAGATAAATTATGCATTTTGCCTTATTTCACCAAGTGAGTAAATGGGTAAGGTGGTAGAAAGGGGAAAAAAACTAGAACCAAGGTCTTCAGGTCTATTCTTTGTTTTTTCACTATACACTTTAATCTCTGAGGTGAGTTACATGACGGCAATAGCATGTTCTCCCACAGTCTAGCCCAGCCATTGCTTTCAGCCCATATGATGCTATTTCTTAGGTATTCATTTACATTTATTATATGCAGATCTCTACCCCATGAAAAAGGAAGGTTGTTATCATCTTCACTGTTATAGCAACAATGCTATCATCAAAGGACAATGTAAGGCTAGTGTGAATAACTATGTGTTATACTTTCTATATATCTCATTCAGTTCTCACAATTGCTCTGTAAGATAGCTATTATCTTTGCACTTCATAAATAAATGTGAACTGCTCAAAGTACACAACTAGTATAAAGGCAAAATTCAAATCCAAGTCTGATTCTAAAACCTATGTGCTCATTAGTACCAACCTGAGTTCAAAGGATCATGTTATACAAAGAGATTTAAGAAAAAGGACTCATATCTAATTAACTCTGGGAATTACTGGGTTAAGCCTAAAAATATGTGAATGCTTACTGTGAATCTCCAAAAGGGGGGTATTGGATACAGCCTTAAGGAAATGCCACAACAGGCTATTCTGTTCTAAAGATGCCAAAATGTTAGGCAATTATATCTGAGCAGCAGCTAGTATTTTTCTTTAAACTTTCCAGACTTTTCTACCCTAGGGATATATTATTTCCTAAATTAGGGGAAATTAATGTTACTTTAAATATAATAGATATAAATGAGAAAAAAGAAAGATGGACTAACGTGATTCCAGTTTTTTTTTGATCCTGCTGGCAACTTCTTCCATCTTTTCACAAGCAGGACACAGGCATTGCAGATGTCTCCTGAACGCGTCTCATGCAATCTGATAAGAAAACAATCAAATCTTTATCAGTCTCCCTTACCTTAAAGAATTCATGCCTTCCTAAAATGCAATTTAAAAAAAAATGTTTGCAGGAAGGGGAGTAACTGAAGAAAATCAGTAGAGGAAATTTTCAGAAATCTAGGAAGAAGACTATGTAAGCACCAAAAAAGATTTTTTCCCTTTTTTGTTCATTAATACGTCTCTTGCACCAGAAATAATATCTACTATATAGCAGAGATTCAATAAATAGTTGTATGTATCAAGTAAAAAAAAAAAAAAAGAATTCATGAAAGCACATTTCTTTTGGGAAAAAAAAACTGTATCTATATATGGTTTACAGATACAGTTTAATCATCCTGGATGATTCTGTTTCTATAGTTTTCTATAGAATATTTCTATAGTATATTCTATAGTATATTTGTTTCTATAGTATATTTCAGAAATAAAGTTAACTTCTAGATCCAACAAACCTATTCCATGTACTGCAATTTGGTTATTTTGAAATGAGAAATGCTTTTAAAATTAAATAGGTCAGGATAGGTGCGGTGGCTCACACCTGTAATCCCAGCACTTTAGAGGCTGAGGCGGGTGGCTACTTGAGGTCAGGAGTTCGAGACCAGCCTGGCCAACATGATGAAACCCTATCTCTACTAAAACTACAAAAATTAGGTGGTGGCTCATGCCTGTAATTCCAGCTACTTGAGAGGCTTAGGCAGGGGAATCGCTTGAACCCAGGAAGCAGAGATCGCAGTGAGCTAAGATCATCACACCACTGCACTCCAGCCCAGACAACAAGAGAAAGACTCCATCTCAAAAAAAAAATAAGTTAAATAGGCTGGTGCGGTGGCTCACGCCTGTAATCTCAGCACAACTGAAGACCAAGGCGGGAAGATCGCTTGAGCGAAGGAGTTCAAGACCATCCTGGGCAATACAAGGAGACCCCATCTCTACTTTAAAATTTTTTTTTTACTTTTAATTTAAAAACTGCTTTTAAAATTAAAGAGTAAAACTCAAGACCTAGAAGAGATTCTGATTATCATGCTTTTAAACGATGCTGTTTAATTAATCTTTCTTGAAATGTGTAAATACATTTCTTTTTAGGTGGGGGTGTGGGGGTGAACAAAATCTCACTCTGTTGCCCAGGCTGGAGTACGGGTGGGATTATGGCTCACTGCAGCCTCAACCTCCCAGGCTCAAGTGATCCTCCCACCTCAGCCTCCCTAGTAGCTGGGACCACAGGCACATACCACCATACCTGGCTAATTTTTCTATTTTTTGTGGAGACAGGGTTTTACCATGCTGCCCAAGGCTGGTCTTCAACTCCTGGCTCAACCGATCTGTCCACCTTGGCTTCCCAAAGTGCTGGGATTACAGGTGCAAGCCACCGCACCCAGCCTGAGTAGATATTTCAAAAGTATCAAAATACTACCCCTTGACAAGTAAAATAATGTGCCATAATATTCCAGTTTCACAGCAAACAAAACCAGAGAGGCATTATAGTTTTAAAAAATGAATATGGCCAGATGAGGTGGCTTATGCCTGTAATCCCAGTGCTTTGGGAGGCTGAGGCAGCCGGGAGGATGAGATCAGCCTGGGCAACATGGCAAAATCCTGTCTCTACAAAAAAATAGAAAAATTAGCAGGGAATGGTAGTCCATGTCTGTAGTCCCAGTTCCTCAGGAGGTTGAGGTAGGAGGATCACCTGAGGCAAGTGAGGTCAAGGCTTCAGTGAGCCATGATAGTGACATTGCACTTCAGCCTGGGTGACAGAGTGAGTTTCTGTCTCAAACAAATGAACAAACGACCGTATGACTGGGTAAGGTGGTGCACACCCATAGTCTCAGCTACTCGGGAGGCTCAGACAAAAGGACCATTTGAGTCCAAAAGTTCAAGGCCGTCATGCAAAATGATCACACCTGTGAACAGCTACTGCACCCCAGCCTACACAACACAGGATGACTGTCTCTTTAAAAAAGAAAAAAAAGGGCCGGGCATGGTGGCTCACGCCTCTAATCCCAGCACTTGGGGAGGCTGAGGCAGTCAGATCACCTGAGGCTGGGAGTTCAAGAGCAGCCTGACCAACATGGTGAAACCCTGTCTCTATTAAAAAAAAACTTAAAAAAAAAAGAAAAAAAAGAATGATTTCCCATGTTAGAAATTACTTTCATCACTTTTTCTTATCAAACATTTGTTGATCATTTATTGTTAATCCTGGACTTTGTAACTATTATGAAGGTTGTCAAAAAGGTCTGTGCCAACCATGCCTTTTTAAATTTTATTTTTATTTTAATATTTTCATTTCCTCAACCTCCCAGGCTCAGGTGGATCTTCTCACTTCAGCCTCCAGAGTAGCTAGGATTACAAGCACAAACTACCACGTCCAGCAAGTTTTTTGTTTGTTTGTTTGTATTTTTTGTAGAGATGGGTTTTGCCATGTTGCCCAGGCTGGTCTCCAGCTCCTGAGCTCAGGTGATCCATCTGTCTCAGTCTCTCTAAGTGCTGGGATTACTGGCATGAGCCACTGCACCTAGTCAAGGGTAATTTCTTTAAAAGCATTTTTAAAAATTAACCACAAAAGGAAGACAACAACAAAAGGGTTTGTCTAGCTACAACTGTAAGGGGCTTCACAATTAACGTGGTAGCTCCTCATAATCTGGAAAAAAGTAGACTGTTGGTATTGTCTGATTCATTTATATAGCAGGTGACTTAAATAGCCTAGATTAGAATAAATGATTTTAATTAATAGCAAATTGTTCCAATCACCTTGCTTACAAATATTTCCGTAGGCTGTGTGTGGTATTTTTTCACTCTAAGAATAGTACAAACATCAGGTGATCTTACCCAAAACAGCTCTGGAAGTCCTTTTCATAGCGTTTACTGTCAGTGAATCGAGAACTGGAGGACTTAGCTCTGCAAATACAGCAGCCCTCTATACTTCGGTACATCTTTGGCTTGTGAAAACCAAACATCTTTTCTTCTGGGCAACAGTCTGTAAAGCCAAGGGAATGACACATCTTTGTTGAGGGCTGTAACAAGGAACCATTAAAGAGTTCTCTGTGCTCCACCCCACCCCCAAGTCACATGGTGTTATATGACCAAGCCAGACAGGCAGCTCAGGGGAAGACCTCCTGGATCTACCTCCATTCTTGGCACTAGCATGGCAAGTGTATAAAACAAAAAAGAAAGGCTTAGTTATTTAAGGAGGACTCTACCACCTCCTGACTCTCCTAACAAACTCACTCTAAAAATGGGGAAGAGGAGGAGCATTTTTTAAATCAGGTTTTTAAGTATGAAATGCTTAAAACATTTCAATCCTGTAAATTGTACAAACAATCCTGTAAAATAATGAAGTCATACACAATCAAGGATGCATCCTAAAATTTAAGACACACCTTTTTATTTTGCACCTTTGCATTAATGTGATTCTCCTCTGGGGAAGTTTTGAGCATTTACCATGACCGCTATTTGATACTAAGCACACAACTAGCTCACTATGCATCAGCCATACCACTCTGCCTAACGGGAATTCAGAGGGGATTTCTTCTGTGATAAGTGGGAAGTTCTAAGCAGCCAAGTTTGGCCCTGAATTGAAACTGCTGAAAGGAAGATGTAAAATTTACAAAAATCCAAGGTTAGAATTTAATAATAATAATTCCATAAATCATGAAGACAAAGAATGAGCTCATGCTGCCTGATCGCTGATCTGCCCCTTAGGTCTTAGAGGTTTCTGGACCTGTTCTACAAGGCTTCATGCCTGAGAGTAGTCACAGTGGGAGGCAAATGTCCCAGAGATGTAGAGTGAAATAAATTGTAGTTCTTCTGTTCAAAGAAAAAAAACATCTCAACATCAAGGAAGGAAGGAAGAAAACAACTCTGGGGCTGATGCAAGTATGTAGCTGGCAGTAAATCTGTACCTTAGGAAAAGTAATTTGGTATACCCAAATCAAGGGCCAGCTTCACCAGAAAATCTGGACTAAGAGAGGTGATGAAAAGGCAATGAATATGGAAACTAAACTCTAATGGACAAGTCCAGAAGATGTGTGTCTGTCTGAGGCTCTAACTACAAATTATCACAACATTATCACATAAAGCAACAATAAAAAGAAAATATATTTAGTGCCCATAGTTTTAGGCATTAACCACAGAAAATTATCAGTTGTTTTAGAAATAAACCGAGATAAGTAAATCTAAAGCTTCAGTACAGTCATGTGTTGCCAACAGTGGGGACATATTCTGAGAAATGCATCACTGGGCATCCTTGTGCAAACATCAGAGTGTCTTCACACAAACCTAGATGGCAACAGCCTACAATATCCCTGGGCTATATGGGATAGCCTACTGTTCCTAGGCAACAAACTTATACAGCATGTGACTGTACTGAATGCCATAGGCAACTGTAATATAATGGTAAGAATCTGTGCATCTAAATATAGAAAAGGTACAAAAAATATGGCATAATCTTTGGGGACCACCATCATTTATGCAGTCTGTGGTTAACCGAAACGTCCTTGTGTGGCATATGGTTGTATTTGTCTTTGGATTATCTTGTCTGATCCCATTCCTTTCCAATTCTGGTTAGTATACTACAGGCAGTATTAATGAAAATGATTCAGAACTAACCAAATATCCAGGCTTTTTATGTGTATTTTTGGATACCGAGGGATTTTGAAATATAATAGAGGTTTTAGAACTTTTAAAGAAAAATATTTTTTAAAACTTTTATTAGCAAATAATTAGCTAAAAACTGAAACTTCCCTTCAAACAGGCTATTGTTAATATAGCGTTCCTCTTCAATGTTCTTGCTGGTGAGAGAGGCAGGCAAAAGAATGAGATGGGGCAAGGAAGAAAACCTTGATACTTTTCAATAATTTAAACAGTTACCTCTAAGAATTGTTTTTTGTTTGTTTGTTTGTTTGTTTTTAGTTGATAATTATTTTAGTTGAATGCTTGGGAATTTGATGGCTTTGAGAGGAAGAAAAATGAGGAAGTACCCTCTACAGTAGTAAGAAAAGGTCTAGAGAGGCCTGTTCAAATGAGGCAGATATTTTTTTCTCAATCCAACAACAAACCCGTATGATAACTGAAAAGAAAATCATGAAGAAAACAGTCACATGTTGCTCTGGAAAAAACAATATCAAATGACAGAAGATTGCAGAAACAAAAAAGCCGAAGAGCAGTTATTGCTTTAATTTGTATATTCCTGTTTCAAGGCAAAATGTAATACAGCTCTCATCCGCATACCGCCCTGCAGTCTTCTCCAAACTCCCCCAACAGCTTGCATTACCATCAAGAAGGTCAGGGAGCAGTTCCTCTAATACCCTCCAGCTTCACCCATAGCCCTTGGAAACTTCAGCGTCTCTTCTCAGCAAGGACAAAAGAAGCAGAGCAAAAAAGGCCAGTTCATTCCATTAATACACAGACCAAATCCAATTATGACAGATAGATTCCTATCTCCACCCTCACAATCTCTTTCCCTTTCCCCATATGAACAAGTCCCCAAAGCTATCAGCATTCAGCTCATCTCTACGATGTGAACTACCTTCACTGAGGTTGGATTTGACCAAGACCCCATAGTTTGTGCCAGTTACCACACTGGCAAGCTGTTAAGGATGTTAGAGTTAGATGTAAATACTGAGGCTTTCTTTTTAATCAGCCAATGATTTTTTTCTGCTGGTGAGGACCTCCACAAAACTTACCCACCAGCCCCTGGCAAGATATTCCATTCAACATCTGAAGAATATTATTCTTAAACATAGGGGAGAATAGGCCGATGTTTTAAGATGTATAATCCATTTTTATATAGCTCCATGACCTTACTTTTCTCCTGACAAAATTCTTCTGCCTGAACACCTGAGAAGGATCTAAATTCTAGGGCTTACCCTCTTCCTAGGCAATGCTCAGTGAGAAATGCAATAAGGTGGCAGACACCTGTCCTTATGCAACACACAAGGAGCATGTGAACCTTTTAATGGATGACAACTTAATAAACCTATTAAGCCTTTTCTGAGCTTATCCCCACACTTAAGAGGCACCTGGGAATCTGCGGCAGCTACACAGGGGTTTCATTTTGGGTTTTGTTTACAGCATCCAACTTAAGCAGTGGTTGGTGTTTAACCATTTTGAGGTTTGGAGAGTCCTGATCTCAACTGAAAGTATTTTCAAAAATCTACAAACCCATTAATGTTTTAAAAAAACAACAAAAACACTACTTAATCTCTGGAGGAAAACCAAGGACAAAAAATGGCCTGTGAAACCAAGTTACATTATATATTTGATAAAGTAGTGAGTGGGCGTGGCATAACTTGATTTTAAACTGGAGATTTGTTTTTTCAAGCAACCCAGTGGTTCTTTAGAATACTGCTTTCCTATCACATTTGTGCAATATTAAATGATTTCTCCAGTAAAATCTATCTTATTTGTTCAAATAACACCAACAGCTATGAAACTTTATGTGATTTTTACCTCTATTCTCATACGCATCATATCACTCGGCACTATGTTTTAAAGAAGAAAGGTAATCTATCTGCTTTCTAATAGATTAACAGTTACAGCTGAGAACAGACCCCATACAATCTCACCCTTAAGCATGTGTTTGGGGGAAAGAAGAGTAAAAGCAAGCTTTGAAATGAAGCCAAAAATCAGGAAAAACTTAAAATACTAATTATGAACTGTCATTTGTCTTCTAAAATCAAATAGTGGTATTGTTGCAAAACTCTGAGTATACTAAAAGCCACTGAATCATACACATTATAAGAGTGAATATTATGGTATATAAGTGAGTGAATTTTATGGTATGTGAATGATCTCAGTAAGCCTGTTTTTTAGATATTTAAAATTAAGAAGGGCCAGGCGCTACACCTATAGTCCCAGTATTGGGAAGCCAAGGTGGGCAGAACACGAGGTCAGAAAATCGAGACCAACCTGGCTAACACGGTGAAACCCTGTCTCTACTCACAATACAAAAAAAAAAAAAATTAGCCAGGCATGGTGGCATGCACCTGTAGTCCCAGCTAACTGGGAGGCTGAGACAGGAGAATTGCTTGAATCCGAGAGGCAGAGGTTGCAGTGAGCTGAAATCGCACCACTGCACTCCAGCCTGGGCAACAGAGCAAGACTCCATCTCAAAAAAAGTGAAAAATAAAATAAATAAAACTGGGTTAGGAATTCACTTGTCTTTATCATCTTTATAAATTCAGCATCTAGGATGCCAGTCTCCTAGTAGGTATGTCAACCCAAATGAGAGACCAAGATAGGAATCTGAATCTCAGTCAAACAAAGTTTATTAGGCCAAGCTTGAGGATGTGCACCCAGGAAGCACAAGTTCCAATAGCTTATAACCTATGTTTCAATGTAGAGTATATGAGGCACGGTATTCATACATTATTTTAAACAGGGGGATACCTGCAGTACAGTGAAGCAGCAATTACATTCCTGTCAATTTGACTGGTATTCAGTGATGTTACACGTAAGGTAAATGTGGCTGAGTGGATAGGAGAGGTTAATAATTGTGTAGGCATCTCAGGGTCTGGCGGAAGGATGATTGATTCCGTCCTGTCCTTGTTCTATATTCGACACATAAGTTTACAACCAGTACCTGTTAGTAAAATAGTTAACAAACTCCAGTTACACATACACAAGGGGTCAGCCTTAGTTAATAGGCTATGGTTTTATTACCCGTATGTCCAAACTGCAGCCATCTTGGCGCACTTTTCTCTTTTCTTCTGACACTATCATCATCATCTACCTGTCTATCTACAACATGTTTTCTTAAGGTCCTTGAAATAGAAAAAACATTTCAAGATGTTTTTCAAGATTTCCGGGGTTACAGTTAAAACATGCCTATTTATGGGCGGTTGTAACACTTATCTGACATAGCTGCCTTTGCATGTACACATTCCTGAGCCAGAACAAATATTTAGAAGAGGCTGTGTCAATTCATTTTTCCTTTTATTTCCACATTTCACCTCTTTTGATCAAAATTTCTCTTTAGAGAACACAAATGATCATACCTTATGTCCTTTTGTCCCTCTTCATTGGGAAGGCTCATTCCCAGAAGTCACATCCCACACTGGAGGGAAAGAGGCAACATGAGGCTGATCTAGGCCTGAGGCGGGCATTCCAGGGGTATGTAGTGGAATCTGCTGCTAAGCTTACAGGATGATTCTATCTACATTGTGCTATCATAATTGGGGGAGAGGTGTTATTATTTTTTTAATCAAGACAGGGTCTCACTATATTGCCCAGGCTGGTCTCAAAACTCCTAGCCTCAAGCAATCTTCCCACCTTGGCCTCCCAAGTGCTAGGATTTCATGTAGACCACTGCACCTGGCCCATAATTCTGGTTTTGGCAATAGAATTACAGCAGTTGGTTATAAATATCCTGACTAATTTAACTGATAGTAACAGAAGTAAGATACAGACTATGATTATATCAAGGTTTGAGATCTTTTTGTAATTTTTAAGTGATGATTGGGCATTCACACATGTGTGAGATGTGCCTCCCTGAAACCTTGTTATGACATCAGCACTTTAACCATCTGACATGAAAAAGGGTTCCAACTGCAAACTGGAAGAAATGCTCCACTTCCAAAGGAAGCCAATTAAGTGGGTCAATGAGAAGATGGGTATTTTGTGCCTCTTGTAACCATTTAGCTTGCCTGGAAATCCTTTCTATGCAAGTCTCTACTTCACCTGAGGTATTGATATAAGTGCGGCAGGCAGTGTGAGCTACTGCACAGACTCCTTGTCCCAGCTACTCAGGAGGCTGAGGTGGGAGGATCATCTGAGCCTAGGGAGGTCAAGACTGTAGTGAGCCATGATCACACCACCACCACACTCCAGCCTGGGCAACAGAATAAGACCCTCCCTCAAACAAACAAACAAAAAAAGGCAATGTAATGCCCAAGAAGACAAAGCCCTTCAATTTGCCAGCTATTTTGCCAGCTATTTACACTATGTCCCCATCCTTGGGTTGGTGGGTGTGGCCCAATGCCACATACCAAAATGTATCCCCTAACTATTCATTCATGGGTAAGGTATTTAAAACATAAGTAAGCCACAGATTGGTTTTACTTCAGGCCTTACAAAAGCCTGCATAAGCATGATATTTAACAAATGAGATGTGCTGGCACAATTTGCTTTGCTTTTTCTCCTTTGGACTTTCGGTTGCCAGATATGACAGAAATGTTGGGAGGCCAGGAATGTGCAGGGACAGTGGCCTGGAAAAGGTGAAGTATGTGTTAGAGAATTTGTCCCTGATTGGTTTAGTGACAGACAGGCATGAGAGTGGTGGGGAGGGGTAAGACTGGGGGGATATTATTAAGCAGAGAAAGAAAATATGGCTTGGCTTTAGAAGCTGAATTTGAATTTGGAAAGTGACATTTGGAGGGAACTCATGCAAGTATATGGTAACATTTGGAGTGTCAGAAAAATCAATCACTGGCGCAACAAGTAGCATGTAATGATCTTGAATGGCCCTTGGAAGGTGGTGACAAATGCAGCAGTCTAAGACAATGCCTCCATCTGCCACACTTTGGGAGAGTTTAACTAATGAACTATTTTTCCCATCCCCAGCAGAGACCCTGAAAAGTCAAGTGTATATATATAGGTGGCCATCATGTGTATAGAAATGTTAACCAGATTATATATCCTATAAACTGAGTCAAAGCAGACAAGGCCAATAGTTCCCAAAGTAAATATATTACTCTAAGAATGTTTAGACAGGAGATCATACAGGCCTGGTCTGAAGTCTTGGGTCAATTAGCTGTCCACTCAGATGTTGTCAACCTTTTGTCTTGGTTTCAGGGTTGAAGCTGTTTGGTGAATCAGAGACAGGGATCTTTGGTGGGAGTCATGGTCCATTCAGGAAGTTGTGCCTTTTTAAGGTGACAGATATGGATCCATGAGTCTACACCCTTTAACTCTGCTGCCCATGGATTAGTCAACAGTACCTGGCAGGGGTCCCTTCACCATGGCTGGAAGGAGTCCTTTACGAGAGGTCTTTTCCAACAGACAAAATCTCCAGGTTGGAGGACATGACCAGAATCTTCATCTCCCAGGAACGTACTGTGGGACATGTCTTGTACTAAGGCCTGGCTTTTCATGAGTTAGTGAACAAGTCCCTTACAATCGTGCAAGATGTCCCCATTCACTAAATTTGGATCAGTCATCTTGATTCCGATGTGTCTGGGTCTTCCAGTTAGAATTTTATGAGAAAAGAGTTGATAAAGGGATGGATCAAAGGTTGAGCAATATCAAGGGGAGTGCCTTCGGCCAGCAGAGGTTAAAAGCCTTCATAAATTTAGGCAGTTGTGTTTTCATTATTCCATTGGTCCCATTCTATCAATCCAGGTTTAGCCCATTGTGTTTTATTATTCCATTGCTCCATTCTACCAATCCTGAGGACTAAGGGTGGTAGGCACAATCAAAATATTGAAATATAGGCCATTTTTTTTTAAACCAAGTCTCACTCTTGGTTTAAAAAACAAACAAAAAAAAAACAAACCTAGGCTGGAGTGTAGTGGCGCGATCTTGGCTCAGTGCAACCTCTGCCTGCCAGGTTCAAGCAATTCTCCTCCCTCAGCCTCCCGAGTGGCTGGGACTATAGGCATGCACCACCATGCCCGGCTAATTTTTGTATTGTTAGTAGAGACGAGGTTTCACCACGTTAGCCAGGCTGGTCTTGCACTCCTGACCTCAGGTGATTCGCCCACCTCAGCCTCCCAAAGTGCTGAGATTACAGGCATGAGCCACCATGCCCAGCCCCAAATTTTACAAATGCTTAATAACCTAGGCAGTAAAATGAGTTCCCCTATTGCTGTGAAATTCAAAGGGGACTCCCCAAAATGGAATAATCCTTTCTAATAAGATTTTACCCAGTGCCATTGCCCATCAGCAGGGTAAATCCTCAACCCAATAAAAAAACATGCAATCATTACCAATACACAGTTAATTTTTAAAATGGTGGCAGCTAGATAAAATCAAGCTACTGTAGCTCAAAAGGTCTAGGTAGAAGAAAATGGCCTTGAGACCCATAAAGGAGTTTTCCAGGATTATGTTTTGGGTAGATGGAATAAATCTTCTGTGCCATGATGATCAATGACAGTCTCCAGCAATACTGTTTATAATAGTATATCATTTTATCTGAATTCCAATAGGTCAAGCCGTAAATGTATTCCATGCGGGGCATCTGAAAGCCACTGGGTTAACGGTTTATCATTAGGTCCATACTGTAGTTCAGTTTTGGGGAAAAAGTACCCCCAGTTTCATTTCCAGGTAGATCTTTCTTCTGTGGAAGCTAAGTCTTGGCTTTCCTTTAGCATAGACTTAAGTGTTTAAGTCTCACAATCATCCCCAGGATCGGGCTGGTGACTCAAATGCAGCTCTCTTAGCTACTGCATCAGCAAATTGATTACCTTGACTCTACGTTGTGTCTAATTCAGAGTAGCCAGGAACCTTCATAATTGCCAAGAGAGAGCTCCAAGACTTGTCTATTTGTTATGGGTTGCCATGAGAACCCATAGCATTCCAAAGTCAGAAGCACCACCAGATGCATAGGGGCATAATTTGCCACCTTATTCTTTGCTGGTTGACAAGTTTTAGTCACAGCAATCAGTTCAGCCAGTTGGGCTTACTTGGCCTGAAGAAGACTAGCTTCATTGATCATGGCACATCCTGCTTTAAACTTGCCACCTTCTCCCCTCAAGTAAAATACATCTGTAAACCATTCTATCTCAGCATTATCTAGTAGTATTTCTTGTAGGTCTGTCCTTGGGATAAAAGGTTGCCTGTGTCATCAGGACAAAGTCATGAGAGGTCTTGTCAAAAGAGTGGCTAGGCCTGGTGCAGTGGCTCATGACTATAATCCTAGCATTTAGGGAGGCCAAGGTGGGTGGAATGCTTGAGCCCAGAAGTTCGGGAACAGCCTGGGCAACGTGGTAAACCCAGTCTCTACAAAAAATACAAAAAAATAGCCAGGTGTAGTGGTGCACACTTGTAGTCCCAGCTACTGGGAAGGCTGAGGCAGGCGGATCAACTGAGCCCACTGGGGTCGAGGCAGCAGTGAGCTGTGATCACACCACTGCACCCCAGTCTGGGTGACAGAGCAAGAATATCTAAAAAGAAGAGAGAGACAGACAGAGTGGCCAGGTTACAATTATTGCAACAAGAGATGGTAACACATTAGAGGATGATAAAAGTAAGACCTAATAGGAAGCTAATTTATTAACAGAAAAGTGTTGAGTATGATGAGAATTCACCATGTTAGCCAGTACCCTCAATTGAATATGGAATGAAGGCGGTAAGGTGGAGACACCATGACTATCTTTTCAATAGTTTTATATAGAAAGGCTGTAGCTGATATTGCCCTCATACCAGGGGGCATTCCTGGAGTCATCAGATCTAACTGTTGACTAGAGGTCTTTGCTGGTCACCATGTCTGAGTCAACATACCACATGTGTTTCCTCCACCTCATGAACAGAAAGAAAGTTCATAGTTTGGGTGTCTTATTGCTGGGGCATTTACTAATCTTTTTTTTTTTCTTTAAGACAGAGTCTCGCTCTATCACTCAGGCTGGAATGCAGTCAGCTCATGCAACCTCTGTCTCCCAAGTTCAAGTGATTCTCCTGCCTCAGCCTCTCTCGTAACTGGGATTACAGGCATTTTGACACATCTGGCTAATTTTTGTATTTTTAGTAGAGACGGGGTTTCACCATGTTGCCTAGGCTGGTCTTGAACTCCAGGCCACAAGTGATCTGCCCACCTCCGCCTCCCAAAATTCTGGGATTATAGGCATGAGCCACCGCATTGGGCCTACTAATCTTTCTTTAATTTGCTGCACGGCTGGTTGTCCCTCACGAGTCCACATAATGGGATCAGGCTGGTCATTCTTTAAACAGGTATAAAAGGGTTGGGTCACACAATATAAATTTAGTATCCAGCTTCTGCAATAGCAAGCCAACTCCAAGAACCCTCTAAGCTATTTTTTAGTAGTAAGCATCAAAAAAGCTAAGATTCCTTTGATTCTATAGGGACTGACGTTCAATCCTTTGTCTGACATGACATGTCCCACATATCTGACCTGAGAAAGGCAAAATTAAAGTTTATCTTTAGACACCTTGTACTCTTTCATGGCCAATTGAGGTAAGTACAAGTTTTCTTCTTCAGAGGAAGAAAGTGTATCAGAGCAAAGTGTGTAAGGATCCACTGAGAGAAGTCTGAGTCTGCTAAATTCAAATTTCAGTATTTCGGAAAAGTAAGTGGGGCGCTGTATAACCCTGTGACATCACAGTTCAAGTATACCATCATTCTCTCCAGATAAAGGCAAACAAATACTGACCACCTGGATATATAGGGATGCTTAAAAAGGCACTACAGAGATCCACAACTGAAAAATATTGTCAGGGCTGGGAACAATGGCTCACACCTATAATCCCAGCACTTTGGGAGGCCAAGGTGGGCAGATCACTTAAGGTCAGGAGTTCGAGACCAGCCTGGCCAACATCATGAAACCCTGTTTCTACTAAAAATACAAAAATTAGCTGGGCATGGTGGTGTACACCTGTAATCCTAGCTACTTGGCAGGCTGAGGCAGGAGAATCACTTGATCCCAGGAGGTGAGGCTGCAGTGAGCCAAGATTGTGCCAATGCACTCCAGCCTAGATGACAGACTGAGATTCTCTCAACAAAAAAAAAAGTTAAAAAAAAATATTGTCTGACATTTGGTATGGCAGACAGGAGTATGAAGGTTAAGAAGTGCTGGATTTCTAGGTATTATAATACTGTCTACAGCCCTTAAGTTTTGTACAAATCTCCATCCTTTCCCATGTGATTCCTTGACAAGGAAAATAGGAGTATTGCAGGAACTGGTGCAGGGAATAATAAAAGCTCTCTCAAGATAATCACATGATTGGGGCAACTCCACCTATGGCTCTTGTAGTGGTTATTATTTTAATTAGGCAAGGGTTTCTTAGTGTTAATCTCAACCTTTATTGGAGTAGCTGAGAGTATCTTTCCTATGTCTGTGTTAGACTGGAACTACAGCTGGGTAAGAAATAGTTTCAAGTAAATGCTCAGCTTCTGGCATTAGTAGGAAGGTTGAAGTTTGAAAGGAGCCTTATGATTTCCTTCCCTTTATTAGATTTCATTTATTTTTCCCATTTTCCCAATCATATGAAGGTATCTTTACACCACTCACAACAACTTGTGATTATATATATCTATAATGGAGTTTCACTCTTGTTGCCCAAGCAGGAATGCAACAGCATGATCTTGACTCACAGCAACCTCCACCTCCCGGGTTCAAGCAATTCTCCTGCCTCAGCCTCCCAGGTAGTTGGGATTACAGGCATGGCATGTGCCACCAAACAAGGCTAATTCTGTATTTTTTTTAGTAGAGATGGGGTTTCTCCATGTTGGTCAGGCTGGTCTTGAACTCCCGACCTCAGGTGATCTGCCCACCTCAGCCTCCCAAAATGATGAGATTAAAGGCATGAGCCACTGCGCCCAGCCAACTTGTGATACGTTATCAGGGCATTTTTTGGTTTGCTTTCCCCAATCCCATGGTTCCAGTTCCAGAAACATTTCCCACTTTGAGGAAAAAAATATGACCATTATGGATATTGTTGAAATTTCAATCCAGGTTAAACAGGGGCTTCTGGGCATCAGGAAAACATGGGATTGGCTGAGGGTATCACATTCATAGCCCTTGGGAGGACGCCAAACCCAATGAACCAGTAAGGCAAAGGTGTGAATTTAAAGCAAGAGATAGGTTTATTAGGTATACCCATGCTGTCAATCTTTTCATTTCTCTGAGAAATGGGATTTCAAGTAAAGTAGAATTTATAACTGATACAGCAGTTCATGTGCCTATTATTGTGTTAATTTATCCCAAACAGTGAGTTAAAGCAGAGAATTGGGAAAAAATGAAAACCCATTATTTCCTCAGAATAGCCCGTAGTTCTCCAGTTTATCATCCTGTTGTTTCCATTTCAGTATCTTACAATTCCTTTTAAAATGCCCTAGTTTCCTGTAGTAGTGACAGACAAGGGGAGAAGATCTCTCAGGACCAATACACTTAATTTTCTTCCTCTTGGCCTGGGAATTTTAAGAGGTTAACTGTTACCACTGTTAAGTGCACAGCCTTTTAGTTTTCGTTTTTTATCAATGTGCAGGACAACTGTTCAGCTAAGTTGACCAGTCATTAGTTCTGGCCATCACCTAGTCATGTGACATTTGACAAGAGTGGCTAGTGCATCGTTCAAATTATTTGGGGGTTTTTTTTGGGGTTTTTTTTTGTTTTTTTTTATTTTTGAGACAGAGTTTTGCTCTTGTTGCCCAGGCTGGAGTGCAGTGGTGCAATTTCGGCTCACCACAAACTCTGCCTCGGGGGTTCAAGTGATTCTCCTGCCTCAGCCTCCCAAGTAGCTGGGATTACAGGCATGTGCCACCATGCCCAGCTAATTTTGTGTTTTTAATAGAGACAGGGTTTCTCCATGTTGGTCAGGCTGGTCTTGAACTCCCGGCCTCAGGTGATCCGCCTGCCTCAGACTCCCAAAGTGCTAGGATTACAGGTATGAACCACTGCACCCAGCCTGGGAAATTTTAATTTAATACAATGTCATTTTTATTGTTTTCAAAGTTGTCCACTGCCATCTGCAATGTTGTTCTCATGTTTTATCAAAGCTAGTAAAAAAAAAATCTAAAACAGGCCTACCTGAATTCTAGCATTGCTGGATTTTAATCCAATCTATGATCTTTTGAAAAACCAAGGGAATGGCATTTAACAGAGAAGGTGGTCATGCTCATGTGTCTTTGAGCCATATTCTGAAAGTTGGGGAGCTGAGTGCACAGAGGTCATACTGGATTTTCAGGAACAAGATCTGTTAGGGGATCCAACCACACTGTGCTTTTTCTAGCTATTCCTTAGCTCTAGCAGCTGAAACCAGCATGTAAACAAGTCGATAAATGTCAGAAAGACCTGGGTCATAGGTTTTAATTGCGAGTTCAAATTCTTCGGTAAAGCAAATCGGATCTTCATAAAAGTCAGGAAATTCCTTAACTATGGCCCATAATTTGACCTTGGACAAGGAAGGGCTGATAGAGAATCAGGATTCCAGGCAGGCCAGGCACACATGCTGCTGGTACTGGAAGTCAGCCACCAGGACAGAACAGGAGCGAGCCAGTGAGTGGGTCCTGCAGGCCCCCGTACCTAGGACCAAGCATGGCAGCTGCCAAGGTGGCTTTAACCAAGAGAGTGGATCCAACTGAGCTTATAACAGTATTTTTAAAGCATGCAAGCACTGAGAAAAATGGTGAATTTTTCAGGTCTCCCAACGACTTTGTCATTCGATACTTGAACGTTTTTGGAGAAAGCCAGCCTAATCCAAAGAATGTGTTACTTTTAAGTGGAGTGGTGGGTCAGACCAAAGACGGAAGGAATGTTGTCCCAGTATTGGTGATGCTAAGTTTGATCACTTGATAAAGGTGGCATCCACCAGATATTACTATTGTAATGATTGGCGCATTTTCAAGAAAATGTGGTCTTTTAATAGGTCCTGCATGCCCCCTGATGGTTTGTTTATGGTAGCCTTTCAGCCGTTTCACAAAGCTGGCAAAGGAGAAGTAACTTTTGATCAGAAAGAGGACAGTACCAGCAGTCTACAGGTCTCATCCAAGTCACTGTTCCCTGGTCCCAATGGTAACAACTGGCATTTATCACCATCAATTGGTTTTGCCTGTTTAAACTTAATTGCAACTATACAGAAAGTACTCTTCTGGTCTGGCTTCTTTTGTTTAACATTTCTGAGATTAATCCATGCTGTGTGTATTTTTTATTTTTCTTGACTGTAGAGAATTCCATTGTGTGACAACATATCCATTCTAGGTTCAATAGACACTTTGGAACATTTTCAGTTTTGGCTACTACAAGTACTGTGTTTTCAACATTGTTTTACCTATGTTTTGATATATGTGTGTCAATATTTCTAATAGAACTGCTGAGTCATAGAAAATATGTATATTTAGCTTCAGAAGGTCTTGCCAAACTGTTTCCCAAAGTGATGGTACCAGTTAACACTCATACTATCACTGTATGGTGGCATCATTTATTTTGGATCTTTGCCACCGCTTGACATCAGTCATTTTAATTTTAGGGATATCTCACTATGTGGTTTTGATGAGCATTTCCCTGATTCCAAATGGGTCATACAACTTTTTTTCATACTTATTGGTCATTCGGGTATCCTTTTCAATCATATGCCTATTTTCTGGATACAAAACATTTGGTGGTTATATGTTTCACAGTTATCTTTACTCTGTGCACTGTTACTCACTGAACTGAGTCTTAAGGAACTTAAGTTCCTAATTTTAATGTAGTACAAGTTATCAGCATTTTCTTTTGCAGCTAGCTCTTTTTGCATCCTGTTTAAGAAATCTTTGCTTTCCTCCAGGTCCGGAAAATAATCTCCTGTATTATCTTCCAGAAGCTTGTTTTCCTTTCAAATTTAGATTTTAAATTTTCTAGAATTTGTGATATTTTTACATGGTATTAAAGGTAAGGGTTAGATTCTTCCCTGGCCCTCTTCCCTGCGGATATGTGTATCACCCAGCACCATTTAATGAAAAGATCACTCTTTTTTTTTTTTCTTTTTTGAGACAGTCTTGCTCTTTCGCCCATGCTGGAGTGCAGTGGTAGCAATCTCAGCTCATTGTAACCTCTGCCTCCCAGGTTCAAGCCATTCTTCTGCCTCAGCCTCCTGAGTAGCTGGGATTACAGGCACCCCCCAACATCCCCAGCTGTTTTTTGTTTTTTTGTTTTTTGTTTTTTTTAAGCAGAGACGTGTTTTCTCCATGTTGGCCAAGTTGGTCTCAAACTCCTGACCTCAGGTGATCTACCCGCCTCTGCCTCCCAAAGTGCTGAGATTACAGGTGTGAGCCACCACACCTGTCCAAGATCACTCTTTTTTTTAATTAAACTGCAGTGGTACTGCTGTCATAAATCCAGTATGGGGCTGTACCTGAATGTTCTATTCTTTTTATATAATTGTATATTATCCACTAATACTATACTACTTACTACAGCTTTGTAAGTCTTACAACTTTATTCTTCTTGGCTATTCTTGGCCCTGTTCATTAGCAAAACAATTTTAGAATAAGTTGTTAATTTCCACAAACATCCTGCTGGGATTTTCAATACTATTGAATTGAATATGTGTAATATCTGTGTGTATATGTATACTTAAATGTTTTAATCCCTTAAAAAGAGTTAGAGAGAATCGGGAATCCCCCACCTATCATAGGCTGTTCCTAGAATGATGCAGCCACAGGAAGCATTCCTGTAGAGTTCCTGTCCCTCACTTCTGAACTAGAGGTTGCTGCCAAGGTAGGTGGAAGAACAAGAGCAGGGGCCTTTGGAGCCTTGTTCCCTGTCACAGTATGTTTAACAAGTGACAGACAAGGAGAAAGAGATGGCAGAAGAGGAAAAATCAGATCCAGCCTGAGAGTTAGAAAGATGAAGATACAGTAAAGGTGTAGGGGTGGTGAAGGAGGCACCAAAGAGTAAAGAAGGTACCTCTGAAGATTCTTATTTTAGTAGGAGAGACAGTATATATGAGAGCTTTCTGTTAACACCTTTAATTTGTTTATTAGCATCCTGTAAGGAACAAAGGTCATCCTACCCACTTTTGCTACTTTCAAGATACCACTGGAAGTGGCTTCCCCATTCTGGTTTGCTTAATTTTTGCACTAGCACCTTCCATCCTGGTCTGCATATATGGCAATTTTGGCATATCAAAGGATCTGCATTTAGGCCACTGTGATTTAGTCATCCTTAAGTCATCGTGGTCCATTTGGTTAAGTAATTACACAATGAGGGACTGATCCTAAGTACTGTATATTAACCCAGTTGTGGTTTGTAAAGGTGGAATCTGATGCTCTACAGTTGCAGGGGATTTAGTCAATTTAGAGGCTTTGTTCTCCATAAGTTTTAATACCTTCTCATTAGATTGACTAAGTCAGGAGGTGTTCTGAATCCAAATGTGTTACTTGCAAACACAAAGGTTGAGGATGCACACCCCAGAAGCACGAGTTCCAGTAGCTTAAAACCTGCGCTCTGAAGTAAGACTACATGAGGTACAGTCTTTATACATTTATTTTTTAAACAGGAAAATGCGTGCAGTATGGTGAAGCAGTAATTGATAATTTGGTTCATATTCAGTGATGTTATGCCTAAAGTAAAGTAAATATGTGGTTGGGTGGGTAGGAGAGAAAAGTTAATAATTGTGTAGGCACCTTAGGGTCTGGTGGAAGGATGATTGATTCCATCCTGCCTTTGTTCTATATCTGATCAACAAGTTTACAACCAGTATCTGTCAGTAAAATATTTTAACAAACTCCAGTTACAAACCCAAGGGGTCAGCTTTAGTTTGTAGGCAGTGGTTTTATTACACATATATCCAAACTGCAGCCATCTTGGGCCAGTTTTCTCTTTTCTTCTTACACTATCTATCATCATCTGTCTGTCTGTCTACAGTATGCTGCCTGAAGTTTCTTCAAATGGGACAAACATTTTGAGATGTTTCTCAGGATCTGAGAGGTTACAGTTAAAACATACTTATTGATAGGAGTTCGTAACGCTTATCTCTGACATAGCTGCCTTTGCACATACCCACATTTCTGGGTCAGAAAGAAATTTAGAAGAGGTCTGTGTTAATCAGATTTTTCTTTTACTTGTTTTCACAGGTGCTTAAATGTGTTGCTTAAATTTTAAGTTGACATTTGTATAGCACTTTACATTTTACAAAGCACTTTTTCTGGCATTCTTTCTTTGGCTAGTATTAGCCAAAAACCCAAAAAAAATTTTAATACTATAAACAGTTAAAAAACAACCGGCCGGGCACAGTGGCTCACGCCTGTAATCCCTGCAGTTTGGGAGGCCGAGGTGGGTGGATCACCTGAGGTCAGGAGTTCAAGACCAGCCTGGCCAACATGATGAAACAGCGTCTCTACTAAAAATACAAAAATTAGCTGGGTGTGGTGTTGCGCACCTGTAATCCCAGCTACTCAGGAGGCTGAGGCAAGAGAATCGCTTTAACCCAGGAAGTGGAGGTTGCAGTGAGACGAGATTGTGCCACTGCACTCCAGCCTGGGCAACGAGCAAAACTCAGTCTCACAAAAAAACAATCAACCATGCTACAATTAATTATAGCTTTGTCCAAATTAATTGAATATCCCAAAGTTAAAAAGATTAAAAGTAATAGCTAAGTCAGCAAAAGCAGTTAAGAGAAATAACTGTAATTATATGGACAAAATATATATAAACAAAAAAATAAAGTTTTAAAATGCAACAATCAAGTCTAAACATCTGTTTTGGTTGATTTGCAGGGGTTTCTTCTACTTTAAATCTGTGGGTTTCACATACGTTTAATGATCAACTTAATGATCTTGGTGTTGATGAGTCAAGAAAAGAATGAAATAACCACAATATATCAAAGATAAAAGGGACAATTCTAATCTTATCTAATGAAACTGGGAAGCCAACGATCAGGAATAATGTATAATTCTACATTTAATGCAACACGTAAGTTTACTGAGTATAATAATATACATAGGAAAGAAAAAGAATTTCACAGCAATAGTTTATATTAAAGATGCTATTTAAGAAAAGTTGTCTGATAAATAAAATTAAAGATTACCGCCGGGCGCGGTGGCTCAAGCCTGTAATCCCAGCACTTTGGGAGGCCGAGGCGGGTGGATCACGAGGTCAAGAGATCGAGACCAGCCTGGTCAACACGGTGAAACCCCGTCTCTACTAAAAATACAAAAAATTAGCTGGGCATGGTGGTGCGTGCCTGTAATCCCAGCTACTCAGGAGGCTGAGGCAGGAGAATTGCCTGAACCCAGGAGGCGGAGGTTGCGGTGAGCCGAGATCGCGCCATTGCACTCCAGCCTGGGTAACAAAAGTGAAACACCGTCTCTCAAAAAAAAAAAAAAAAAAAAAAAAAATTAAAGATTACCTCTTATAAATCTCAACAATACCCAATACTTTTCATTTTAAGGTCCAACCAGAAAACAGAAAGAAAAATGCTGAAATGCAAATTTTAGAGCTATAGTACCCTTTTTTATATGGAATCAGGAGACAGTGAAATGGTGATGAATTTAATTCAACTATTTTCACGTCTTTTCAAATCTTTTAAGTGTTAACTTAACATTTAAGGATATGGAAAGGGCTCTTACTATGATGAATTTAACATCTGTTAAGCTCACCTTAGTTGGTATGCATGCTTGGAAGGACACTATTAGTTTCTCTAACATAACTTCCCCAATCCCACTTTCTAGATTCCTTCTTATGGCTTTTTTATATATTCAGAAGTAAAGGGTCTTTTTTAATATTCATAAGTACCTTTCAAAACTCAATAATGCCACTGGGTGGACTACATGGAAGAAAATTGAGAGCAGTAGTCCAAAGTGGTACATCTACAGTTAACTTCACAACTTGTCTAAATCATCTTGAAAACTGAAATTCTGATATGCACAAATTAGGTGAACAACCTCCCAAATGAAACTATTCTTAGTTTCCAACAAACCAAAACCCTGGCTTCTAATTACCATTTTTTCTTTCTAAAAATCAACTGGCCTAAGCCTTTTAAAAAAAACACAAGATAGTGGAAGTGACTTAAACTTCAATGAATTTTCAGGCTGGCTAAATTTTAGTGTCTTCACACCACAGAATGCTGTTTCAACTTTTAAGAAGAATGCAGTAGTAGGGCCGGGCGTGATAGTTTATGCCTGTAATCCCAGCACTTTTGGGAGGCCAAGGTAGGAGAGGAGAATTGCTTGAGCCCAGGAATTCCAGACCAGCCAAGGCAACATGATAAAACCCCATCTCTATAAAAAATAAAATGGAAGGAAAGAAGGAAGGAAGGAAGGAAAGGGAAGAAAAAAGAAAGGAAAGGGAAAGGGAAAAGGAAGGGAAAAGAAAAGGAAAGGAAGCAGTAGCAGATCTACAACAAAAAATAAAAGGAAGAAAAAAGAAACGGAAAGGGAAGAAAAAGCAAAGGAAAGGAAAGGAAGCAGTAGCAGATCTACAACATATGCAGAGAAGGAACTACATCTAACATATCTTGTTCTGTGAAACAAGCAAGTTGAACAATAGTTATACAGTATAATCCCACAGGATGTTTTTAAAATAAGACTGTAAGTACACAAACTTCTTTTTAAATTGGTTTTTAAAAATAGTAAATAGTGGTGGCCTCTGAGGAGTGCAAGCATGAAAGCAGCTTACTTTCACTTTACTCCCTCCTGCTTTTTTTTTTTTTAACCAAGGGCATCACTCCCCAATAACCTTGGTTATCAAGACACACCTTAAGAGTAATCTAAAAAAGCACAGAGAGCTTAAATAAACTTCCTCAAAGACATACAAATGGAGAGATACAGATTAGAAAATACACTCCAGGGAGAGACAAGAAATAGACTGGTAAGATCAAAATATACAGAGCAGAATGGGAAGGAAATGGCAGAAAGGAGACAAGCAAAAGATTTGTAACGTGGGAAGGAAGCAGCGGTGAACAAAAGACAAAAAGAACTAAGCAACCAAAGACAACTTTGAAGTGAAGGAGATGCATTTCTTTAGAGCCAAACTTGAAATGGCAGGATGATGGGAAAGGAAAAGAAATAAACATGAAAAAACACTTGTAATCACAAGCTGTGGGGATCCTTGAGTTTCCATAATTGGTACTGCCACCAATTACACCATTTTAGTCAATCGTATGCTATCGTTAATCACATTTAAGTGCAGGATCCAGTAAACACTAACAGTGTAACTGGAGCAACACTTTTCACAAAGGGTCAACAGGACTAAATGCTTTGTATTCTCCCGCTGCTAGGCCACTTGGCTGCAGTATTCCCCAACAATGAGACATGTTTCATCAGCAGTTAAGGAAAGCCATGGAGCAATAAAACATTATTACCTCTTACCTGCTTCTAGATACCAGCCTACCTCTCAGCAAAATTCCCGAATTTAGCTAACTTTAAGGAGCAAATTTAAATCTGTCTGGAAGAAAACTGTGAAAAGGGTAGCAGACCCCACTTGTTTGCCAGCAGCCTCTCCAAACATGTGCCCTGTTTCTCAGAAATATGGTAAAGCATTTACAACTGTGACTGTCTATGGAATCCACACTTAGGAGAAGAGCCTAAAACAACTCATCCTATATAGGAAAGAGGTCAAACTCAGAAATAAGCACGTCTTCAACTAAAGTGGCATAAGTTAAAAATAAAATTACAAATTCAAGTTTCTGGGCTTTAGATAGTGTAAAAAACCACCAGGCCCCTCCAATTTTGGTAGAGTTTTAAAAAAAAAAAAAAAAAAAAAAAAAAAAACTAGGTCTCCCAATTCTAGATTAAGAGGAATTCCAGTGGATTTTAAAAATTGAAAATGTCAGAAAGAATATGTATCTGCCTTTAAGGGATGATTAGGAGTTAGAAAATATAACTATTCTTGAGTCTACAATGAGTCAACTTGGAGTCTATTTCTGCTTCTGTCTTTACAACTAACTAGGAAGTCACTGCTAATTTTATTTGTCCTTCTGTAATATTGACATAAAATCTCATCATGTCTACTTTCCAGGGATGCTGTGAAGCCAGGGTATGAAAATATCAATGTATGTGTAGTTTATGTCCTTGAATTTATAAGACTTGCACATTACAGAAAAATAAATGCTATCTATCCAAAGATATATACAACAAACTTAATTGAAAGTAAAATTCTGATTATTAAAGATTTTCTTTTAAGCCCAGGTCTGTGGGAAAAGATGAACTTAACCATTCAGGGAGACTTTAAGGTCATGAAATGGGCCCATATACTCTTCTATGAAGCTATTCTCCCATTTTCAAACTTGACAAAAATGTTAAGAAAATTGATACATGGTAGTACACACACCTGATTTGACCTAAACCTCAGGGAAGTTCCTTAACCTCTCTAATCCTGTTTCCTTATCTATAAAATAATGACAGGCCGGGCACAGTAGCTCATACCTGTAATCCCAGCACTTTGGGAGGCCGAGGCGGGTGGATTACCTGAGGTCAGGAGTTCGAATCCAGCCTGGCCAACATGGCGAAACCCTGTCTCTACTAAAAATACAAAAAAATTACCCAGGTGTGGTGGTGGGCACCTGTAATCCCAGCTACTCAGGAGGCTGAGGCAGGAGAATCGCTTGAACCTGAGAGACCGAGGTTGCAGTGAGCCGAGATCACACCATTGCACTCCAGCTTGGGCAACAAGAGTGAAACTTCATCTCAAATAATAATTATTATTATTATAATAACAAATCCCAATCTCCTGAATAGTATCTGTAAAGCGTCAACACAGGGACTGGCACAAAGTATGTACTCAGCTCTGACGATTCTTTTTATTCACAAATCTTTCTTCTTTTTTTCCTCTCATATTTCAGGTTTCATTTTGCTTTCTGTCTTTGGGCAATCCACTCTCAGGAAGTTACTAACAACCTTACTGGTAATGTCCCAATATTACTCATGTCCTGATCTAAACTTTCCCCTTAGCTCTAAGATAAATATGGCCAACTGACCACCAACCCATTCCAACCTTTAAATCCCCTGAACTGATTATATAAATCTTCCCTCCAATCTGCTCTTCCACTATTTACCTATCTTTATTATCATCCACAGTTCCAGTCATACAAAAACAACTTGGAAGCCAACTGAGCTCTCCCTTCACCCTCTGCATGGCCCTCCACCAAATTTATTGTGAAATCCTTAGAGATTATGCTTCTTCCTTCACCTCCCTCCCCACTGCCCATTTGTTCCTCATGATGGTGCGTGAACTCCTGTCAGAACCTTGTAACTGACTTCCCTACATCCTTTAAACATCTTCCTAAAGTTCAGCTATTAATCTTCCCTTGCAAAGTACCAACACTGGCTTCGCGATAGTATCTAAACTCCTTGGCAAGGAATTCAAAGCTTTTCAGGATCTGCCTCGGCCTACCAGCTGCTCCCAACCTGGAATTCTGAAATTCTAAGAGTGTCAAACCAACTTTAATAACCAGCCATCCTCTATTCAGGCTGTTATTTCTGTCTGAGATGGCTTACCTTCCATCCCCTTGACCTGGGAAATTCTTTTAAGAATTACTTCTTTTACAAAACCCTTCCACACCTTTATTAGAACACCTACCACATAAGATTTCACCTAATTGTTAATGCATTATCTCCTCTACTCAATGGTAAACCGCTGCAGAGCAGAATCTAAGTCTTGTATTACAACCAGGTGCTAGCTGCACACAGTACACAGAAACAGGTAGATTTTGCTAACAACTCAAAGAGTGGGACAGCCAAGGTGAATATAAACAGTATATTTAAGGGCATGGAATGGGAAACAGTGTCTACAACAAAGCCATAAGGTGTCACTGTTTATGCTATTGATCATAGAAATATTTTAAAAGTTTTCAAAAAAGGGTCATTTGTCTTTAACATGTGGTCTATAGACTTTTGTAGGAAAAAAAAAAACTGTGATGTTTAAAAGCCATAGAAAAAAATGTTTCTTGCTTATTTCCAGCAGAAGTAGGGGGGAGGAAATTAGGCTAGTGTGGGGAGAAGTAAGAAATAAGAGCTACTTCAACTCAGTACAGTTAACATTCACCAAATTAAAATAATATTAAGTCAAATCAAACTTAGGTAGAAAACAACTAAATACAAAGCTAGAAATAAAGTCTTCTAGTTTAACTGTAACGTTCATACTTGAATATGTAATAGCAATGTGCCTGTGACATTAGTATTTCTGAGGCAAAGCGAAAACCTCCCTACCTTGAAAACAAACTACAAACTCCCTTTTTTGGACTAGATGCATTTCCAGATTATTTCTGTAACAGAAAAATCCTAATTGCAGATTTAATTTAAAACCTGGAGAAACAAAAGATAATGAAATATTCTCAATTTGTAACACCCCCAAAATCAAAACTAAGTGTGGGAAATAGAGGACAATCTTGTGGACAAGGCAAATCAGGAAGAAATAAAAATGACATTTTCCAGGTTTCCACAGGACTTTCTAATGTAAAATGGTTGAATCAGAACTGACAAGACAACCAAGAGTCAAGGGTAGTGTCTTCCCAGAACTGGTTTCATAAGGTAAGGAAGGGCACCAAAGACACTCATTGTTTCCACTAAAAATTTACTGAATGTTTCCCCAGAAACAATAACTGATCCAGGCCTCAGTTTTATCTTCTGTAAAATGTTTATTTCCCAGTGTTGTGAGGACAGCAGCAGCTAATATTTATCAATCATGTCACTTGCTTAAGTATTTACAACGTATTTACAATAGCTATTACTACCATTTTAGATTAAAAAACTGGTCACAAAGTAACTATCAGATGATCACAACTTTGAAACCTAAGCATTACTAGGTTATTCTGAACAACAAACTTCATGCCTCAATACATGCATTCCCTTTCTTCTCAGCCAATTATATTCCTATCGCATCTTAAGAAAAAAAGAAAATGACATACTTTTAAAGCAACCTACTATGTGCCTGGCATGGTAAACTGATTAATTTGTCCTCAATAAGGGCCTTGTGTAGTTGGTTCAGATTTAAAATAAGTTTACCCTTTCCCCAGTGAAAAGCATTTATTTTACATGTAAAATGGTTCTTAAATTGCTTCTCTGACATAAATATGTTTGAGTTTGAGCCCTGTGAGTCAGGATTTCCCAGGACTTGATAACCACTCTGGGGGGGAAAAAAAAAACTGACCATTCATGTTCCAGATATACAAAATTAAGAATACTGTGCAAGGACAGACAGACTTGGGGCCTGCTGTCCACCAGTGATCTAGAATATTCTACCTACTGAACTTCATATCTCCAACCTCCCACAAAAGCAATACAAACAGAAGGCAGTAGAGACCTTGTCTGTGGGTCTTTCCCACCCTAAACTCATTCGCTTGGTAATCCAAATCTGTTTTACAACTTCTACTTATTAAAACAAAAACCATCAAGCTCTATATGTACGTGAAATCTGCCAGGAAATGGAAATTCTAGCCAAAGCATAGCTATGAAATGCTAATTATGAAAAACAACTCAAACAATCTCAGTGTATTTGCAAAGCACCTCATATGCATTTTAAATACATGACCCAGAGAAACAGATGCCAAAGGAAAGCCAAAGTTATTAAATCCAAAGTTTTTCATTTTCTTGACAGGCTCTTTCTATTTACTAAAGAAATGTACTAATATTGATTGCCTTTTGGTATTGTAATTCGGTCAACCAAAACTTGGGGAAATATGTTTATTAATACCAAAATAATGAAAAGAAAAAAATGTATTTCAACTAGTATCGATTTTTTTGGTGTGTGGAGGCAGGGTATCTAAGGGCATTATTTCCTAGTAATAATCACTTAGATTCTAAGCCTTAAACATGATTCAAATGCAGAAGAAATCAGGAAAGAAGCAACAGATATGGTGGTGCCTATCAGATGTCTAGACTACGGGCAAACCCCAAATACCAAAGAAGCATCCATGTGTCAAACCAGCATAATTTCTGAGCTATGCCTGGGGCCACACACACAAAAAAAGTTAGCTTGAAAAGAAAAATCTAGTAGGGGTAACCAGAAGGTCAACCCCAGTTCACGGGAACTGGGAAGAAGCTAGCCGTTACCCTGTGTCATCTTCCTGAGCAGCTTCCTCCCCAGCCTCTTTACAACGTTTCCAAAAGGCCCAACTCCCTAAATACTTGCTTCTTCAAGGTCGTCCTAAGATAAGGCAGTCAATAACCACCAAACACTGAGTCACGCATACCTTTCAGCTAAAAAAGATCCCCCTTCCCAAAATCACTACATAAATACTTTAAATGCCATCGGGGTTTCTCAGGAACTCACCAAAAACAAACTCCCAGACTTTTAGATTGGAAAACTAAACATGTTCAATTTTGCAACATAAAATATTAAAAGACTCTTCAAGTCTGGCAAACTCCAGTTCAAAAGCAGGTGCTTTCAGTGTACTCTGAATAACAAGGTCAAATTCATTTTTAAATTATTAAAAGAAAAAGAAAAGCTTTTCTTAATCCTCCTTAGGACAAAGTAAAGAAGGGGAGAAAGCATTGCTGGGGTAAAACTGCCTCGGATACGGTCCCTGTTTAACTAAACAGTAATTCCTAATCTTCCGAATGCCTGAAGTAATGGAAGGTTAAAGGAAGAAAATAAAAACAAAGAAACTGACTAGGGTCATAGTTACCAGAACAAGCTGCACCGCCCTACCACCCCAAGAAACCAACTCCCCCCACACCAAAACAAACCTTGCCCCTCCCCGATCCCCCACCCCCCAGAAACACACAAAGAAACCGGCCGCACACACAATTCGCCCACAGTACTCACTTCCCTTAGTAGAGCAACTGAGAGCCCCAGAACTTCCCCAGGGTGGTTTTTCGGCCGTCGTCGGGGCTGGGTCCCCTGGACTTGCGGGCCACAGTTCGGCAGGGGAGGAGGTGCTCGCTGCCCTCGCCCGTTTCCCCGAAAGCAATAAAATGCCTCCCAGCTCTTCCCAGGGCCCTAGGGTCCCCACCTTCCGTAAACCGCGCCTCCCCCTCGGGTACTCCGGTGACCGCCAAGAGAGAGGCCGAGCCCGCAAATAAGAATGCTCCCTGATGGATTTGTTGGTAAATAAGACATCTCGCGTCGAGAGGAAAGTTCCTGCGGGGGCCGCTCGCCAGGGCGAGGGCAAGGGCGAGGGCGAGGGCAAGGGCGAGGGCGAGGGCAAGGGCGAGGGCGAGGGCAACGGGAGGTGAACCGCGTCGCTCGCCGCAGCCTCCCTCACCTGCGCCGGAACAACGGGCCCCGCGCCCGCCGGGCCCGGCGCCTCCCGCAGGCCGCGCCTCCCGCACGCAGGGCTGCCGGGGCTTGTTCCTCCTCATGGCTTTGCCCTGACGTAATTCAAACATGGCAACAGTTCGACTTCAAAGGCGAACCCACAGATCTCCCAGACACAAGCTCTCGGGCCAAGAGAAATGGGCCGAGGAGTCCGGGCCACAGTCTCCGAACCCCTCGGCCGTCGCGGTCCCCGGCGCCGGAACTGAAACGCCGGGCACTGCCGCCTCCCTTGCCCGCTCGCGCGCCCGGAGCGGGAAAGCACGCCGTCTCCCTACGCACCAGCATGGCACCTCGCACAAGTAGCGCCGCCAAAGTTTCCCCACGAGGGGGCTGAGGAACAAAAGCCCCTCCTGAAACTCGCCCGAACTTTGGGGGCCCGGACCCGCACGGCCCTCAGCCCCGGCGGCTGCCCCCAAGCGCCGGGGGCCCGCACGGGCACATGCAGCCCTTTGTTTTCTGTCCAGCCGGGCGCTGCCTACGTGCAGCATCAGGGAAGTAGGCGCGTTTCGCAGGGGCCGGACACTGGACGATCACCCCGGAGAGGGGTCCGGACCCGGCGCCCCTAGGAGTCCAGAGCCTAGCCCCCCCCCCGCTCTTCCCCTCGAGAGCGGCCCCATTTAATCAAAGTTTTGCAGTGTCCTTGATGAGAAACGCCCGGAGTACCCGCCCCACACAGGCGGAGTTGGCGACTTTCACTCTGCTTTTTAAACTGGCAAGACGCCATCATCGGCAAACCACATTGTCCTGCCGGCCGGACCTACCCGACGGCGGCCGCATCCCACGGCTCACGCGGGGCTGGACATTCGGACCAGGACCAGGGTCGCGCCCGAAGCACGTGGTCTGTCACGTAGAACACAAAAAGCAGTGCCCAACGGAGTTCACTGACTCCTGCGGCGCACACAACACCGCCGCCTCCGTCCCCGGCCAAGTTGGCTTCCCTGGCCATCTTACAGCGCGGACGGCCGCCCACAAACGGGAAGCCCTCGCCGTGGCGCCCACACACCTATGCTACAGGTGAACGCACGGGGAGCAAAACTTTGGGCTACGAAGGCACCCCGGACACCAGACGCGCTTGGGCGCGGTCCGAGGAGGGTAGGCGAGTGGAAGACCGGCTGTTTTTAAGCGACCGCGTGTTGCTCTCATTGTCGCATCCGCATCCCTCCGGAGTTGAGCAAACAACGCCACGCCGCGTGCGCTCCGGCAGAGCCCAGTACTGACCCCCAAAGGCCGATTTAAAGCCCCTCAACCGCCAGCTCGGAAGCCGATGGCAACTTAAATTTCCGAGCGAATGGCGTTTATTGTCCACCCTCGTCTGGGGGCTGCAGTCAACTAACCACGAGGTTTCACAAGGGCGCCCGACCCTGCCCGCGCCTGGCGCCCACGCGGACGCACCGACCCCGGCCGCTGTGCGGTGGCCAGCGAGTCGCTTTCCTCTCAGGCCTTTCGGCCGCCGGGCTCCTTTCCGCGAGAGAACACTGCGGTGGAGAAAAGTCATTGTCACCTTCAACGTGTATCCCTCAACTCCGGCGACTCATCGATTATGCCCAGGCTCCAGTCACTTCCCCCGCCCGGAGACTTTCGGTTTGCCTCAAATACTCTCCCCAATTAAAAAATACACACTAAACACGCGCGTACCAAAGAACCTGGGGTCTGAAGAACACGAAAACAGCGCTCCCAACAATGCCACCTCCAAGACAAAACTTCCTGTGTTTGTGGAAGGACGGGGGGGAGGTGGGTGGAGGTGAAAAGAGAGGAAAAAAAAAACCACTCTGAAATCAAAGCCTCGTGAGACAGTTTTGCACTAAAGGCATAGTTAGAGTCACTAACCTTCCAAAAGCAGCCGTTCCACGCGCAACAACGTCCTGAGGTGCGGAGTGCACGCCAGGCCAGTCTCCCTCAAGCGCTCCCTCCTCCTCAACTGCCTTGTCTAGAAAGATTGTCTCCTGCAGTTCGGCAGTTGCTACCGCTGGCCGGGAAGGTGTAGATTCCGCTTTCCTTCTGCGCACGCGCGGCTCCCGGCACAAAATTCTCTTGAATCGAACTTATTTGCATACGGGCGCGCGCACGTCGCGGGCTGGGAAGGGGAGAAGGCCCGGCGACCGCGCGCGCTCCCGAGGCCTCTATTGTCCTTTTAAGGGGAGAAGCTCCGCGGCGCGGGAAACGCCGAGGCCAGAGGGAAACGGGGGCGGGGACTGCTTACTACGGCGGACGTCACATAAACAAACGCCCCCCTCCCCGCACCGCACCCCGGCTGGAGGCCGCGGCGGAGAGGGAGTGGCGAAGTGAGAAAGGGAAAGGTTAGCAACCGACGGGAAGGCTGCGCTGCGTGGCGTGCTTTCCACCCCCGAAGTTTTTAGGGGCACCATTGAGCGCTGAAAAATTGTTCTGAAAGCTGCTTTTGCAAAATTCTCACACCTTTGCTCACTTTCGGTGACAGAGGAGGTGGTCTTGGAAGCACGCAGACTGAATTTATACTAATCCCACGTTTCCTAAATTTTGTTTGAAGTCAGGTTTTTGAAGGTTTAAAAAAAAAAATCCTCTGGGACCAGCAAAGGTTTAGTTTTTGTGCAGTTGTAATGAATCGTTTAATAAAGTCCCATTTTAACACCCTATCCATTCACTAACTCCTACTTGCCCTTCTCAAATAGTAACCCAGCCCATAACAATCCAATTTTTTTTCTCCACTTTGGCCTTAAGATTTCAAGTCTCTCGGAATTCAATGATTGTTAATTTCCGTGGGAACAGTGCCGCTTTCTTTAAAAGACTAGGCGATGGAAAGCCAATAATCTAGGGAGGTGCATTCCTCCTCTAGCAGCTTGTAAAAGGTGTTCCACTCACCCAGAAATAATTCCACTAACTGGTGGTCTAGGGAATTGAAAAAGTAACGAATGATGTGCAGACTTTTCCGAATGGAATATGTAATAATTCAACAATCTAAGAGCTTTCTAGACTCATGAAGAAAAAAACTGAAGTAACTCTTCTCAGATTGTTAAGAGGAAAATGAAAACCGAACGATTATGATAAACCTTTATCCCAAGGACACACTTAACACCAACAGGCAAAGACTGGGGTTTAATGATAGAAGGTAGGGAGAGAGGAAGGATGTTTTTCCCAGAAACTTGATATTGGTCCCAAGATACAAAAGTGTGAAAATCAACCATAAAACTTAATCATCTGCTGACAAGTTTTGCTGCTTTCACTGCAGTGTCAACAATACAGATTTAAATAGGTACTTCTGCCGTGGGTGGTGGCTCACGCCTGTTATCCAGCATTTTGGGAGAATGAGGCGGGTGGATCGCCTGAGGTCAGGAGTTCAAGACCAGTGTGGCCAACACGGTGAAACTCCGTCTCTACTAAAAATACAAAAATTATCCTGGCATGGTGGCGCACGCCTGTAACCTCAGCTACTCAGGAAGCTGAGGCAGGAGAATTGCTTGAACCGGGAGGCAGAGGTGACAGTGAGCCAAGATGCACCACTGCACTCCAGCCTGGGAGACAGAGTGAGATCCTGTCTCAAAAAAAAAAAAAAAAATTACTTCTGAAATGTTAATTTAACAGGCAATTCCTAGTACATACAGTATAAACCCACTTCTGAACTCCTCAACTAATGCTTTTTTTTCTTTAGGTTCTGTAACATACTACTCCTGTACTGTATATGAAAACCATATTATAAATACCTGCTGGTGGGCACCTGTAATCCCAGCTATTCCTGAGGCTGAGGCAGGAGAACCTCTTGAACCCAGGAGGCAGAGGTTGCAGTGAGCCTAGGTCATGCCATTGGACTCCAGCCTGGGCAACAGAGCAAGACCCTGTCTCGAAAAAAAAAAAGAAAGAAAGAAAGAAAAGAAAAAACCAGAAACTCTCATTAAAATATGAGCTCCTTAAAGACAGGGATTTTATCTCTTTCTTACCCCTTGTTGTATTTCAGTGCCTGAAACAGTGCATAGCAGATAATACATACTGAATTTTTGGTTATAAGATAATAAATCAGTTGACATCCTGCATGCATTTGTTGGCTAGGAAAAAATTTTTTTAATATAATAAATGGCCAGGAGCAGTGCCTCACGCCTGTAATCCCAACACTTTGGGAGGCTGAGGTGGGCAGATCACGTGATGTCAGGAGTTCGAGACCAGCCTGACCAATATGGTGAAACCCTGTCTCTACTAAATATACAAAAATTATCTGGGCATGGTTGCGCATGCCTGTAATGCCAGCTGCTCAGGAGGCTGAGGCAGAAGAATTGCTTGAACCTGGGATGCAGAGGTTACAGTGAGCCAAGATCAGGCCACTGCATTCCAGCCTGGATGACAAAGTGAGACTCTGTCTCAAAAAAAAAAATATATATATATACATATAATATATATATAATATATATTCATATAGTAACACAGGAATGGAATAATAAACTCAAATGTGCAAGAAATGCAGGAATTACAATACTTTGGATATACTGTTCAAATAAGAAAGAACCTAGAAGCTGCAGAGCTACTGAGTTAACATAGCAAGACTTCCTCTGCTCTCAAAGTATAGATCAAGAAGTAATCTTGGTAAGTTTTATAGGAAGAATAGCTAAAATATTCTTTTTTAAAAATTTTTTTCATAATTTGTAAATTTTTCTTTGATAATCCTATTGCAATAAACAAAATTCTTAAAGAGAAATCTGAATTCCATAGTCTTTTTTAAAGTAACTATCTACTATTTTTGAACAACCAGGTGCATTCCAAGGGTTCTTTTGTCCATTTTGTTGCTTAAACATGTCATTACAGATGGCCCTACCCAGGACCAATAGCTCATGTATGGGCTGCTTTTAAATACTACTACCTAAATTGCCCAAGTGAATTTTTCAACCTGATACATGAAAGAAAAGAAGTAATTTATAATATATCAATTTGAATTACAAGGGATTGAATTACACCATGCTAGGAAAATATCTGAGTTTTCTTCTCCCCCGCCCCCGCTCTTGTTGCCCAGGCTGGAGTGCAATGGTGTGATCTTGGCTCACTGCAACCTCCACCTCCCAGGTTCAAGGGATTCTCCTGCCTCAGCCTCCCGAGTAGCTGGGATTACAGGCATGCACCACCACACTCGACTAATTTTGTATTTTTAGTAGAGACAGGGTTTTTCCATGTGGTCTCCAACTTCCAGCCTCAGGTGATTCACCCACCTCGGCCTCCCAAAGTGCTGGGATTACAAGCGTGAGCCACATGCCCAGCCCTGAGTATTTTTTAGTAACTACAATGCTATGTTGAACTCATAAGGAGTTCTCAAACATTTTGAAATTGAAATGTAACTATTTTGTTTATAATGTATGTCTCACTGTAGAATTATCCCTAATGCTTGACTTTTCATTTCTTCAGCAAATATTTAATGATGATAACTATTTGCCAGATAGTGAAATCATTTCAGAACTCAAGGGGCTCAAGCCTCTCTCATTCATTTCTATATAATCCTATTTTATTTGTTCTTTCCCCCTCCCCCAGATGGACTTTTGCTCTTATTGCCCAGGATGGAGTGCAATGGGGCGATCTCCGCCCACTGCAACCTCCGCCTCCTGGGTTGAAGCGATTCTCCTGCCTCAGCCTCCGGAGTAGCTGGGATTACAGGCATCTGCTACCAGGCCCAACTAATTTTTTGTATTTTTAGTAGAGATGGTGTTTCATCATGTTAGCCAGGCTGGTCTCAAACTCCTGATCTCAGCTGATCCACCCACCTCGGCCTCCCAAAGTGCTGGGGTGACAGGCATGAGCCACGACACCTGGCTTGCTCCTTTTTCTTCTGTAGAATTTATTGCCTTCTTTTGAGATTTATTGTGAGGATCTTTAGAATTTAATATTCTGGGAATAGAGGATAAATTATATAAAAAGGATTGTAAAAGAGGACAAATCTTGCTTGGTTATGAAGGATATTGCTAGCAATTTAGTCATGTTTATAATGACAAACTAATGATTGTTTTTAAAATAAAGGAAGATACCCTCATCAAAGGCTGGTACCAACCACATGAAAACATGTTTGCCTAGCCCAGGAAAGAGCTGATTATTATTATTAAGCATAGCGTTGGTTCCTCTTTTTCTCACACCAAAACGAGTACAATGTTTTATTAATTTGTTTAAATATCTTTGAAGTTCAAATAGCAGTGGTCAGAGCAAGTCAGATAAGCTTACAGCATAAGGTATAGCCCGGATTATGCCATCTAAGTTACCCCGATCCTCCAACAAGTGTCAACAGCTGCAAGAAAAAGTTATTTATTCCTTAATCAAAATTAACTTTTCAATTTTCTGGACATAAAAGCTTAAAGAACTATAAAAAACTTATTCTCAGAGTATCCTGAATTTATAACGATTGTAAGTTTTATAACAGTATCTTATGATATTTGAATAGCATGCTTTTATTTTTTACTTATTTATTTATTGAGATGGAGTTTCGCTCTTGGTGCTCAGGCTAGAGTGCAAAGGCATGATCTTAGCTCACTGCAACCTCTGCCTCTAAGGTTCAAGCGATTCTCCTGCCTCAGCCTCCTGAGTAGCTGGGATTACAGGCACCACCACCATGCCTAGCTAATTTTTGTATTTTTAGTAGAGACGGGGTTTCACCATGTTATCCAGGCTGATCTCAAACTCGTGGCCTCAGGTGACCTGCCTGCCTTGGCCTCCCAAACTGCTGGGATTACAGGCGTGAGCCACCATGCCTGGCCAGCATGCTTTTAAAAAATAAAAGTACCAGTAACAAAAATAGTTTTTCATTAAGAACATTGAAAAACTAGAATGAGGCCGGACACAGTGGCTCATGCCTATAATCCCAGCACTTTGGGAGGCCAAGGCAGGTGGATCACCTGAAGTCAGGAGTTCGAGACCAGCCTAACATGGTAAAACCCCATCTCTAATAAAAATACAAAAATCAGCCAGAGTGTGGTGGTAGGCACCTGTAATTCCAGCTACTCGGGAGGCTGAGGCAGGAGAATCGCTTGAACCCAGGAGGCAGAGGTTGCAGTAAGCCGAGTTCACACCACTACACTCCAGCCTGGGCTACAGAGCAAGACTCCATTTCAAAAAAAAAAGGAAGAAAAGAAAAAGAAAAACTAGAATGAGTTCACAGGAGAGTGAATCAGGACGATGAAGAAAGATGAAAACCACAACATGAAAGCAATAATAGAAGGAAGGCTGTGTTTTGATTGAGCAAGAGAGCAATCTTTGACTATCTGAAGGATTATCCTTAGTAGAGAGATGGACTTGTTGTTTTATCCTTTGGAACAAAATTAATCTTGAAAATCAAAAGAATGAGGCTGGGTACGGTGGTTCACACCTGTAATCCCAGCACTTTGGGAGGCTGAGGCGGGTGGATCACGAGGTCAGGAGATCGAGACCATCCTGGCCAACATGGTGAAACCTGTCTCTACTAAAAATACAAAAATTAGCTGGGCATGGTGGCATGTACCTGTAATCCCAGCTACTCAGGAGGCTGAGACAGGAGAATCGCTTGAACCAGGGAGTCAGAGGTTGCTGTGAGCTGAGATCACGGCATTGCACTCCAGCCTGGGCGACAGAGCAAGACTCCATCTCAAAAAAAAAAAAAAAAAAAGAAACTCAAAATAATGATGCTAAACATGATAAAATTTTCCAAACATACAAAGAGTCCAAGGATGGCTCAAGATACTTCCAAAGGCAATTCTTCATCACTAAGCAAACAAATAAAACCAAGATCATCCTTTTAAAAATTCATTCAGTGAATTGCATTACTTAAAATATGAAGCTAGCTAACCTCTCTAAACTCCTGTTGAATTTTATGAATCTTTGATTGCATGGAATAAACTAGTGGTACCATCAATAATGCCTCAAGGTCATGAGGTATTTACATCATTCTGGCTACAAACATTAGGAATGTCTTTTTGGAGAGTATGGCATTTGAGCTTAGACATGAATTCATTCATTCATTCATTCAACACATACTTACTGAATATATACTATATATCAGGCTTGGACAATAAAATGATGACTAATGCAGTGGATTATGAGAGGCAGACATGCCAGGTAACCACATAAATATAATTATGAAAGTCTGAGAAATAAAGGAAAACGAAGTAAGTACCAGGGACTTAACCATGCATGGCAAGGGGATCAGATCTAATCTGGAGGTAAGAGAAGGCCTCTTTGAGGAAGTGACACTGAGATATTAGTAGGACTCAGTGGAGAAGTGGGAGAGAGGGAAATAGTTTTGAACCAGTGGCAACTTCAGAACAACAATGGGTGTTAGAAAAAGACATGACTAAGAAAAAGTGTCTGACTAAATAACAGTCAGAATAAAAGGTTACATGTGAGTCTTGTTTGAGGGAAAAGATGATGTCAGGTATTGGAGGCAGAGGAAAAACCAGGATTTAAGCCCTGTGAATTTGAAAGTTACATCGGAGTTGGAAGTAATTGCATGCCAAAAGCATACCTCAGAGACAGACTCCTATAATTAGGTTACAGTTGGTTTAATCAACGTATGTTTCTTCTGCCAAAATTTAGTTTTCTAAATGTCAGTGAGAAGTTGGTCCCCCACCACTACCCCCAGGCCAGGTGCAGCGTCACAGGACTGTAATCTCAACACCTTGGGAGGCCAAAGAAGGAGGATGACTTGCAGAGGTTTGAGGCTGCAGTGAGCTATGACAGCACCACTACACTTCAGCCTGGGTGACAGAGTGAGACTGTCTCTAAAAAAAAAAAGAAGAAGTTGATCGCCCAGACATAGAGTTCACATCCTGGAAGAACCACTGTTCTAACTATTTAAGTCATTACTAAAGGCAAGCATGCTACATCATCAACAGATGATGAATAAGTGAATAAGTAGACACATAGCAGTCAAAGAAACACGCTGCACTGCCATTTCTGAAAGCTTTGATGATAAAATGTTGAGGAATCTAGAAGAATTTATTTATTTATTTATTTTTAGAGACAGCATCTCACCCTGTCGCCCAGGCTGGACTGACGTGGCACAATTATAGCTCACTAACCTCCAATTCCTGGGCTCAAGTGGTCTTTCTGCTTCAGCCTCCAGAGTAGCTGGGACTAAAGGCAGGCACCACCATACCCAGCTAATTATTATTATATTTTTTGTACAGATGGGGTCTTGCTATATTGCTCAGGCTGGTTTCAAACTCAAGCAACCCTCCCACCTCAGGTTCCCAAAGTCTTAGGATTACACGTGTGAGCTACCGTGGCTGGCCAGGAGAACTTAATATATTGCTGACAGTTAATTTAAAAACCTTTTAGCTGGGCATGGTGGCTCACACCTGTAATGCCAGCACTTTGGGAGGCCAAGGCAGGCAGATCACTAGAGTCCAGGCATTCAAGACCAGCCTGTGCAACACGATGAAATGCCATAGCTACATAAAAACCAAAAATCAGCTGGTGTGGTGACACATGCCTGCAGTCCCAGCTACTTAGGAAGCTGTGGTGAGAGGAGGATGGCCTGAGCCCATGAGTGCAATGCCAGCTTGGACAATATGGTGAGACCCCATCTCAAAAATTAAATATTTATATCAAATAATGTTTTCATCATGGAGTGAGGGAACTCAAAGCTCTTAAAAGATTAATAAATTTTCAACTTTGCCTTGGAAAAAAAAGATTAATAAATTTAAGTACATAAAAACTTAAAATTGGAAAACAGGAGAAAATACCATATAGTTAAAGCCAAAGAAGCCAAAGAAGTCAAACAAACAAAAAACAATTGCAAAATAAAGGGATTTCTTTGTTGTTGTCTGAGACAGAGTCTTGCTCTGTCGCCCAGGCTGGAGTACAGTGGCGTGATCCCAGCCCACTGCAGCCTCTGCTTCCCAGGATCAAGTGACATTCCCACGTCAGCCTCTGGAGTAGCTGGGACTACAGACGTGTGCCACCATGCCAGGCCAATTTTTGTATTTTGTAGAGACAGGTTTTCGCCATGCTGGCCAGGCTGGTCCTGAAATCCTGGGGCTCAAGCAATCCTCCCACCTTGGCCTCCCAAAGTGCTGGGATTAAAAGGCATGAACCACCACACCAGGCTCAATAATTTCTTAATATCAGTAAAGTATAAGTGATAATAGTTTACCCAAAAGAATATAAATGGAAATAAGCATATAAGATACTGAACTTTATTCATAATAGCTTTATAATAATAAAATTGTTTCTAAACTTTATAACAATGTATTATTTTAATGTAAATTTTTAAATGATGGAATACTTATAAAATGGAATTCTACATTGCTGTTACAAAGAATAAGCCTGTTTTATATATACTGATATAGAAAGATAGTAACAATATATTAAGTGGATAAAAAGCAATTTGCAGGCCAGGCTTGTGGCGCATGCCTGTAATCCCAGCACTTTGGGAGGCCAAGGCAGGTGGATTGTTCAAGCCCAGGAGTTCGAGACCAGCCTGGGCAACATGGTGAAACCGCATTTCTACAAAAAAAGTTTAAAAATTAAAAATTAGTTGGGTGTGGTGGCACATTCCCATAGTCTCAGCTACTTGGGAGACCAAAGTGGGAGGATCTCTTGAGCGTGGGAGGTGGAGGTTGCAGTGAGCTATCATCGCACCACTGTACTCCATCCAGCCTGGAGGACAGAATGAGACCCTGTCTCAAAAAAAAAAAAAAAAAAACGCGATTTGCAGAACAGTAGGTAAAGTGTGATTTCATTTGAGGGGCAAAAAGGAATATATATGTAATATAATATATACATACATACAGGTAATATATGTACACGTGCATATATATCGTGTTTGCACATAATAAGTGATTACAGGGAGGAGACATATCAGTGTTAATCACAGTTGCTTCTGAGGATAGATGTAAGAAAGAAAGTGAGAACGAGTCACTTTTATTTCATCTAATTTTACCCACTTCGGGGGTTTTATTGTTTTTGTATTTATTTATTTATTTTTGAGACAGTGTCCCACTCTGTTGCCCAGGCTGGAGTGCAGTGGTGCGATCTCAGGTCACTGCAATCTTTGCCTCCCGGGTTCAAGTGATTCTTCTGTCTCAGCCTCCCAAGTAGCTGGGATTACAGGTGCATGCCACCATATCCAGCTACTTTTTGTATTTTTAGTAGAGACGCGGGTTTCACCGTGTTGATCAGGTTGGTCTGAAACTCCTGACCTCAGGTGATCCGCCTGCCTTGGTCTCCCAAAGTGCTAGGATTACAGGCGTGAGCCACTGCACCCAGTCAGTAATATAAAATATTTTAAGGTAGAATAAAACACATGTAGGCTGGGTGTGTAATCCCTGCACCTGAGGAGGCGGAGGCAGGAGGATTGCTTGAGGCCATGAGTTCAAGACCACCCTGGCCAACATAGTAAGACCTTGTCTCTATCAATTTAAACATACAGAGAGAGAGAGAGAGAGCACACATTAGGAATACAAACAACAGTATTTTTTAAAAAAGCTTTCTGTATTACTTTAACAAATGAATTACTGAGGTAACTGTTGGCTTCTTGAACCCGGGATTCACATCTGGTTTGGCTTTAAAGCTTCCAATGTATCTTGTACAGTACCTGCTCATGTAAACAGTATCTACTTATATAAATAAATTTACAGTCAAGGAGTCCATAAACGCTCTTCTTTCCTCCACCTGGAACTCTCTTCGCCCTCATCTTTGAATGTTTAATCCTACCCATCCTTCAAGGCCCGACTCAAATACCAGCTCACGTCCAGTAATGGTCATGCATTGATTGCCAGCTCTGGATCCAGCATTACTCTGCACACCCACATATCTTATCTTCCTTTACAATAATCTTCACAATAATCCTGACATAGATGCTGGTCTTTCTCGTTTACATATGAAAAAAATGGGCCTTCACAGTTGTAAAGTTTATTCAGTATCACATGTGTCACAGATTATTGATGGAGGTGAGATAAGAAACTTCACCTCCGGACCTGGTTCATTCTGAATTTATTCTACTTTACTCCATGGACTTTGCCCTAGTCTCTCTCTTCCTCTCAACTCTTCTAACACTTGGTCAGTGCCTCTTAAAGCACATATTAGTTCCTAGTTTAAGTTTCATTTATCTGTGTATAGTCTCACATCTCTATGAGAATGAGAGCTGACTCTAACCATTGCAATCCGTAGATGGCATAAAAATTACCTGTGAACTTTTAAAAAACATTTATACCACAGACTGAAGGAATCAGAATTTCCATAGTTGGTGCCTGGCTATCTGCATATTTTTAAACCTGCATAGTTGATTCTGATGCACACCAAGGGCTTAGGACAGTTAGCTTCATCCAAGTTTGATTCCTCTTTGAATTTCCACAGTGCCTTCAAATAGGAAATGCCAGGTGGCGCACAGTGGCTCACATCTGTAATCCCAACACTTTGGGAGGCCGAGGCAGGTGGATCCCTTGAGCTCAGGAGTTCCAAACCAGCCTGGGCAACATGGTGAAACCTCATCTCCACAAAAGTACAAAAATTAGCCGGGCGTGGTGATGCACACCTGTAGTTCCAGCTACTTGGGGGACTGAGGCAGAAATATTGCTTGAGCCCAGGAGGTCGAAGCTGCAGTGAGCTGTGATGGCATTACTGCACCCCAGCATGGGTGACAGAGCAATACCCTGTCTCAAAAAAATAAAAAAGAAAAGGCCGGGTGCTGTGGCTCACGCCTGAAATCCCAGCATTTTGGAAGGCCATGGTGGGCAGATCATGAGATCAGGATATTAAGACCATCCTGGCCAACATAGTGAAATCCCATCTCTACTAAAATACAAAAAAAAAAAAAAAAACCAGCCAGGTGTGATGGCACATGCCTGTAGTCCCATCTACTTGGGAGGCTGAGGCAGGGGAATCGCTTGAACCCAGGAGGCGGAGGTTGCAGTGAGCCTAGATCAAGCCACTGCACTCCAACCTAGCGACAGAGTGATACTGTGTCTAAAAAAAGAAAGAAAGAAAGAAAGAAAGAAAGAAAGAAAGAAAGAAAGAAAGAAGAAGAAGAAGAAGGAAGGAAGAAGGAAGGAAGGAAGGAAGGAAGGAAGGAAGGAAGGAAGGAAGGAAGGAAGGAAGGAAGGAAGGAAGGAAGGAGAAAAAGCAGATACCTAATAAGTATTTGTTTTATGAACCATAATCATTAATTACTTTTGTGAATCCAAATATGAAATCAGAGCTTTCTTTACTGGAAGAAAGGCCTATGTGTTTGGGTAATGGAGATGCTACGAGTTTAAGCAATGAGGGGGCTAGTGGATAAACTATAAGGATTAAAGGTGCCACAGAGGTGTGCTCAAACACATCTGAGATGTTAACACAGAAACAGCCATAAGGAATGAGGAGACTGAGCTTATCAGGTCATCCCTTAGGCTAGCAGCTGCCCTTTCAAGATGGCTCTGAGCTTTCTTTTTTTTTTTTTTTTTTTTTTTTTTGAGACAGGGTCAGACTTGCCATCCAGGCTGGAGTGCAGTGGTGCAATCATGGCTCACTGCAACCTCTGCTTCCCCAGCTCAAGAGATCCTCTGACCTCAGCCTTCCAAGTAGATGGGACTATAAGCATCATGCACCACCATGTTCAGCTACTTTTTAAATTCTTTTGTACAGATGGAGTCTTGCTATATTGCCCAGACTGGTCTTGAACTCCTGGGCACAAGCGACGACCCACCTCGGCCTCCCAAAGTACTGAAGTTACAGGCATGAGCCTCCACACCCAGCCTGGCCTTGCTTTTTCTTTGAAGGTTACCCTAATTTTCTTACTTTTTCTTTCTTCTTTATCCTTTTTTTTTTCTAATAAACATTGAGACAGCCTTCAAAGTTACCCGAATTTTATCCAAATTATATCTGCTTAAAATTATATGATATATTGGAAGGATAAAGAGTTTGCCTTGGCTCCCCCAAATTCTCTCTAACTTATAAGATAGCAAAACAGGACTAGATCCTACTGGCAGTGTTTTGAGAAAGAATGAATTGATATGGGACAGGGAAGGAGACTTAAGGGGACCACGCTGGAATGTGGTCAAACAGGACGGACCACATATGCACCATAAAGGCTGATATTCCTAATCTAAGGATTTGCCTATTCAAGAAACAATTTTTGGTGCTATAGCTGCCTAGTAGCCAAATACTCTTATGATAAGAACAAAAATCCGTATGTGTGTGTGTGTGTGTGTGTGTGTGTGTGTGTGTGTAAGATTAGCTGATGCTTCATTCTTCTCAATCTTTTGTAATACATATTATCATAAGAAATCTCACTGGATCATTTAATAGGGTTGAAACAAACAAAAAATATAAGTAAATAAAAAGAAACAAAAACAAAGAAAAGAAATCTCATTGGAAATCTCACTGGAGATTTTTGCATAGATTTGATCTGTAATGGACTGCTCTTATTGCATATGGATTATAGAGCTGACCCACAGTTAGTAAAGCATATGCTTTTATTTTTTTGAGACAGAGTTTCACTTTTGTTGTCCAGGCTGGAGTGCAGTGGCGCGATCTTGGCTCCACGGCAACCTCCACCTCCCAAGTTAAGTGATTCTCCTGTCTCAGCCTCTTGAGTAGCTGGGATTGCAGGTGTCTGCCACTACACCCAGCTAATTTTTGGTATTTTTAGTAGAGATGGGGTTTCACCATGTTGTCCAGGCTGGTCTCAAACTCCTGAGGTGATCTGTCTGCCTCAGCCTCCCAAAGTGCTGAGGTTACAGGCATGAGCCACTGTGCCCCGCCAATATCATTAATTAATATCTTTGTACACATACTCTGCTATACGATAAGGATATACAATATTATAAAATATGCTTCCTAGACTGGGTTTGGTGGCTCATGCCTATAATACCAGCACTTTGGGAGGCCACAGCAGAAGGCCATGTTTGAGAGCAGCCTAGGCAACACAGACTGTCTCTACAAAAAGTTTAAAATTATCAGGGCATAATGGCACAGGTCTTTAGTCCTAGCTACTTAGGAGGCTGAGATGAGAGGACCACCACCTTGAGCCCATAACACAGAAGTTGTGGTGAGCTGTGATTGTGCCACTGCATTCCAGCCTGGGTGACAGAGCCAGACCGTGTATCTCAAAAAATAATACAGTAAAATACGCTTCCTATGCTTAATGGGCTTCCAGGCCCAAGAGGGAGACATAACAGTTACATAAAAAGTAAATACCAGCCAGCAGCGGTGGCTCATGCCTGTAATCCCAGAACTTTGGGAGGTTGAGGCAGGCAGATCACCTGAGGCTGAGAGTTCAAGACCAGCCTGGCCAACATGGAGAAACCCCGTCTCTACTAAAAATACAAAAATTAGCCAGTTGTGGTGGCACATGCCTGTAATTCCGGCTACTCAGGAGGGTGAGGCAGGAGAATCACTTGAACCTGGAGGCAGAGGTTGCAGTGAGCTGAGATTACACCATTGCACTCCAGCCTGGGTGACAGAGAGAGACTCCATTTAAAAAAAAAAAAAAGTAAATACCCAAGTACCTAGAATAAAATAATACAAATTCTGTTTCATATGAAGTATAGTCACCATTATTTCTATATGAGCTCAGAGGGTCCATGCCCTTAAGGAACATGTAGGGAAACTGAACAGATGATAGATAATTTCAGCAAACATAAAAAAGTATGTATAAGGTGGCCAGGCACAGTGGCTCATGCCTGTAATCCCAGCACACTGGGAGGCTGAGGTGGGCGGATCACCTGAGGTTGGGAGTTCAAGACCATCCTGACCGACATGGAGAAACCCCATTTCTACTAAAAGTACAAAATTAGCCAGGTGTGGTGGCACATTCCTATAATCCCAACTACTCAGGAGGCTGAGGCAGGAGAATTGCTTGAACCCAGGAGGCGGAGGTTGCGGGGAGCTGAGATGGTGCCATTGCACTCCAGCCTGGGCAACAAGAGTGAAACTCTGCCAAGGAAGGAAGGAAAGAAGGGAGGGAGGAAGGAAGAAAGAGTATGCATAAGGTAATAAGGGAGCACAGAGCTGGAGTACTTGGGCCAGCTGGTATTCAGAGGTTTGGAGAAAGTGCTGCTTGAGTGGATGTGGAAGGATGAACATGTAATTTTCAGGTGAACAAACATGGGCAGGGTTTTCTGGGTTGCAGGAACAAGGTCTGGAGTGGAAAAATGTTTAAAAAGCATGCCATTATTCAAGAAACATGCAGATTTATTACAGTGTAAAGTGCATGATTGGATTTGTGGAGGATGAGTCTGGTCAGGTCACGCAGGCCCTGTAAGCCATGGTAAAAGCTTAAGCTTGGACTTAAGCTGTAGGCAGAGAAAGCTGTTAAAAGCATTTAAGAAGAGGAGTGACGTGATTAGATTCATGTGTGTAAGTAATTCTAGATGCATATAGAGGACAGACAAAAAAATAAGACGGGAGGCAAGCAGATTCCTTAAAATTGTATTCCTATAGTTTTGTCAAAATACTATTGAGGGCATAACTGGATAAGGAGAAAGAGGACAGACCTAGGAAACTGAGGCAGATTTTTAAGGAGGGAAAAGAAGAAGGACTTGGTTATTGACAAAATGTATATGAAGGATGGCAAGAGATCTAATTTCCATGGTTCTAATTTGGTTTTTGTTTGTTTGTTGGCTGGGTTTTGTTTGTTTGTGTTTAGACAGTGTCTTGCTCTGTCGCTCTGTCATAATGTTTTCTATGTAGAGACAGGATCTCACTATGTTGCCCAGGCCAGTTCTTAACTCCTGGCTTCAAGTGATCCTTCCACTTCCCATATTTCTAATTTTGATGGTGGTCACATGAACTACGTTTGAGAAACTAGGAAATAAACAGGTTTAGGGAGGAAAATGATCAGATCTGATTTGGGGAAGGGAATGAGAGAGAAGAGAAGCTAGAGAGGAATGAAAGATCAGGGAAAGTTTTTTGTTTGTATGTTTGTTATGTTTTAGTGTGTGAGTAACTTGAACATGTTCATAGGCTTAGACATAGGGTTGTATTCTATTCTGCATGGTAGGAACTTAGTAAATATTTGTTGAGAAAATGGAAAGATTGTGAGGCCAAAGCAGATGGATCATTTGAGGTCAGGAGTTCAAGACCAGCCCGGCCAACTTGGTGAAACCCCATCTCTACTAAAAATACGAAAATTAGCCAGGCGGTAGTGGTGCACATCTGTAATCCCAGCTACTTGGGAGGCTGAGGCAGGAGAATTGCTTGAACCGGGAGGAGGAGGTTGCAGTGAGCCAAGATCACATCACTACACTCCAGCCTGGGTGACAGAGTGAGACCCTCACTCAAACAAAAAAAAAAAAAAAAAAAAAAGGAGCCGAGCGGTTGATTCCTGTCGCTGCGGCAGCCTGTGCTCCCCGCTCTGTGGCTCCACCCGCCATTGTGGAATTTGAAGTACTGCCTTGTAATTCTTAATCAGCCTTTGGACAACTATATTCGTCATCTTTGGAACAAAGCTCTTTTAAGAGCCTGTGCTGATGGAGGTGCCAACCGCTTATATGATATCACTGAAGGAGAGAGAGAAAGCTTTTTGCCTGAATTCATCAGTGGAGACTTTGATTCTATTAGGCCTGAAGTCAGAGAATACTACGCTACTAAGCGATGTGAGCTTATTTCAACTCCTGATCAAGACCACACTGATTTTACTAAGTGCCTTAAAATGCTTCAAAAGAAGATAGAAGAAAATGACTTAAAGGTTGATGTGATTGTGACACTGGGAGGCCTTGCTGGGCGTTTTGACCAGATTATGGCATCTGTGAATACCCTGTTCCAAGCAACTCACATCACTCCTTTTCCAATTATAATAATCCAAGAGGAATCTCTGATCTACCTGCTCCAACCAGTGATGGATTATGTTTATAGATTTCCGTATGTTGAACCAGCCTTCCATCCCTGGGATCAAGCCTACTTAATTGTAATGGATAAGTTTTTTGATGTGCTGTTGCATTCAGTTTGCCAGTATTTTATTGAAGATTTTTCCATCGATGTTCATCATGGATATTGGCCTGAAATATTCGTTTTTAGCTGTGTCTCTGCCAGGGTTTGGTATCAGGATGATGCTGGTCTCATAAAATGATTTAGGGAGTATTTCCTGTTTTTGTATTGTTTGCCATGCTCATGGTTAGGAAGAATCAATATCATGAAAATGGCCATACTGCCTAAAGTAATTTATAGATTCAATGCTATTCCCATCAAGCTACCATGGACCTTCTTCACAGAACTGGAAAAAAACCACCTTAAACTTCATATGGAACCAAAAAAGAGCCCGCATAGCCAAGACAGCCCTAAGAGAAAAGAACAAAGCTGGAGGCATCACGCTACCTGACTTAAAACTACTACAAGGCTACAGTAATCAAAACAGCATGGTACTGGTACCAAAACAGAGACATAGACCAATGGAACAGAACACAGGCCTTAGAAGTAATGCCACACACCTGCAGCCAACTGATCTTTGACAAACCTGACAAAAACAAGCAATAGGGAAAGGATTCCCTGTTTAATAAATGGTGTTGGAAAAACTGGCTAACCATGTGCAGAACGCTGAAACTGGACCCATTACTTACTCCTTATACAAAAATTAACTCCAGATGGATTAAAGATTTAAACATAAGACCTAACACCATAAAAACCCTAGAAGAAAACCTATGCAATACCATTCAGGACATGGGCATAGGCAAGGACTTCATGACTAAAACACCAAAAGCAATGGCAACAAAAGCCAAAATAGGCAAATGAGATCTAGTTAAACTCCAGAGCTTCTGTACAGCAAAAGAAACAATCATTAGAGTGAACTGGCAACCAACAGAATGGGAAAAAATGTTTGCAATCTACCCATCTAACAAAGGGCTAATATCCAGAATCTACAAAGAACTAAAACAGATTTACAAGAAACAAACAAACAAACCCATTCAAAAGTGGGCGAAGGATATAAACAGACAGTTCACAAAAGAAGACATATATGAGGCCAAGAAACATATGAAAAAATGCTTATCATCACTGGTCATTAGAGAAATGCAAATCAAAACCGCATTGAGTGAGATACCATCTCAGGCCAGTTAGAATAGTAATCATTAAAAAATCTGGAGATAACAGACGTTGGAGAGGATGCGGAGAAATAGGAACACTTTTACGCTGTTGGTGGGAGTGTAAATTAGTTCAACCATTGTGGAAGACAGTGTGGCGATTCCTCAAGGACCTAGAAATATAAATTCCATTTGACCCAGCAATCCGATTACTGGGTATATATCCAAAGGAGTATACATTGTTCTATTATAAAGACACATGCAGACTTATGTTCATTGTGGCACTATTTACAATAGCAAAGACATGGAACCAACCCAAATGCTCATCAAGGATAGACTGGTTAAAGAAAACGTGGCACATATACACCATGGGATACTATACAGCCATAAAAAAGGAAGAGTTCATGTCCTTTGCAGGACACTGATGAATCTGGAAACCATCATTCTCAGCAAACTGACACAATGACAGAAAACCAAACACTGCATGTTCTCATTCATAAGTCGGTGTCGAACAATGAGAACACATGGACACAGGAAGGGGAACATCACACAGTGGAGTCTGTTGTGGGGGGTGGGGACCTAGGGGAGTGATAGCAGGAGGTCAGAGGTTGGGGAGGGACATATTAGGAGAAATACCTAATGTAGGTAATGGGGGGTGGAGGCAGCAAACCACCATATCATGTGTATACCTATGTAATAGTACTGCATGATCTGCACATGTACCCCAGAACTTAAAGTATAATAAAATAAAATAAAATAAATTTTAAAAAGGCCAGGGACAGTGGCTCATACCTATAATCCCAGCACTTTGGGAGGCCGAAGCAGGTAGATCACCTGAGGTCAGGAGTTCGAGACCAGCTTGGCCAACATGGTGAAACCCCATCTCTACTAAAAATACAAAAATTAGCCGGTGTGTGGTGGCACGTGCTTGTAGTCCTGGCCACTCCAGAGGCTGAGGCAGTGTGAACCGCTTGAACCCAGGAGGCAGAGTTTGCAGTGAGCCGAGATCATGACACTACGCTCCAGCCTGGGCGGCAAAGCAAGACTCCATCTAAAAAAAAAAAGGGAAAGTGTTGAGAGGAAGAAATTCAAGATAAAGAGGGTATGACTGAAAAAGGCAGGTCCTGGGGAAAACCATCTGTGGCTGTGTCTTTGTCTATTGGGGCTGCTATAACAAAATACTATAAAATACTGAGTGGCTTATAAACAACAGACATGTATGGCTCACAGCACTGGGGCCTGGGAAGTCCAATATCAGAATGCCAGCTTTGTTGGGTTCTGGTGAATGCTCTCTTCTGGATTGTAGACTTCAGACTTCTTGCCATGCCCTCACATAGTAGAAGGGTCTAGCTAGCTCTCTTGAGCCTCTTTCACACGGGTGCTAATCACAGTCATCTTGATACCATCACCTTGAGGATCAGGATTTCAACACATAAATTTGGGGAGGACATAAACATTCAGATCAGAGCCAGTAGAATTAGGAGCAAAGGTGGATGACTTGGTCTTGGTCTTGAGCAGTAGAAGAATATTGCAGGGGCACAGTGGCTCATACCTATAATCCCAGCACTTTGGGAGGCTGAGGCAGGCAGATCACTTGAGGTCAGGAGTTGGAGACCAACCTGGCCAACATCGTGAAACCCCATCTCTACTAAGAATATAAAAATTAGCCACGTGTGGTGACATGCACCTGTAGTCACAGCCACTCGAGAGGCTGAGACAGGAGAATTGCTTAAACCCGGGCGGTAGAGGTTGCAGTGAGACCAGACTGCACCCTGCACTCCAGCCAGGGAAACAGAGAGGGAGACTCTGTCTCACAAAAAAAAAAAAAAAGAGTATTGTGATGTGTGCCTTTCGGGGTTTTTCAAAGAAACAGAGCCAATATATATATACACACTCTTGTTCTATATGTATACTACATATAGATTAAGCAATTGTAGGGGCTAACAAGCTGAGATTTGTAGGGCAGGCCAGCAGGCTGCAAGCTTAGAACTTGGGCAGGAAGTAACACTGCAGTCTTGAGGCAGAATGGAAACCACAGTTTTTGCTCTTAAAGTCTTTTTTTTTCCTTTTTGAGAAGGAGTGCAATGGCATGATCTCAGTTCACTGTAACCTCTGCCTCCCTGCTCCAAGCAATTCTCCTGCCTCAGCCTCCTGAGTACCTGGGATTACAGGCACATGCCATCACGCCTAGCTAATGTTTGTTTGTTTTGAGACAGAGTCTTGTTCTGTGGCTGAGGCTGGAGTGCAGTGGCACAATCTCAGCTCACTGCAACCTCCGCCTCCCAGTTCAAGCAATTCTCCTGCCTCAGCCTCCCAAGTAGAGTAGCTGGGATTACAGGCGCACACCACCACACCCAGTTAATTTTTGTATTTTTAGTAGAGATGGGGTTTCATCGTGTTTGCCAGGGTGGTCTCCAACACCTGACCTCACGCTATCCATCCACCTGAGCCTCCCAAAGTGCTGGGATTACAGGCGTGAGCCACCATGCCTGGCCACTCTTAAAGTCTTTTGTGGGGACTCACTCAGAACCCAGAGTTGGTATAAAGATTATTTTAAGCTGAAGACATTTGAGATTCAACAGACCAGGAAAAAAGACTTCTCTAAGTTATACTTATCTGACTAAAAACAACAACTTCTGGGAAATAAGGCTGCCATCAATTCCTATTGAGGGTACATCTACTCCCAGAAGGAAACCTAACCCAAATTGAATAAAACCTACCCCAAATTGCTTCTGCAGGGGAGTTATAGCCCTGAAGCAGATGGAAAGACCACTTATACCTGTATAAGCAAACATTACCACAAACTTTCTCTTTTTTTGAAACAGAGTCTCACTCTGTCACCCAGGCTGGAGTACGGTGGCATGATCTCGGCTTACTGCAATCCCCGCCTCTGGGGTTCAAGTGATTCTCCTGCCTCAGTCTCTGGAGTAGCTGAGACTACAGGCACCTGCCACCACGCCCGGCTAATTTTTTTTTTTTTGAGAGGGAGTCTTGCTCCTGTTGACCAGGCTGGAGTGCAATGGTGCCATCTTGTGTCACCACAACCTTCACCTCCCGGGTTCAAGTGATTCTCCTGCTTCAGCCTTCTGAGTAGCTGGGATTACAGGCATGTGCTACCACACCCAGCTCATTTTTTGTATTTTTAGTAGAGACAGGGTTTCTTCATGTTGGTCAGGCTGGTCTCAAACTCCTGACCTGAGGTGAGCAGCCCGCCTCGGCCTCCCAAAGCACTGGGATTGCAGGTGTGAGCCATCATGCCTGGCCCATTATCACAAGCTTTCTTACCTCCTGTTTGTTCTCCTGAAAACCCATTAATCTTCCAAAATTGTCATTTGTTTTCCCACAGGTGCCTTTCTCTCCTTCCCCTTCACCAATTAAGATGGCATATAAGCCCCAAACTCTAGCCAGCCCTTTAAATTATTCATCACAGAATTCTCACATTTGCGTATACCTTGCACATGTGAGTATGAACTATTTTTTTGTTGTTGTTTGTTTTTTGATTTTCTCCTATTAAAGTATCCTTTGTGAGTTTAATTTATAGGCTTTAGCTACTGAATCTAAGAAGTTGAGAAGTTTTTTTCTCTCCTACACTCTCAATTGGTTGGATGAGGCCCATTCACATTACTGAAGATAGTTTCCCTTACTTAACTTCAACTGACATTAACCACATCTACAGATTACCTTTGCAGCAACACCTAGATTAGTGTTTCATTAAAAACATTACTAGGCCAGGCTCAGTGGCTCACGCCTGTAATCCCAGCACTTTGGGAGGCCAAGGCAGGCCGATCACCTGAGGTCAGGAGTTCGAGACCAGCCTGACCAACATGGAGGAAACGCCGTCTCTACTAAAAATACAAAATTAGCCAGGCATGGTGGTGCATGCCTATAATCCCAGCTACTCAGGAGGCTGAGGCAGGAGAATCACTTGAACCCAGGAGGTGGAGGTTGCTGTGAGCTGAGATCGTGCCATTGCACTCCAGCCTGGGCAACAAGAGCAAAGCTTTGTCACTCCTATAAAAAAAAAAAAAAAAAAACAATAACAACAACAACAAAATTACTGCCTGGGTGTGGTGATTCACGCCTGTAATCCCAGCGCTTTGGGAAGCAGAGGTGGGCAGAACACTTGAGGTCAGGAGTTTGAGACCAGCCTGGCAAACATGGTGAAACCCCTGTCTCTACTAAAAATACAAAAATTAGCTGGGCGTGGTGGTGGCTCCCTGTAATCCCAGCTACTCAGGAGGCTGAAGCAGGAGAATCACTTGAACCCAGGAGGCAGAGGTTGCGGTGAGCCAAGATTGTGCCACTGTACTCCAGCCTGGGCGACAGAGCAAGACTCCATCTTAAAAAAAAAAAAAAAAAAAAAAAAAAAATTTAGGAGCGATCCAAGATGGCTAATCACTAGCAGCTTGGGATTGTAGCTCCCAGTGAAAGCGCAGAGAACAAGAGGACACCACACTTTCAGACGAATTTTTGTTGCTCAAGGGCCAGGAGATTCCCAGTGGAGGAGCCCCATGGGTCGCCACTGTGGCTGGTGGGTGGTTTTGTCGGGGCCTCGGCGCGGCGGTTCTTGGTGCAGAGTAAACAGTTGTCCCATTTTGGCCAACCTTTGGAGCTCCGGGAAGGCAAAGTTGCCCATTCAGCTGAGGAAGCCAGACCAGAGATTCCCGGGCAGAAAAGCACCGCGAATCTTAACACTGCTGTTTTAGCCGGAGCAGTGGGTTGCTCAGATTCCGGTGCTGGGAATCAACAAGTTGGGCGTCCACTCAGAAACCTAATTAGAAAGTCAGTAATTACAAAGACGACAGGTGGATAAATTTATAATGAAGGGAAGAAACCAGTCTAAAAAGGCTGAGAATATCCAAAATCAGAACGCCTCTCCCTCTACAGGGGATCACAGTTCCTCATCAGCAACAGAACAAGGCCTGATGGAGAACGAGTGTGTTCATTAACAGAATCAGGCTTCAAAAGGTGGATGATAAGAAACTTCTGTGAGTTAAAAGAACTTGTTCTAACCCAATGCAAAGAAACTAAGAACTTTGAAAAAAGGTTTGACGAAATGCTAACGAGAATAAACAATTTAGAGAGGAATATAAGTGAATTAATGGAGCTGAAAAACAACAGGAGAACTTGGTGAAGTATGCACAAGTTTTAACAGCTCAATTGATCAAGCAGAAGAAAGGATATCAGAGGTCAAAGACCAACTTAATGAAATAAAATGAGAAGACAAGATTAGAGAAAAAAGGATAAAAAGGAATGAGCAAAGTCTCCAAGAAATATGGGACTATGTGAAAAGGCCTAATTACATTTGATAGGTGTACCTGAATGTGACAAAGAGAATGAATCCAAGCTGGAAAATACGCTTCAGGATATTATTCAGGAAAACTTTCCCAACCTAGCAAGGCAGGACAATATTCAACTCCAGGTAATACAGAGAACACCACAAAGATATTCCTCAAGAAGACCAACCCCAAGGCACATAATCATCAGATTCACCAGGGTTGAAATGAAGGAGAAAATACTAAGGGCAGCCAGAGAGAAAGGTCGGGTTACTCACAAAGGGAAGCCTATCAGACTCAGCAGATCTCTCTGCAGAAACTCTACAAGCCAGAAGAGAGTGGGGGCCAATATTCAAAATTCTTAAAGAAAAGAACTTTCAACCCAGATTTTCATATCCAGCCAAACTAAGCTTCACAAGCAAAGGAAAAATAAAATTTTTTGTGAACAAGCAAGTACTCAGAGATTTCATCACCACCAGGCATGCTTACAAGAGCTTCTGAAAGAACCACTACACATAGAAAGGAACAACCAGTATCAGCCTTTCCAAAAATATACCAAAAAGTAAAGAACATCAACATAATGAATTTACATCAACTAACATCAAATGGCAGTATTAAACTCACATATATTATTATTAATCCTAAATTTAAATCGACTAAATCCCCAATCAAAAGACACAGCCAAAACCCATCGGTATGCTGCATCCAGACCCATCCCTCATGCAAGGATACACAAAGACTCAAAACAAAGGGATGGAGAAAAGTTTACCAACCAAATGGAGAGCAAAAATAAATAAATAAAAAGCAGGAGTTGCAATTCTCCCCTCTGATAAAATAGACTTTAAAGCAACAAAGATCAAAGGAGGCAAAGAAGGATATTACATAATGGTAAAAGGATCAATGCAACAAGAAGAGCTAACAATCCTAAATATATATGCACCCAATACAGGAGCACCCAGATATATAAGAATTATAAAGAGACTTAGACTCCTACACAATAATAGTGAGAGACTTTAACATCAACATTAGGCAGATCAACGAGACAGAAAATTAACAAGGATATCCAGGACTTGAACTCAGATCCGGAACAAGTAAACTTAATAAACATTTATAGAGCTCTCCACTTCAAATACACAAAATATACACTCTTATCAGCACCACATCACACCTACTCTAAAAGTGACTAAATCATTCCTCAGTAATTGCATAGCATTTCACAGGTTTAAATGAAATATTGGTTGGCTGCTTGTATGTTATTTTCTTCCCTCATTTCTTCCTGTCTCCATTATTAAGCACAATTATTGGCACAAAAGAGGTTTTCAATACCCATTTTTAGACTGCATTCTAGCCTGGGCAATAAAGCAACACTCCCATTCTCTCTCCCTCTTCCTCTCCCTCTTTCTTCCTCTCCTTCGTTTTTTTTTTTTTTTTTTCTTTTTCTTTTTTCCAAAAAAAAAAAAAAATTAGCCAGGCATGGTGGTGCACACACGTAATCCAAGCTACTTGGGAGGCTGAGGTAAGAGGACCACCTGAGCCCAGGAGGTTGAGGCTACAGTGAACCATGACTGCACCACTGCCCTCTAGCCTGGGTGACAGAGTGAGACCATGTCTCAACAACAACAACAAAGGATGTTCAAGGTTTTCAGGCTGGGAGACTGTCCATCCACATTCTTGCCTTGTCCTACCCTTAACAATTACATGTGTATTTCTAACAACTAGTTGGGGTTAGGGATGCAATGTGTGGCTATAGTAAGGAAGGTCTGCATGGGGATCACCAATGACCTTGGCCCTATACATGCAGTGCTTCAGATAAAAGTAATCCCAGTGGAAATAGTGCCCTGTCTGTAACAGACAGAGCAGTCTGTTGACCAAGAAATGAATAATCGGTCACTAACAAGAGAAGAAAAAAGAGCAAGAAATGACATAAGAAATTTTTCCGAAACATGAGAAATTTGCCGCCTTCCTCTGGGCAGGGACATGCTGACTGGTTAATGCACTTGCTTCAATCAATTGACATTTAAGCAATTAGCGTAACCTTCAGCACAGGTTTACAAGCTTTCTCCATTCGACATAAGCGTTATTTATCTGGGTTAGTGTTTTCCTGAGTTTCGTTTCTATTTTTAGGTTTGGATTTTTTTCTAAGCAACGAGTGGATACGACCTGTAAATTATAAGCTTGGCATTCTGGCAGCTGTGATCACGAAAACCTGAAGCATGAAGATTAAAAACCCTGCCTGGCCTGGAAGCACTTCACTTACTCTGTTAGACTGGTAACTTGTTGCCAACAGAAACTTAAAAAGAAGCACTTTCTGCAATTAGTGTGGTAACTACCATTAATGGCTTTGTTTTCTCCAGACAAGCCAACAGCACTGGCATTAGTCTTTAGTCTCGATGAACTAGTTCTGAGAAATGAAAAGCAAGGGAAAGAGAATAGCACCCAGCAGCAAATCCAGCTGCAAAATGCTTTTTGGTCCTCCACGGTGAATTAAAACCTTGAACTTACAAGCTGACATGACAGACTTTATTTAATGTGTCAGAAATGACCAGTGACACAAGCTTTGTAACCTCCAGTCCAATTCTCACTAAACACCAGACCACTTTCCATAGCCCCTGGGGCACCAAGCTTCAGGGACGCCCACAGCTCCCCAGCCCTCCAGATGGTGGTGCTTCATCCTCTCCCAAAAGACTTCCCTTTGATTCCTCATGGCTCAAGGGGTCTGTAACCCACTTTCCTACATGCAGCTGCAGACCTACAGCTAAGGTAGGACTGAGGGAGGGGGAAATGAATGTTCACCATTCGGCTCTGGTACCAAGTATGTTATCTACTTATCTCCTTTATCTCTTTACCTCACACAATCCCTGTAAATTAAGCATTATTATTATCATCCTCATTTTCTCACTGAGCAAAATGAGCTTGAGAGAAATGAAGCAACACACTGCCAGTCTCACAGCTAGTAAGTGCTGGAAATGGAAATGGCTCCTGCCCAGCTCCTTTTGAATTCAAAAGGGGCAGGCTTCATCAATCTGCATTACGAATCAGGATTTTACCTACTTAGTTGATACCAGATAATTTCCCCAGAAAGGGAGGCCTCTTCTCAGCTTATCTGTCACTGAGTGTGTGTGGAGGGTCCGACGGCTTAACTACACAATGACATTTCCCAAGACCTTTTTTACTTAGTGCAGACAAGGGAGTATCAACCTGGGCTTTCATCTCCTTGGTATGGTAAGACACAGACAGGCCATTTAATAAGCGTCGTGCTGCAGTTGGGGGGTGCCAGTAGGCACAGCAGCCTTGGAGGAGAGGAGGTCCCGGCTCACAGGTCCTGGCTCACAGGTCCTGAGTTCCCAGATAGCGCGATGAGCTGCCAGTTCCCTTCCCGCACCAGCAGTAACGCACCTAGGGCAGCGTGGCTTTACCCTTCTCCAGGGGATTTCACACCCATGGTCTCATTTAAACTTCAAACACCATACTCAGAAAATAAAGTTGCAAGGAAACATTCTTTTCTTCCTTTCTTTTTGAGACAAAGTCTCGTTCTGTCGCCCAGGCTGGAGTGCAATGGCACAATCTCAGCTCACTGCAACCTCTGCCTCCCAGGATCAAGCGATCCTTCTGCCTCGGCCTCCCAAATAGCTGCGATTACAGGTGCCTGTCACCATGCCAGCTAATTTTTGTATTTTTAGTAGAGACAGGGTTTCACCAAGTTATCCAGGCTGGTCTCGAACTCCTGACTTCAGGTGATTCACCCACCTTGGTATCCAAAGTGCTGGAGGATTATAGGCATGAGACACCGTGCCTGGTCGGAAACTTTTATTCTACCTTTCACTCTGTGTGCTGGAACCAGAAGAGCCATTCTATCAGCCTGTTCCTGGCTAATTGCAGTTAATAAATGCATAAGGCTAATTTGGGCGTCCACAGGAACCAGACTGTTTCTTAGTCTCACTTAAACTTGTGAGGACTTGAGCTGAATAATTTGAAGTGACAGTTGATCTATGAAAGATTCCCAAATGATGAATTCAAAGCACTCACTCACAAGTGCCATTCAGAGATGGTGGTACCCCTACCACTCCACTGAGGTAGCTCTTTATATGGCCATCAGAAGCACTTCGTTGGCCAAATCCAGTAAAAAGTTTTCT
>NW_022437006.1:116120-136879 GCF_009761245.1 Sapajus apella
TGCAATGCTGTGATCTCTGCTCACTGCAACTTCCACCTCCCAGGTTCAAACAATTCTCCTGCCTCAGCCTCCTGAGTAGCTGGGATTATGGGCATGCACCACTATACCCGGCTAATTTCTGTATTTTTAGTAGAGACAGGGTTTCTCCATGTTGATCAGGCTGGTCTCAAACTCCTGACCTCGTGATCTGCCCGCCTCAGCCTCCCAAAGTTCTGGGATTACAGACGTGAGCCACCACACCCGGCCCTATTTATTTATGTTTTTTGACAAGATTGACAAGATCTTACTCTGTCGCCCAGGCTGGAGTACAGTGATACAATCATGGCTGATGGCAGCCTCAACCTCCCAGACTCAAGTCAACTTCCCACCTCAGCCTCCTGAGTAGCTGGGACTGCAGGTATAAGTCACCACACTTGGCTAATTTTTTGTAGACATGGGGTTTCACTGTGTTGACCAAGCTGGCCTCAAATTCCTGGGCTCAAGCATCCCTCCCCTCTTGGTCTCCCAAAGTACTGGGATTACAGGCATGAGATACCACGCCCAGCCCCATAAACATTTTTCAATCTTCATGGTACTGGAGGTTAGCAATTCACACATGTGACCAGTGGCTCCTTATAACACTATTTTTGGTACCTCTGACACTATACTCCCTTGGATTTTCTGCCACCTGTTTGGCTGTACCTTTTTCGTTTTCTTTGTTAACTTATTGGCTGGTACCCAACAACTAAATATAATGCGTTCCTCTGATGTCAGTCCCTGGGTCTTCTTCTTTTCTCATTGTATACTTTCTGCTTGGGGCAGTCTCATCCCTTCCTATTGGTTTTTTCCAGTGATTCACAGATTTATACCACCAATCTAGTTTTTTCATATATCATGAGATATGTATATCCAACTCGTATTTAATGTCTCCACTTGGAAGTCCTACAGGCATCTTACACCTGACATGTCAAAACTGAAGCCAGCCTTTGATCTTCATTGCCCTTCTCCTTGCGGCATCCTTCATTAAATCTCCACTCAGCTAATGGCACCACCAACTCCCAAAAGCACAAGCCAGTAAACTGAAGCCATCCTTGATAACTCCCTCTGTCACCTACTACATTCACACCATGTCTAGTGTCAAAGGTTCTATCTCCACCATGTCTCAAATCCATACTTCTCTGCCATCACCTGCTCCAAACTAGCATCTTCTCTCCCCTAACCTATTGCCTATAACCTCCTAACCGGTCTCTCTTCTCTTTTGTCCTTCTTCCATTAATTCTCTTTTTTTAAAGATAATTTAGAGCATGAATTAAAATTCTTCAGTAGCTTTCCAATGCACTAGGGCAGAATCTAGAATCCTTACTTAGGCCTTTGCCTGCCCCTCTCTCTCTCCCCCCCTCTCTCTCTCCTCTTTCTTTCTTGTTGAGATGGAGTTTCAATCTTGTTGCCCAGGCTGGAGTGCAATGGCACGATCTTGGCTGCCTGCAACATCTGCCTCCCCAGATTCAAGCAATTCTCCTGCCTCAGCCTCTCTAGTAGCTTGGGATTACAGGTGCTCACCACCACGCCCAGCTAATTTTTTGTATTTTTTAGTAGAGATGGGGTTTCACTATATTGCCCAGGCTGGTCTCAAACTCCTGACGTCAGGCAGTCCACCAGCCTCAGCCTTCCAAAGTGCTTGGATTACAGGCGTGAGCACTGCGCCTGGTTTAGGCTCTTTTCAAGCCATTCTTTTCCCTCCCTAACCATGCTTCAGCCACACTTCTTCATTTATAGCCAAGCTCTTACTGACCACAGGGCTTTTGCATACACTGTTTCCTTTGCCTGGAATTCTCTTCCCTCCTCCTGCCTTGCCTTGCCCTTCTCCTTTCCCATACACTAGCTGCCTGGCTAACTTCTACTTACCTTCAAGCCTCCATATTCTCCTCTCAGAGAAGCTTTTCTTAACCTTACGATCTAAAATAGGTCCAGCTGGGTACGGTGGCTCGTGCCTGTAAACTGAGCACCTTGAGAGGCTGAGGTGGAAGGATCACCTGAGGCCAGGAGTTCCAGATCAGTCTGGGTTACACAGCAAGACTCCAACTCTAATAAAAAATAAAATAGGTCCCTCCTTATCCTTCTTTCTTACAACTTTTCATTCATAATGTTTACTACAGTTTGGAATTATAATTGTACATTTATTGGTATATTAATTTGTTCAACATCTTTTTTCCCCATAGACTGAAAGGTCCCTGGGAGGACAAATCACATGTCTTTTGTGTACTGCATATGTCCACCCACACTTACCACAGTGCCTGCGACATTACAGACCTTTAATAATTATTGAATGATTAATAAATTAACGCCCTCCTGATAGACATACTTGATGGTGAAACTAGACATCAGAGCCGGATGCTGGTAAATATTTAAGTCAGTTATATAGTTTGGCTCTGTCCCCACTCAAATCTCATCTTGAACTTTGGTTCCCATAATCCCTCACATACCATGGGAAGGACCCAGTGGGAGGTGATTGAATCACAGGGGCAGTTACCCTCATGCTGTTCTTGTGATAGTGAGTGAGTTATTTTCCCCTGCTTTGCTCTGCACTTCTCCTTTCTGCAGCCATGTGAAGAAGGACATGTTTGCTTCCCCTTTTGTCATGATTTTAAGTTTGCTGAGGCCTCCCCAGCCATACTGGAACTGAGTCAATTATACGTCTTTGCTTTATAAATTATCCAGTCTTGAGTATATCTTTATTACCAATGTGAGAATGGACTAATATGGTCAGCTTGCGTAGATCCCCCTTGCTGGGATTCTAGGTTCACCAACTAGCTTTTCGATAATATGCCTTTTCATTTCTAATTTAAATAGCCTCAGGTCCCACGGAGGCTGTAATTGAGGTTTAACACCCAAATTCCTGATTTACTGGCTCCCCTAGAGAGCCACACGCCTCAGCCCCTGAAGGATCCCCAACTACTTCTCAGGGTCCACTTCTTCCCCCAGCCCTCTGCTCCTCTGGAAGGATGTTGTCTGTCCCCAAGGGCACTCCTCGGGGCTTTCCCAAATGATCAAGCCCTCAAGGATCCACTTAATGCTCTGTCCCTTTCATCCGCATTATGCTACAGATTTCTCCAAGGACCCTTTTTGTTCCAAAAACCCAACTCAAACTAGTTGAACACAAAGGAGACCTTGTTAATTCTCATAACCCTGGAAGAGACAGAGCCAAACCTTGAGGAAAGCTGGAAACGAGAATCTCTGTTATCTGGCTCTTGCCCTCTGCCTCTCATCTCAGCTTTTCTCTTTCTGTTGGCTTCATCTCTTTTTTCAGACAACTTCTCTCCATGTATTTGGGGACGTAGCTGTAGCTTCCCTCAGATTTTTCTAAACAGACCTGGTGGAGGAAGGCTCTTTCCTGTCTGGGAGGTGGGACATGGGACTTCATGCCCAAGTCCGACATCCCAGACAGGAAAGAGCCTTCCTCCATCAGATCTATTTAGACAAATCTGAGGGAAGGTCATTCATTGACCAGTCACATGGACAGCTTGGGTTACATTTCAGCCCTATGTGGCCAAGGGTGGGGACTCACAGGTCTGGAATGGTGAGAAAGAGTTTCCCGTAGGAAGGGAGGAGGGAGGTGCAATACCAGGAAAAGGGAAAAGATATGAGGCAGTGTTAGCAGATGCCCACCACACTGTCGTTTATGCAGAAATGATGAGGTTGCCTTTATGAGTTGAATTGTATCCCCAAAAAACAAATGTTTAGGCCAGGTGTGGTGGCTCATACCTGTAATCCCAGCACTTTGGAAGGCCAAGGCAAGAAGGTGATTTGAGCCCAGAAGTTTGAGATCAGCCTGGGCAACATGGTGAGACCCCGTCTCTACAAAAAATTTTAAAATTAGCTGGGTATGGTGGCAGGAGCCCATGGTCCCAGCTACTCGGGAGGCTGAGGACGGAGGATCACTTGAACCTGGAAGGTCAAGACTGCAGTGAGCCATGATTTTACTGCTGCACTGTAGCCTGGGTAATAGACTGAGACCCTGCCTCAAAAAAAAAAAAGGTATGGCCAGGCATGGTGTCTCATCCCTGTAATCCCAGAACTTTGGGAGGCCAAGGTGGGCATATCACAAGGATATGAGTTCGAGACCAGCCTGGACATGGTGAAACCCCATCTTTACTAAAAATACAAAAATTAGCCAGGCACCATGGCAGGCACCTGTAATCCCAGCTACTCCTGAGGCTGAGGCAGGAGAATCCTTGAACCGAGGAGGCAGAGGTTACAGTGAGCCGAGATCACACCACTGCACTCCAGCATGGGCGACAGAGCGAGACTCCGTCTCAAAAAATAAAAATAAAAAAAAGATATGTTCACTTCGCTGCTAATTAATTTAAGATTCTGAATCTGCAAAGGCAAAGGCCAACCTTCCTGAGCCTGTCTAGAGGTGTCTAACAGAAAGGTAGATGACATCTAGTCTCCATGACATCACCTTGTTCCTTTCCATGGATAAAATGGATTCAGGGGCTGAGCAAGGTGGCTTATGCCTGTAATCCCAGCTACTAGGGAGGCTGAGGCACAAGAATTTGCTTGAACCCAGGAGGCAGAGGTTGCAGGGAGCTGAGATGGTACCACTGCACTCCAGCCTGGGAGACAGAGTGAGACTCTGTCTCAAAAATAAAAATTATAATGAAATGGGCTGAGCCTGGTAGCTCACGCCTGTGATCCCAGCACTTTGGGAGGCTGAGGCAGGCCGATCATGAGGTCAGGATTTCGAGACCAGCCCGGCCAACATAGCAAAACCTTGTCTCTACTAAAAACACAAAAATTAGTTGGGCCTGGTGTTGCACGCCTGTAATCCCAGCTACTTGGGAGGCTGAAGCAGGAGACTCTCTTGAACCCAGGAGGCAGAGGTTGCAGTGAGCCAAGATTGTGCCACTGCACTCCAGCCTAGGAGACAAGAGCAAAACTCCATCTCAAAATAAATAAATAAATAAAATAAAACAAAATAAAATAAAATGGATTCAGATCATAACACTCTTTACTGCCATTCACCCTCCTCTAATTGAGGATTAGAACTATACGTGGCTAAAGTTTAGTTTATACGTGGCTGTTTTCCCACTTTATCCCTCATGGCTGCTGTAATTTTTATTTTATCTTTATTTTTATCCTACAGAAACACTCCCAACAGATTAACTCTACGATTATGTAGTTGTGGCTTCAAATGCCCAAGAATACTTGTCCTTGGGTATAATTTTTTGTACTCCTAAGTAGTTATGAGTGTCTGTTTGTGTGCATGGATGTTTTGCTTCAAATGAGTTGCTTTTACAATGTGATAACCTCATGCCATATGTTGGGCAAATATCTTGGCCATAATTCACAAGCAACTGACACATTAATAGATTCTCTGCCCGTTCTCATTGTGGAGATTCTGTGTTAGTGGCCTTTGTCTACCACAGAACTGACAGAGGGGCAGGATTAGCTCACTGACGCTCGGAACACAAGTGACGAGGGATTTCATGAAAACAAAACCAAACAAACGAGGCAGCTTCCACGGGCACCTGGCTGAATAAATTAAACTTGATTGAATCCTCTATTATAATGACGACAGAAAAGGAGGTAAAATATGCCTTTCCTAATGAGTTTCTTTACAGTCATTTACTATTTAAAACTTGCTATTCCAGGAAAGCTGCAATCACGTAAGACTGCTTTGACTGGGTCTTGAAGGCTCTACAAAATCTCTGGGCTCACAGAAGCATTTTGCATAGTTATTGGACAATTTGCTTCAAAGCCAAGCTAGCAAGGGAACCCTACACCCTCTTCCTCTTGGCCTGCCCTAGGTACTGAGTGGTCACAGGAAGATGAGCAGGAGAAACTAAATGTGCCAAGCAGGGAAAAGACTGAATCAAAGTAACAATCTAAAAAGGACTATAAAATAGGAAAAACATAGATGCAGCTTTTACATGAAAGAAGAAGAAACAGCACCAAGATTTAATAATAAGCTTGGCATAAAGAAACACTGCTGGCCAGGCACGGTGGTTCACACCTATATTCACAACACTTTGGGAGGTTGACGCAGGAGGATCACATGAGGCCAGGAGTTCGAGACCAGCCTATTACTACTTAAAATGTAAACATTTAGCTGGGCATGGTGGTGTGCTCCTGTAGTCCCAGCTACTGGGGAGGCTGAGGTGGGAGGACTTGAGCCCTGGAAGTCAAGGCTGCAGTGAGTTAAGATCCTGCCACTGCACTCTAACCTGGGCGAGAGCAAGACCCCCGTCTCTAAGGAAAAAAATAGAAACACTTCCGTCATTGAATTTAACATTATCTATGGGTCTTTAATTTGCCATGGATTGTCATCAGTCAGCATGAGGTACCCAAATACAAAACTACAAAGGAAAAAATACTTTTCACTTTGTAAAAATGAGTGCACACAACATTACAAGAGTGCCCTTTGAGGGCTGGCCACGGTGGCTCACTCCTGTAATCCCAGCACTTTGGGAGGCCGAGGAAGGTGGATCCTGAGGTCAGAAGTTTGAGACCAGCCTGGCCAGCATGATGAAACCCCATCTCTACTAAAAATACAAAAATTAGCCAGGCATGGGGGTGTGTGCCTGTAGTCCCAGCTACTCTGGAGGCTGAGGCAGGAGAATCACTTGAATCCGGGAGGTGGAGGTTGCAGTAAGCCGAGATCACACCACTCCACTCCAGCCTGGTCCACAGAGCAAGACTCCATCTCAAAAAAAAATAAAAGAAAATAAGAGTGCCCTTTGGAAAGGTGAATGTCTACATAGCGTGAGTTTAATGGAGTCACGTTTGTTTAAACAGAAATTCCCCTCAATCTGTCGTTACACTCTCTTTTTTTTTCCCCCGCCCACTGTCATTGCACTCTCTTCCCACTGAGAACATCCACCAATAGTCTGTCGTTTGAAATATACAAAGGCAGCAATGTAGGGCCCAGAAAAAAAGGGTTAAAATATTCTGGGATTAAACTGTTACCGAGGAGTCAAATGGGTAACTGAGGTTAGCGTTTCTCCATTAGTACCTTGTAGTTGAGCAGAGAATTAGCTACTCACCTTCATGTAGGATTGATGTTTGATTTCTTTGTGGGATTGGAGGGCCCACTCCTAACAGGAAGTGACCAAGGGTCATATAGAGTAGAATAAACAAAGCACGTGAAACAGCATGAGAGTCACAGAGAGGCAGCATGTGCGGTAAGAACGCTTACTGAACATATTACAGAAAATTATTGTTACTGCCACTTCCTAAGCTGTAAACTTTTCCAGTAAATTTTTTTTTTCTTTTTCTCTCTTTTTTTTTTTTTTTAAGATGGGGTTTCACCATGTTGGTCAGGCTGGTCTTGAACTCCCGACCTCAGGTTATCCACCCGCCTTAGCCTCCAAAGTGCTTGGATTACAGGCGTGAGCCACCACGCCCGGCCTACTTTTCCAATAAATTAACTGAGTTTTATGAGCCTCAGTGTCCTCATCTATAAAACTAGGGTCAACATAGCACTGCCTTGAGATGCTTGTGGAAGCTAAATACAAAATACATTATTGAGCTATTTTGCCATTGAAAGTAATGGCAAAATCTACAATTACTTTTGTACCAACCTAAAAATATAAACATAAGCATATGAGACCTGGCATGCATTTTAAAATGTGTATTGCCAAAGCTGGGCACAGTGGTAGTCCCACTTACTTGGAAGGCTGAGGTGGGAGGACCGTGGGAACCCAGGAGTTCTGGGCAGCAGTGAGCTGTGACTGCGATTGTGAGTAGCCACTGCACTCCAGCCGGGAAATCCTCTAAACAAAAATAAAAAACAAACTTGCTACCCACTCTCTTTCAGAATAAGCCATAACAGTGAAGGTGAACAAGTTAAGGAGGGCAATTGAGTGCCTAAGGAAGGTTCTGGAGTGTGGACAAAGGTGGAGATGGCTCCTTTAACTGATCAATAAAAAGCCTTCTTTATGCCATTATTATAAACAGTACAAAACCTCAACTAGGGCTTTTGGCAAACTTTTTTTTTTTTCTGAGATGGAATCTCCCTCCGTCACCCAGGAGCAAGACTGGCCCAATCTCGGCTCACTGCAACCTCCATCTTCCAGGTTCAAGCAATTCTCCTACCTCAGTCTTCTGAGTAGCTGGGATTACAGGCACATGCCACCATGCCCAGCTAATTTTTGTATTTTTAGAAGAAATGGGTTTTCACCATGTTGGCCAGGCTGATTTTGAACTTCTTACCTCAGGTGATCTGCCTATTTCGGCCTCCGAAAGTGCTGGGATTACAGGAGTGAGCCACTGTAGCCAGCCTTGGCAAACTTTTGTGAAGGATCAGATAGTAAAAAATATATATATACATAGGCCAGGCGCAGTGGCTCACACCTGTAATCCCAGCACTTTGGGAGGCCGACGTGGGCGGATCACAAGGTCAAGAGATTGAGACCATCCTGGTCAACACGGTGAAACCCCATCTCTACTAAAAATATAATAATTAGCTGGGCATGGTGGTACATGCCTATAGTCCCAGCTACTTGGGAGGCTGAGGCAGGAGAATTGCTTGAACTCGGGAGGCAGAGGTTGCGGTGAGTTGAGATCACACCATTGCAGTCCAGCCTGGCAACAAGAGCAAAACTCCATCTCAAGAAATATATATATATGTATACATTTATATACACACATATATATACATATACAAATATGTATATACAAATATATATTTATATACAAATTTTTTTTTGGAGACAGAGTCTCGCTTTGCCAACCAGTCTGCAGTGCAGTGGCACAATCTTGGCTCACTGCAACCTCCACTTCCCGGATTCAAGTGATTCTCCTGCCTCAGCCTCCCAAATAGCTGTGATTACAGGTGCCTGCCACTGAGCCGGGCTACTTTTTTTTTTTTTTTTTTTTGTATTTTTAGTAGAGAGGGAGTTTCACCACCTTGGCCAGGCTGGTCTTGAACTCCTGACCTCAGGTGATCTGCCCACCTCGGCCTCCCAAAGTGCTGGTATTACAGGCATGAGCCACTGGGCCCAGCTATATATATATTTTTTTGAGATGGAGTATCACTCTATCACCCAGGCTGGAGTGCAGTGGTGCAATCTTGGCTCACTGCAACCTCCACCTCCTAGGTTCAAGCGATTCTCCTTCCTCAGCCTCCCCAGTAGCTGGGATTACCCTGCCACCACACCCAGCTAATTTTTGTATAGTAATAGAGACAGGGGTTTCACTATGTTGGCCAGGCTGGTCTCAAACTCCTGACCTCAAATGATCTGCCTGCCTTGGCCTCCCAAAGTGCTGGGATTGCAGGCATGAGTCACTGTGCCCAGCCTAGATAGTAAATATTTTAAACTTTTCAGTAAATATTTTTACTCACTATTGCAACTACTCATGCCAGCAGCCATTGTAGCAAAAAAGCATTCATAGGCAATATATAATGCATGAGTAAGGAAGTGCCCCAATAAAACTTTTTTTTCTTTCTTTTGGAGACGGTCTTGCTGCATTTCCCACGCTGGAGTGTAGTGGTGTGATCATGGCTCACTGCAGCCTTGACCTCCTGGGCTCAAGCAATCCTCTTGCCTCAGGACCCAGAGTAGCTGGGACTACAGGCTACACCAGCATACTCCACTAAATTTTGTATTTTCAGTAAAGACAGGGTTTACCCATGTTGCCCAGTCTGGTCTGGAGATCCTGGGCTCAAGCAATCCACCAACCTCCCAAAGTGCTGGGATTATAGGCATGAGCCACAGTGTCCAGCCATTTTTTTTTTTCTTTTGAGACAGGATCTTGCTCTGTTTCTTATGCTGGAATGGAGTGGCACAATCACAGCTCACTGTAGCCTCAACATTCCAGGCTCAAGTAATCCCCTTCAGCCTCCAGAGTAGCTGGGACCACAGTCATGCCCACTACGTCTGGCTAATGTAGAGATGGGGGTCTCGCTATGTTGCCAAGGCTGGACTTGAACTCCTACGCTCAAGCAATTCTCCTGCCTCAGCCTCCCGAAGTGCTGGGATTACAGGTGTGAGCCACTGCACCCTGCCTTCAATAAAACTTAGTAAATACTAGCAGTTACTTCCCCAAGCATTGAAAACTATTCTACAACACGAGTTTTAAGGATGGCATAACAATCCATATAGATTTTTGTGATTGATTTAACAAAGTCTCTAATGTTGGACATTTGGTTTATCCTTATTTGCTTACCTCAACAGGTACTCATAATTATTTTGTGGAAATTATTTTTAAAGTGGGGATTAGAAAACAAAACAAAAATAAATAAAGTGGGGATAAGAAAAAGAAAAATTGCTCATAGACCATTTACCCAGAGATTAATACTGCCCTCCTCATTATTATGTATATTTTTTTCAGGCTTATGATTACCTTTATTATTTACTTATTTATATTATATATATTTTTGGGGACAGTGCTCTGTCCTCACCCAGGCTGACGTGCAATGGCAATGGCACGATTTCAGCTCACTGCAATCTCCACCTCCCGGGTTCAAGTGATTCTCCTGCCTCAGCCTCCCGAGTAGCTGGCATTATAGGCACGTGCCACAACACCCAGCTAATTTTTGTATTTTTAGTAGAGACAGGCTTTCCCATGTTTGCCAGGATATATTATTACCTGTAAGTAAAGCTGGGGTTACACCATACATCCTATTTTGTAACCTGAATTTTGTTTTCTTTTCTTTTTTTTTTTTTTTTTAAGACGGGGTTTTACCATATTGGTCAGGCTGGTCTTGAACTCCCGACCTCAGGTGATCCGCCCGCCTTGGCCTCCAAAGTGCTTGGATTACAGGTGTGAGCCACCATGCCCGGCCTATGAGCCATCACTCCCGGCCCTGAATTTTCACTTATCACAATGATGAAGGTCTCCACCTCTGAGATCCTAAACTTAAAATTATTGATCTCTGACTTCTATTATTCTAGTTTAACTTCTGCCTTCTCACTGTCTCACATCTACTCCCATAAGGGAGACTGCATTTACCATCTGGTCCTCTTGCATTATATTTCTTACTATGAAACTACAAATTGGCACCCGGTTGCACATCAGTCTCTTAGGAGTTTGGTTACTGTTAGCTCTCACTGTGAGCCTGAGTGATCACCTCAACTGTCCTAGCAAAATAGGGGGGTTGGGGCCCTCCAAAGCTGAGAATTTGGGCGTTATGACCTAAATAAAATAACACAATGCTGTCTGAGCAACGAGTCAAACCCAACCAGCCTTCTTCTTTATTTTTTATTTTTAACTTTATTTTTTATTTCTTTGAGACAGAGTATCACTCTATCACCCAAGCTGGGGTGCAGTGGTGTGATCTCGGCTCACTGCAACCTCTGCCTCCAAGGTTCAAGAGATTCTCCTGCCTCAGCCTCCTGAGTAGCTGGGATCATAGGCACATGCCACCACGCCCAACTAATTTTTGTATTTTTAGTAGAGACAGGGTTTTACCATATGGGACAGGCTGGTCTCGAACTCCTGACCTCGTGATCCACCTGCCTGCGGCTCCTAAAGTGCTGGGATTGTAGGCATGAGCCACCGCACCTGGCCTCTCTGACAACTTTATTTTGCCTTCTTTAAGCGCCCTGGCAATTATTGTAAGTGATAACTGGTATTAATCTTTTTTTTTTTTAGATGGAGTCTCGCTCGGTCACCCAGGCTGGAATGCAATGGCACAACTGGCTCACTACAGCCTCCGCCTCCCGGGTTCAAGAGATTTTCCTGCCTCAGCCTCCAGAGTAGCTGGGATTACAGGCGCCTGCAACCATGCCCAGCTAATTTTTGTATTTTTAGCAGAAGCAGGGTTTCACCAGGTTGGCCAGGCTGGTCTCGAACTCCTGACTTCAGGTGATCCACCCGAATCAGTCTCCCAAAGTGCTGGGATTTCAGGCATGAGTCACTGCGCCCATCAGTATTTATCATTTTAATGGCAAACAACTCTAAATGGCTCTGGTGGAGGGCAAGTTCAGACATGGTTGCTGGAAACTGGCTGACAGTAGAAGCCCCTTTGGAGTGTTCTTTGAAGTACTGGCTTTAGTGATACAAAATGCTAAATTGCTTCTCCCACTGTCAAAATAGCCTTTCATACCTCTTCCTGTTTATGTTATCAAGGAGTTAGTATGTAGATTTCAGAACTCAGTTTTGATCTACTCTTGATTAAACCTTGGTTTATAGAACTATGGTAGTTTTTCACATTGTCGAGAAAAAGTTGAACTATTGCAACAATGGATTTTCTATGTATATAGACGCTCCTAGAGTTGATTTAATTTTTTTTTTTTTTTTGAGGCAGATTCTTGCTTTTTCTCCCAGGCTGGAGTGATCTCGGTTCACTGCAACATCCACCTCCCAGTACAAGCCCAAATGTGGCCCTTTGTCAACTAGACCTCAAAGTCTTTGCTTTATATGCGTATTTCCAATAAAAAATTACAAGGATTGTTAAAAGTCCTTTTATTTTTACTTACTTATTTATTTATTTATTTTTAGAGACAGAGTCTCGCTCTGTTGCCCAGGCTGGAGTTCAGTGGTGCAATCATAGCTTAGTGCAGCCTCCAACTCACGAGCTCAAGTGATCCTCCCACTTCAGCCTCCAGAGAAGCTAGAACTACACGTGTATGCCACCATGTCTCAGTCTCCCCAGTAGCTGGGATTATAGGCCTGCCACCATGGTAATTTCTGTTATTTTTTTATTTTATTTTATTTTTTTTAAAGACAGGGTTTCACCATGTTGGTCAGGCTGGTCTTGAACTCCCGACCTCAGGTGATCCACCCGCCTTGGCCTCCAAAGTGCTTGGATTACAGGCGTGAGCCACCATGCCCTGCCTTTCTGTTATTTTTTTTGAGACAGAGTCTTGCTTTGTTGCCCAGGCTGGAGTGCAGTGGCGCAATCTGGACTCACTGCAACCTCCACCTCCTGGGTTCAAGCGATTCTCCTGCCTCAGCCTCCCAATTAGCTGGGATTACCCTGCCACCACGCCCAGCTAATTTTTGTATTTTTAATAGAGATGGAGTTTCAGTGTGTTGGGCAGGCTGGTCTCCAACTCCTGACCTCATGATCTGCCCACCTCGGCCTCCCAAAGTGCAGGGATTACAGGCGTGAGCCACTGAATTTCTGTATTTTTTAGTAGAGATAGGGTTGCCCAAGGGTGATCTCCAACTCCTGACCTCAAGTGATCTATCTTCCCTGGTCTCCCAAAGTGCTGGGATTACAGGCGTGAGCCACCACACCCAACTTTGATATAAATTTCTAAAAATCTCAACATAATGTGTTTGGATCATATTGTTATGCTCAGAGTCAGGACCTAGCACATACTAGACCATCAACTTGACTGATCTGAAAAGACCACTGAAATTCATGATTTGCTACCCATCCTCTGTGTCTGCTCTGGCCAATAAAAAGAAACTTGGATGCTCTTAATTTATGAAAACAAGCACTTGTTGATCTGGAAGCTGAATAATAAATGTGAATCCGATGACACTGGACCCCTGTGGATAATGGCAGGCTGAGTATAGCATGTTAGCTGACATATTCTATGTACTCCCTGTGACATGGGCACTTCCCTTCCATCTCAGCGAGGCAAAAACAGAGGCACAGAAACCTGAACACACACATGAAAAACACCTTACCACCTGGGAGTCAGGGGCAGGTTCGGGCACATCCATTCCTTTGGCATTTGAGCAGCTGTTTTCCACAACATTAACTCAGCACAGCAGGGGTAAATCAGATTAAAAACCAATAAAAGAGTAATCTCTTCATCCCACCCTCAACCTCTTCCTACTTCACCAAAATCCAATAAAACACTGAATGTGTCCCTTTCTCAGCTAGACCTCAAAAATCTTCTTTGGTTTATATGCGTATTTCCAACAAAAAATTACAAGGATTGTTAAAAGTCCTTTTATTTTTACTTATGTATTTATTTTTAGGGATAGGGTATCGCTCTGTTGCCCAGGCTGAAGTTAAGTGTGCAATCATAGCTCAGTGCAGCCTCCAGCTCTCGAGCTCAAGTGAGCCTCCCACTTCAACCTCCAGAGAAGCTGGGACTACAGGTGCATGCCAACATGCCAGGCTAATAAAAGAATTTAAAAACCAAAAGAGGTTTTTTAAGAGTTTTGTTGGCGGCCACGGTGGCTCATGCCTGTAATCCTAGCACTTTGGGGAGCCAATGCAGGTGGATCACCTGAGGTCTGGAGTTCGAGACCAGCCTGACCAACATGGAGAAACCCCATCTCTACTAAAAATTAGCTGGGTGTGGTGGCACATGCCTGTAATCCCAGCTACTCAGGAGGCTGAAGCAGGAGAATCGCTTGAATCCGGGAGGCGGAGGTTGTGGTGAGCCAAGATCGCACCATTACACTCCAGCCTGGGCAACAAGAGTGAAACTCCCTTTCAAAAAAAAAAAGAAAGCCAGGCACAGTGTCATGCCTGTAATCTCAGCACTTTGGGAGGCTGAGGTGGGCAGATCACCTGAGGTCAGGAGTTCGAGACCAGCCTGACTGACGTGAAGAAACCCTGTCTCTACTAAAAATACAAAAATTCGCTGGATTACATTTATTGATTTGCGTTATATGTTGAACCAGCCTTGCATCCCAGAGATGAGGCCGACTTGATTTTGATGGATAAGCTTTTTGATGTGCTGCTGAATTCAGTTTGCCGGTATTTTATTGTGGATTTTCGCATTGATGTTTATCAGGAATATTGGCCTGAAATTTTCTTTTTTAGTTGTCTCCCTGCCAGGCTTTGGTATCAGGATGACGATGGCCTCATAAAATGAGTTAGAGAGAATTACCTCTTTTTCTACTTCTTTTTAGCCGGGTGTGGTGTAATCCCAGCTACTCGGGAGGCCGAGGCAGGAGAATTGCTTGAACCCGGGAGGCGGAGGTTGCAGTGAGTCAAGATCGAGCAATTGCACTGCAGCCTGGGCAACAAGAATGAAACTCTGTCTCAAAACAAAAACAAAAAAAAAAAGAGTTTTGTTGAGTCAGGGTCTTGCTGTGTTGCCCAGGCTGGTCTCAAACTCCTAGCTTCAAGCAATCCTCCTGCCTCAGCCTCCCAAAGGTTTGGTATTACAGGCGTGAGCCACCATGCCTGGCCTTAAAGTCCTTCTAAAATACAAAACAAGAAACATTTGGCTGGGCGTGGTGGCTCACACCTGTTATTTCAGCACTTTGGGAGGCCAAGGTGGGCGGATCACCTGAGGTCAGGGGCTTGAGACCAGCCTGGTCAATATAGTGAAACTTTGTCTCTACCAAAAACACAAAAATTAGCCAGGCGTGGTGGCATGTGCCTGTAATTCCAGCTACTCAAGAGGCTGAGGCAGGAGATTCACTTGAACCCAGGAGGCGGAGGTTGCAGTGAGCTAGGATCACACCACCATTGCACTCCAGCCTGGGAGACAGAGTGAGACTTGGTCTCAAAAAAAAAAAAAAAAAAAAAAGATTTTTTTTACTGAACATCTAGTACATACCATGCAGTGTAATGTGTGTGGTTTTATTTATCTCAGCATAACCCTGGGAAGCGGTCTATTAGCAGATACAGGGGACAAAGCATAGGATGATCAGCTAACACACCCAGGGCCAAATATAAATAGCAGAATTCAAATGAAAGCCACCCTCCAAGCCATGTCCTTCCCATTGTCACACTACTGCATGTCTACAGCACAGTTGATGGGCATAACCCTTCTTAGCAAAGGCGAGCAGCTGAGCAGAAGGTAATTGCAGGAGGCAGAGCCAAGAGGAAAACTGCTGAGAGTGCTGACGAGTAGGTGCAGAGAACAGAAGCACACACCATAGGGTGCAATCTTAGTGAGCTTTGTTTTCCCTCAACAGAGGTACATTCAGTCTCATTCATTCCCCCTGCTGGGGCACCGCAGACTTGTCGGCTTGGACTCAGGAGTTGGGGAGGACATGGGGGAAGTTGCTTTCCTGGTGGTGAGGACCCTGGCCACCGTGTGTGTACAGTAAGTACAGGGTAACAGATGGGCCAGCATGGGGACATGGTGCAATGGTGTACCGAGGGAGAGGAGAGTGAACCAGAACCACAGGACTGAGCTCCACTGGTTCCCAGGGAGGTGCCAGTGGGGGTGGGTGCACCTCCTGGAAGCCAGACGCAGCACCCAGGGGCAGTGTGAGGAGGTCTTCCTCAGACCTCAGGGTTTGGGCAGGGATAGTGGGTGACCTGTGTGCTGGCTCTCCAGAAACTGAAAGCAGCAAGAGACACTTGGGCTCTGTTTTTAGTTGTTTTGGTTTGTTTTGTTTTTGTAGACACTCAGTGGTTGGCTGGAAATAAAGGTGGAGGAACTGGACAGTTCAAAGGCAGGGACGGTTTCCCCCACCCCCACCCCACCCACCCTACCCCCTTTCATTCAGAAAAGCCACAAAATCGTGGCCCCAGGGTGTGTGTGAAAGAAGCAAGGAGTGACTCCACCCAGCTCCTCTGGAGCAGAGGGAGGCTGTGGGCCTGGTGTCTGTGTGTGTGCATGCCTGTGTGTGCCTGTGTGTGCGTGCTTGCTGGGGTGCTCAAGGGTGGGGGGAGCTGGCTGAGCAGACCGAAGAGATGGAGGGAGCTGGAGGAAGGTGGCTGCCATAGAGCTCTGGCTCTGGCTGACCTGAGCCTCTTTCTGAAGCTGCAGCTGCACTTTGGGGCCAGGCACTGTTAACACTATGGGTGTAAACGTATGGCCAACAGCAGAATAGAGACTCAGGGTCTTGAGAAAGAAAGTGGTGACTTCCCCCTTTTTCTTCCTTCTTTCCCCTACAGAGCCTGCCATGTAGGGGCAGAGGTATGGACAAGCCGTCATTATAATACTAACAGCAAAGGGCTGGGAATGACACGTGGAAACACCATTGGCTCTAGAACTCAGGGCATTTGGGATGGTGGCAGGCAGGATCCAGGGGTAGTATTTGTTATCTATTGCAGTGTAACGGATTAGCTTAAAGTATAGCAGCTTAAGAGAAGAAATGTTTATTATCTCACAGTTTCTTTGGGTCAGAAATATGGGTGTGGCTTAGCTGGGTGCTTTCTGGTGAAGGTGTTTTCATGAGGTTGCAGTTGTGCCACCAGCTGGGGCTGCCATCTCATCTGAAGGCTCAACAGTGGGGGACCAGAGTCCAAGCTCCCTCACTTGGTCACCAGCAGGATTCAGTTCCTTGAAGGCTGTTGTCTAGAGGCCTCCCTCTTTCCCTCTTTACAGGCCCTTCTCACAGGGCAGTTCATGACATGGCAGCTGACTTTCTGCAGAGCATCCAAGTGAGAAAGAGCCTTTAGAAAGAAGGGACAGTCTTTATATAACCTAATCTCAGAAGTGACGTCCCATCCCTTCTGCAAGGTTCTATTATTCAAAATTGCATCAGTAAATCCAGCTCACTCAAGGGAAACAGATTACTAGGAGGCAGGGGTCACTGGGGGCCATTCTAGAGGCTGCCTGTCACAGTATCCAAGCTGAGACCTGCAGAATGACAGGAGGGCAGGAGGGAGTTGGAGAACGGCAGCTGCAGTGAACTGCAGCTATAACTCAGTAGGGCTGCACAGAGAGCACTGCCTGGGGTGGGGCCGTGCAGTGGAGAGGCCAGCAGGGCCCAGAACTTGTACAATCTTTTAACCCGGGTTTGCAAGGGTGGACTTTATCCTGTAAACATGAGGAGCCTAAAATTGGAGGCTAACAGTTAAGATCTGGCTTTAGAATGATTACATTGCATGCCCAGTGCAGTGGCTCATGCCTTTGGGAGACTGAGGTGAGCAGATCATCTGAGGGCAGGAGTTTTGAGACCAGCCTGGTGAAACTCTGGCTCTACTAAAAATACAAAAAAATTAGTTGGGTGGGTGGCAGTTAGAGGCTGAGGCAGGAAAATTGTTTTAACCCGAGAGTTGGAGGAGGTTGAGACTGTATCAGAAGGAAGGAAGGAAAGGAAGGGAAGGAAGGGAGGGAGGGAGGGAAGGAAGGAGGGAGGGAGGGAAAGAGGGGAGGAAGGAAGAAAGGGTGGGCGGGCGGGCTTATGTCTATCTTCCTCCTCTAGAACATAAGCTCAATGGGGGCAGGGATTCTTGGTTCGTAGTCTCTGGTATCCCCAGTGTTTAGCACAGTGGCTCTGGATGAATGACTAGGGCAGCCCCAGGTTTCTGGCTTGAGTAACTGGGTGGCGCTATTCTCTAAGCTATGAGGCACAGAGGGCAAACATGGACAGGAACCTAATATCTGAGAAATACTGAATTTGAGGTGCTTTGTGGGACACCCAAGAATAAGAATAAATGCTTAGTAGGCAGTTGACATGTGGGGATCTGGAAAGCCTCTCAGAGAAATGGTGAGAGATGCAGACTTGAGGATCCAGCACCCAGACGCCAATTATGGGAGTAGTAAACATGGCCCTGGGACCCTTTCCTGGAGTTTCTAGGACATCTTACGCGGCAACAGTGCTTGCTTTGAAAGATAGTAAAGGAAGAAAGTCTTGCCAATTGTCATTCACAAAAGAAAGCCTAAAGTATGTTGCCAGAGAAGAGAGGAGAAAGCCAGGAATCACAAAGGCCAGAAGAGAAATTTGGGTACTGTAAGAATAGCACAGTAGGTTAGGGAAGGACTGAAAGGAGCCCAGTGAGTTGAAGCCCACTGTGGGTGGGGAGGAAGGAGAAAAGGAATGTCTTCAAGAGGCCGGGCGCGGTGGCTCAAGCCTGTAATCCCAGCACTTTGGGAGGCCAAGGCGGGTGGATCACGAGGTCAAGAGATCGAGACCATCCTGGTCAACATGGTGAAACCCCGTCTCTACTAAAAATACAAAAAATTAGCTGGGCATGGTGGTGCGTGCCTGTAATCCCAGCTACTCAGGAGGCTGAGGCAGGAGAATTGCCTGAACCCAGGAGGCAGAGATTGCGGTGAGCCGAGATTGCGCCATTGCACTCCAGCCTGGGTAACATGAGTGAAACTCCGTCTCAAAAAAAAAAAAAAAATAAAAAAAAAAAAAAGGAATGTCTTCCAGAAATGCAAAGCATTACTTAACATTATTTTATTTTATTTATTTTTAGATGAAGTTTCGCTCTGTTGCCCAGGCTGGAGTGCAGCATGATCTAGGCTCACTGCAACCTCCGCCTCCCAGGTTCAAGCAATTCTTCTGCCTCAGCCTCCTGAGTAGCTGGGATTACAGGCACCCACCACCACGCCTGACTCATTTTTGTATTTTTAGTAGAGACCAGGTTTCACCATGTTGGCCAGGCTGGTCTCAAACTCCTGAACTCAGGTAATCCACCCGCCTCGGACTCCCAAAGTGCTGAGATTACAGGCATGAGCCACCATGCCCGATGTATTATTTTATTTTATTTTGAGACAGGATCTCGCCCTGTTGCTCAGGCTGAAGTGCAGTGATGTAATCATGGCTCACTGCAACCTCCACTTCCTGATTCTCAAGTAATCCTCCTACCCCAGCCTCCCAGAGTGCTGGGATTACAGGTGTGAGCCATCACGCCTGGCCTCCATTACTTAAAATTTTTTAAAATTAGCTGGGGGCAGTGGCTCACGTCTGTAATCCCAACACTTCGGGAGGCAGAGGCGGGTGTATCACCTGCAGTCAGGAATTTGAGAGCAGACTGGCCAACATGGTGAAATCCGTCTCTACTAAAAATACAAAAATTAACTGGGCATGGTAGTGGGCTCCTGTAATCCCAGCTACTGGGAGGCTGAGGCTGGAGAATGGCTTGAATCCGGGAGATGGAGGTTGCAGTGGGCTGAGATGGTGCCATTGCACTCCAGAGCAATAGAGTGAAACTCCGCCTCAAAAAAAAAAAAAAAAAATCAAAACTATCACTTCCAAACACCATTTAAAAACAAAGTGCCTGCTTTGGCAGCATATATACTAAAATTGGAAAAGTAACAAAGGAGATTAACACAGTCCCTGCACAAAGATGACAGGCAAATTCATCAAACAAACATTCCTTTTTTTTTTTTTTTTTTTTTTTTAGACAGTCTTTCACTCCTATCACCAAGGCTGGAGTACAGTGGCTTCATCTCAGCTTACTGCAACCTCCACCTCCCAGGCTCAATGGATTCTCCTGCCTCAGCCTCTGGAGTAGCTGCGACTATAGGCGTGCGCCACTGTGCCCAGCTAATTTTTGAATTTTTGGTAGAGACAGGGTTTCACTATGTTGCCCAGGCTGGCTTCAAACTTCTGAGCTCAAACGATCCACCCACCTCAGCTTCACAAAGTGCTGTGATTACAGGCGTGAGCCACCGTGCCCAACCTCATATTGTTTACATTAATTTTGAAAAAAACAAACATACAAAATATAGATAAGCATTTAGATCACTACTTCCCCAGATTGGGTCTTTGTTGCAGCAATTTGGGAATCACCTGGGTGTTTTTTTTTTTTTTTTTTTGAGATGGAGTCTTGCTCTGTTGTGCAGGCTGGAGTGCAGTGAAGTGATCTTGGCTCACTGTAACCTCCATCTCCCGGATTCAAGCAATTCTCCCACCTCAGCCTCCCAAGTACCTAGAACTACAGGCGTGTGCCACCATGTCAAACTAATTTTTTTATTTTTTGTAGAGATGGGATTTCACTGTGTTAACCAAGATGGTCTCCATCTCTTGACCTCGTGATCTGTCTGCCTCAGCCTCCCAAAGTGCTGGGATTATAGGGGTGAGCCACTGTGCCCCACCAACCTGGGCAGTTTTTGAAAACACAGATTCTGGGTTTGCCCCGGTTCCATGAAATTCACCACTCCAGGGTGAAGCAGGATAAACTATTTTTTAATGTGCCACATGACTTTGAAGTGTGACAAGGTTTTTCAAAATTTTGCGTTTTCTGCTTTTATTATTCTTTTTTTTTTTTTTTTTTTTTT
>NW_022437006.1:136979-138131 GCF_009761245.1 Sapajus apella
AACCCAGGCTGGAGTGCAATGGCGCGATCTCGGCTCACCGCAACCTCCGCCTCCTGGGTTCAGGCAATTCTCCTGCCTCAGCCTCCTGAGTAGCTGGGATTACAGGCACGCGCCACCATGCCCAGCTAATTTTTTGTAGTTTTAGTAGAGACGGGGTTTCACCGCGTTGACCAGGATGGTCTCGATCTCTTGACCTCGTGATCCACCCGCCTCGGCCTCCCAAAGTGCTGGGATTACAGGCTTGAGCCACCGCGCCCGGCTGCTTTTATTATTCTTAACTGATACATAATAATCGTATATATTTATTCGGTACAGTATGAGATTTTGATATAGGCATACAGTGTAATGATCTAATCAGGGTAATTAACATATCCATCACTTCAAAGGGTTTTGACATCACTCATTTAAACCTCTAAGAAATAATGATTTTTGCTGGGCGCAGTGGCTCACGCCTGTGGTCCCAGCACTTTGGGAGGCCGAGGTGGGCAGATCACCTGAGGTCAGGAGTTCAAAACCAGCCTGACCAAGATGGAGAAACCCCATATCTACTAAAAATACAAAATTAGCCAGGCATGGTGAGGCATGCCTCTAACTCAGGAGGCTGAGGCAAGAGAATCGCTTGAACCCGGGAGGTGGAAGTTGTGGTGAGATGAGATCTCACCACTGTACTTCGGCCTGGGCAACAAGGGCAAAACTCCGTCTCAAAAAAAAAAAAAACTGATCTTTATTTGACTTTAAGCCCTTTTAGAAGAAATAAAACGGTACAAAATATTTCATAGATTGCTGAAGTGTGAGAAGCCGATTGTTAAATTCAAGACTTTAATAGGAAATTTAAAGCAATCAAGAAAATAAACTCTCAACAAAGTTTTTTAAAAAAAAGCTATAAAAGGCCGGGCGCGGTGGCTCAAGCCTGTAATCCCAGCACTTTGGGAGGCCGAGGTGGGTGGATCACGAGGTCAAGAGATCAAGACCATCCTGGTCAACATGGTGAAACCCCGTCTCTACTAAAACTACAAAACATTAGCTGGGCATGGTGGCACGTGCCTGTAATCCCAGCTACTCAGGAGGCTGAGGCAGGAGAATTGCCTGAACCCAGGAGGCGGAGGTTGCGGTGAGCCGAGATCGCGCCATTGCACTCCAGCCTGGGTAACA
>NW_022437006.1:138231-201390 GCF_009761245.1 Sapajus apella
AGTCTTTCCCGGACCCCAGGGGGGGGGGGTGGGGGGCGAAGAACCCCCCAATTCCCCCCACCCGGAGAAAAAAAAGACAAACCCCGCAAAAAAAAAAAAAAAAAAAAAAAAAAAAAAGCTATAAAATACATCCTATAGGTTTATTATCAAGAAAATGCTGATGACTATAATTAGGACTATACATTTAGTTGAGAGTGAGAGCTAGATTAGTAAATAAAATTGTCTATAAACATTTGTAAATCAGTTACGCTTAAGTGAAGAGCAGAGACAGCTCCTGGCTCTGCATGGGGGCGAAGTCTTCGCTGTTCCCGGGAAAGCTCCCAGCTGACCACTGCCCTCTTCTCTTGGAAAGCGCCACAGCTACCTTCTCACCACTCCTAGGGCAATTTTCCAGCCTGAGGTGCAAAACTGCTTCCAGGTCCTCGCCATTCTTGTTTGTCCCTGGCAGTTCACTTTGATTCTCAAAAGACCATTAAAAACCCCTTCCAGATCCTCGGGGATCCCTGGCCATGTAAGCTCTGCAACCAACAGTAGTCTTTCTAGTACAAAGTTTCTAAAGCTTTCCACAGCCTCTAGCTCAGTCTCTCCCTCTCCAGTCTGGCCACAGACCCCCAGGGACCTATCTGCCATCTCTTGGAAATTTATTTCTAAATTCCCCACTCCCCGTCCTGCCTTTCCAGGACTTGGAGTTGCAATAGTTTGCCCAGTTCCCCTTTTCCTTGTAGTCTTTAAAGATAAGTCCACAGGTTTTTCATTTGTTTATAAGATTTACTCTCCATCAGGAAATGAAAATAAACATAGGGAAGCTGGTAAGTCACAGCTCCCCACCCCCAGCCCTCGCTCTGAGAAAGCCTCTAGCAAGGCTCAGATGCTTCCATCTTAAGGTTAAATCACACCAAACAATAGACACCCTTTGGTTTCACCTCAGTGGTAGGAATGTGCCTAGTGCCATGGGTCTCCTGCCCCACACAGGATTTCTCTGTATTCCTTAGAGTGTTTCTTCAACACGAGTTCAACCTCGATCTGATTAGTCCCCAAAGAGATGCAAATCAAATGAGATACGATTTTTGTTCTATCAAGAGGGCACAAAAATAAAAAAATAAAAATGAAGCCTGATAATAGCCTGTTTGGGCCAGCTTGCTGGGAAGCGGACTCATTTTTATACTGCTGGAGGAGTTTGGCATTAAGAGCCTTAAATTCGTTCATCCTCTTCAACCCAGTAATCCCACTTCTAGAAAAATATCCTAAGGAAATAATCAAGAGATGCATCAAGAATTTATGAACAAAAGATACTCACTGCAGAGCCATCACTGAGAAGAACCAGAAAGGACTTACATGCCTCTCAGGTGGGGCCTGGCTCTGCAAATCTTTATCTATCTCTCTGATGGAACGGGGTGCATCCAGTCATGCAGTCATCCGTGCCACAAGTAGTTATTCAGTACTTACTCTGCGTTAGGTAAACAATGCAGAGTATTGTTAACTTGGCTGGGTAAACAGGTAAGTTAGCCCCCCGGAAGACGCAGTCGCTAAAATCCATGATCTCCTAAAGTAAAACAATTTAAAATTGTTCACATTATTTGTGTGTGTGTCTGGGAGGCATTTTATCGCCCTTCACCTCTCATTCCCCCCTCCCCCGCCACTGCCTCAAGCAGTTGTCAAATTCAAATAATTTTTCCTTCAATACCTCTCCAGTCTGTGACCTCTTCTTTTCTTTCAAAAGCAAATCCTAAGGCTAGGAGGTAACCGGATCACCCACCGAGGAAAGAACACCGACCTGGAAATCTTCGGATTGGTTTCTGGTTCCAGGAAGTTGCGCGACTTTGGGCAAATCACGTCACCTCTGGGAGTGTTTCTAATCAGAATAAAGGGCTGGACCAATCTTCCAGATCCTTTGAATCCAATCATTTTGGCTTTATGACAGAACCGTCTGTAGATGAGGGCATCTGAACCCCAGTTAAAGGAAGGGGATACAGTGAAGCCCCTGAAGATCTGAGACGCTTTTCCTGGACATTTAAAAGGCAAAGGGCTGTCTAGAGTGAAAGTATAAGACAGACAGGCCCTGTCCCAGGCAGCTCCCTGCACTCTGCTCTTCTTTCCAGCAGATCCCAAGCTCACAGCCAGGTTTAGCAAACAGGCCTGTCATCCTTTCAGGTGCGATGTAATATCAAGAAGCAGCAGCTGACAATTATTAGGTGAGACTAGGGGCAGGCGATTTGCAGTTCCCTCCCTTTCACACAAAACTATGAGGTCTGTTTTGCTATTCTCATTCTAAAGGCAAAATGGAGGCTCACGGAGGTTACAGAACTTATGGGAAGTGACAGGGCTATTTGCCACCTTTATACTGGCCGGTCTTCCTCTTTTTCTCAAAGGGTGGCGTGGGGGAGCAGCCTCCTGTGTTATCACCCTTTCCTTCGGCAGAAAACAGAAGTGTAGGTCACTGTAGTAGGACAAGTTTGTTGATTACCAACTGGGAGACAGAGATGAGATGACTCACAAGCATGTAGGTTAGCAGGGCTGCACAAGTTTATAAGTTATCTTCGAATCTCCTGCAGCCCCATTCTTTCATTTGGTAACCGACCTCCTCCCTGCCCTTATCCTCATAGCACCCTTCCCCCAGTAGGGTGAAGGGTCGGCTGTGAAAATGCAGTCAGGAAGGAACAATGAATGTCCTCTCTCCGCTGGGGAGAAATACAATTTGCATCTCAGATGAGCTCAGATTGGTGACGCCTCCTTTGGACTCTGATCCTTGCAGTGAATATCTGCTCTGGGAATTTCCTGTGACTTGTTAAGGTTTGCTGCTCCAAAGGAATAAGGAGTCTTTGACATTTATGTCCATTTAAATCAGGAATCTAAAAAGGCAGTTTAGAGTTCTATGGGCACCCTGAAATTGTACATAAGAGTGTGTGTGCGCATAGGTGCGTTTTCCTGGGGATGGTTGTTCGTAGCTTTCCTTAGATTGTCAAAGGAATTTTTAGCTACCCAAGGTTAAAAACTTCTGTGACTAGTGTGATAAAGGAGGAACAGTGGTGCAAATCCTGTGGGGGGGGAATGACAACAAACCCAGGGGTGAGGGTGGGAGGGAAATATTCAGGTGAGACTCAATTCAGAAGTAGGATTTTTTTTTCGGAGTTAACTTTTTTTGTGTTCTTACTGTGTGCCAGGCATTGCTTTAAAATATATGAGGCCAAGCACAGTGGCTCACGCCTGTCATCCCAGCACTTTGGGAGACCGAGGTCAGTGGATCACCTAAGGTCAGGAGTTCGAGACCAGCCTGGCCAACATGGTGAAACCCCAACTCTACTAAAAGTAGAGAAATTAGCCAGGTGTGGTGGCATGCCGTAGTCGCAGTTACTCGGGTGGCCGAGGAACAAGAATATCTTGAACCTGGGAGGCAGAGGTTGCAGTGAGACCAGATTGTGCTACTGCACTCCAGCCTGGGCAACAGAAATGACTCTGCTTCAAAAAATAAAAACAAGCCGGGCGCGGTGGCTCAAGCCTGTAATCCCAGCACTTTGGGAGGCCGAGGCGGGTGGATCACGAGGTCAAGAGATCGAGACCATCCTGGTCAACACGGTGAAACCCCGTCTCTACTAAAAATACAAAAAATTAGCTGGGCATGGTGGCGCGTGCCTGTAATCCCAGCTACTCAGGAGGCTGAGGCAGGAGAATTGCCTGAACCCAGGAGGCGGAGGTTGCAGTGAGCCGAGATCACGCCATTGCACTCCAGCCTGGGTAACATGAGTGAAACTCTGTCTCAAAAAAAATAAATAAATAAAAATAAAAATAAAAAATAAAAACAAAAAATAAACTAAAATACATGAGAATTAGGTAATTCTTTTTCTTTTGTTCTTGAGATGGAGTCTTGCTCTTTTGCCCAGGCTGGAGTGCAATGGTACAATCTTGACTCACTGCAACCTCTGCCTCCCGGGTTCAAGTGATTCTCCTGCCTCAGCTTCCCAAGTAGTTGGGATTACAGGCGCACACCACCACACCCAGCTGATTTTTTGTATTTTTAGTAGAGACAAGGTCACCATGTTGGCCAATCTGGTCTCAAATTCCTGACCTCAAGTGATCCACCCACCTCAGATTACAGGTGTGACCCACTATGTCCAGTCTTGTGGGCTTTTTGACATCCTTTTATTTTTTTCTTTGCTAAAGTGTATATTCAAATCATTTGCCGTTTTTTTGTTGTTGGGCTGTTTATCTTATTATTGAATTGTGAGGGTTTATTCTATACTCTGAATGCAAGTTCTTTGTCAGATATGTGTGTTGCTAATATTCTCTACCGGTCTGTGGCTTATCTTGGCATTCTCCTAAATTTCTTTCAAAGAGTGTACATTCTGACATAGAGTACTTAGTCCTGGGCCTGGCAGATTTATTTCTTTCAGGACCAGAAGCCTCTGCTGCAAACATTTTCCACCAGATCCTTGGTCAGAATAAGCAGCATATGAGCTTCATAACTGTTATGGTCATAATGTTTGTATCCCATCAAAATTCGTATGTTGAAACCTAATCTCCAATGCGATAGTATTAAGATCGGGGCCAGGCCGGGCTGGGCGCGGTGGCTCACACCTGTAATCCAAGCACTTTGGAGGCCAAGGCAGGTGGATCACCTGAGGTCGGGAGCTCATGACCACTCTGACCAACATGGTGAAACCCCGTCTTTAAAAAAAAAGATAGGGGCCATTTGGGAGGTGACGGATCGGCTTAGTGCCCTTATAAAAGAGGGCCAAAGGAGCTTTCCCCTTTCACAATGTGGGTGCACAGAGGAAGGCACCATCTGTGAGGAATAGGCACTCAGCAGATATTAGCACCTTGTTCTTGGACTTCCCAGCCACCACAATTATGAGACATAAATGCTGTTTATTGTTTATAAGTCACCCCCCCAGCATATGGTATTTTTTTTGAATATAGGGTCTTGCTCTATCACCCAGGCTGCAGTGCAGTGGCATGATCATGGCTCACTGCAGCTTCAACCTCCTGAGCTCAAACCATGCTCCCACCTCAGCCTCCCAAGTATCTGGGGCAACAGGTGTGAGCCACCATGACTGGCTAATTTTTTGGCTATTTGTAGAAAAGTGGTCTCCCTATGTTGTCCAGGCTAGTATTTTCTTATCAAAGCCTGAAAGGACAAAGACACTGTCCTTCTTTTTTTTTTTTTTTGCTGTCTCCAGGCTGCAGTGCAGTGGCATGGTTCAAGTGCCTCCCGGTTCAAGTGCCTCCCAGGTTCAAGTGATTCTCCTGCCTCAGCCTCCTGAGTAGCTGGGATTACAGGCATGTGCCACTACACTCGGCTAATTTTTGTATTTTTAGTAGAGACAGGGTTTCACCATGTTGGCCAGGCTGGTCTCAAACTCCTGACCTCAGATGGTCTACCCGCCTTGGCCTCTCAAAGTGTTGGGATTACAGGCGTGAGCCACCATGTCCAGCTGCTATTATTATTTATTATCTAACTACTATATGTGTTACTTATGTTTATTATGTAACTCCTCCACTGGAATATAAACTCCATGAGAGCAGGAGCAGGAATTTAATGTGTATTTTTAAAATGCTGTATGCTCAAAACCTAAAGTAATGTTTAACATATAGTAGGGTTCGTATGCAAGTCACGGCAACAAAAAAACAAACAAAACAAAAACATCATGTAGTAGGAAACCAATCCATGTTCACTGTGGAATCAATCAATGTTTGCCTTCTATGTTTACTATGGACCAAAATGCTAATTATTTTCAGATTATGTACGATTATGAATTGAAAATATATTTGCCTAGTCTGTAGCTTGTGGCCTTCTCCTTTTTAATGATATATTTTGATGACCAGAAATTCTTATTTTTTATATAGTCAATTTTTTTCTACAGCAAAGCACCTGTGAACATAGTCAAATTTATCACACTTATCCTTCATAATTTAAATGTCTTGGTTAAGAAAACTTTCCTTTCCCAAGTTAGTTCAGTATATTTCATATTTTCTACTAAAAATTATCTTTTACCTTTCATATTTAGGTTGTTAAGACACTAAGAACTGATTTTTTTTGTATGGTGTGAGGTAGGGTTCAAATTTTCACCCCTTACCAAGGAGGCTCTATTTTTCTACATAATGGTTTTGGTTTGATCTCTCTGCTTTCTTAAGTCTCTTATCCTATGAAACACCATCAAGATTCTACAACAATGAAGCAAAACAAAGTATCAATCCCACAGTTTTATTTGTAAAGAACAAAGCATGAAAAGTCATATTTAAATGTACTCCCAAACCTGAAAAACCCACGTCAGTTTGTCTGATATGTATGTTAAAGTGCTTAATATCACAATACTCTTTTAAATTTTATATTATGTTCAGATGAGAAAAAAATCCAGTTCTGATGCATTTTGTTAACAATACAGAGAAAACCCATATAATTTAAATGCATAAATGCTAATTTAAAAAAAAGATACACAGGGTACATTTATACATGGTTCAGGTGTAACACAGAGCATTCTTTCTATATGTTTCACACCCTCATTTGATTGACAAACAGGAACTCCTTACTATACCTCTCTACTGTTGACAAGATTTGGTGTTTAGAATCAAGACTGGATTCACACACAAGTACATTTAGGTAATTGGAACAAGCATGATTCCCTCCTACATAACCCAAGGATATCCTGGATCCCTTCGAATGAGGAAAAATTTTATTTTAGTTTTTTTTTTCCCCCCTCTAGCTTGATGTGATATATCTCTGAAGCCAATCTTTATCTTGTCCTTGAGAGGGCAAATAGCTCTAATCAGATTTTGGAGATGAAGTTCTCCTCAGATTCTTTTGATGACACTACATCAGCAACCTCTTCAAAATGCTTAGAATTCAGTTGATTCAAGGGACTTATAAGTGTATTTTAATAGGAATAAAGGACTTAGTAGTTTATTATCTTTTTCTGTCTCCTATTTATGCTAAACAGTAATGTAATAAATACTATTTAAGAAACAGAGACTTCAAAAGACATGGATGACTTGGAAATAGGATTCACTTTATAAAAGTAGAGAAGTGCTCAAGACTCTCAATCGGTGAAGGTGTGTTAATACTGAAATATAAATAAAGTTCAGATTGTCTTTTCAACATAGTGAAAAGGATAGACTAGTTTCTGTAAACCTCACAGAAAATATTCACAGTTCACTAAATGAAAAATCTACTGAAAAATCATAATTTTTAGCAGAAAGAAGATATTCCATTATGAAGAGCTATACTCCTAATGTTGCGAAATAAGTATTTCCCTGGAAATTTGAGGTCCTTGTCTGTCACCTGTTTCAAAATACCTTAGGGATGTCAACATATACTATACATAAGCTGTTGTATAGTCTTGAACCTCTCTTTTTTACTTACATTTTCATATAACAGCATTTTATTGCCAAAAAGGGAAATATGAGCAATTCCGTATTCCCCATATCATTCATATAGTGTGATAGAAATTCATTAAAATAATTTTTTTAAATGCCATGTGAAGGTAAATACCACAGGATTATAAAAGGTACAAGAATGTGTGAAACACTTAAATTTTAGAGGAAAATCCACACTTCTGCAAGGTTTAAGTTTCTCATATCAAATTCTTATTCCTAGTGGAAAACAGGGTGGGGAGGGTTGGGAGGCTTTTGTAGCTGGTAGCCTGCTTTTTTCCCACATAGGACTCCACTTTATACTACTTCACGCTGACTCGCAGTCATTTTTAAGGCATATGACTCCCGACCAGGGCACAGATCTCACACGTACTTCCAACATCAGTGTAATGCCACTGTGTCATAAAGGTCGAGATTAGGGGTTTCAGGACATATGAAAAACACCAGGAAAATAAATTTTTCAAGAGGTAATATTTTTGGCAATTTAATTTTAAAACAACTTCTTCACCAGCTATTACTATGCAAAAAATACTCATTATGGTCCCAGGCATTTAATTTATTTGGAGGAAAACAAATTAAATATTGATTTTTTTATTTAAACTTTGAGATGTGATCCTAAAACAATATATTAATTTTTAAAAATTACTACAGCAGAAAAGATGCCTCTATGTGGGTATGGTCCTTCCAAAAGTCAGCTTAAAAGTCTAAGCATTTAATCTAAGCATTCTGATACTACTGTTGTGCTCAAAATTTTGGTATGCCTTAGAGACAGTTAAAAGACACATAAAAACTAAGTCCTGCTGGGCGCAGTGGCTCACATCTGTAATCCTAGCATTTTGGGAGGCAGAGGTGGGTGGATCACCTGAGGTCAGGAGTTCAAGACCAGCCTGGCCATCATGGTGAAACCCCATCTTTAAGAAAAACAAAAACAAAAAAACTAAGTCCTTTGTTTTGCTTTGTTTTTTTGAGATGGGGTTTCCCTATGTTACCCAGGTTGGACTCAAACTCCTGGGTTTACGCAATCCTCCTGCCTTGGCCTCCCAAGCAGCTGGGACTACAGGTATATACTGCCATGCCCAACATGTCTTATTTCTTTATAACTGCATTTCTTATGTAACCCCAATCTCAGCTTAAGCATCCTTTTTATTGATCAAACTTTGATCCAAAGAACTATTTCCAAGTTAAATTTATTGTTAAAGGCCAAGAGTGACCACCATTGGGAATATTAAAAAGAATGGGGGTATTGGCCATTCAAGCAGCTCACAAGAGGGCCCCACATGTTTGCAGCACAGGCTGTATCAGAATATGTACATGGGCTCACAAGGTGACTAAGGGGCCCATCATCCAAGAGGATGCGTCAGTTCTGATTTTTTTTTAATCAGTCATTTCACTATCATAGTAATATTACATAAAGCATGAAGATGAAACTTTAAGTCTAACTTTTTTGGGGGCATTACTTTTTAAAGTAATGGTTTTATTCATAGGCCCCCAGTCCAACTTTGCTCCCAGTTTTTTGGGGTTTTTTTTGAGACAGAGTCTTGCCCTTGTTGCCCAGGCTGGAGTGTAGTGGCACAATCTTGGCTCACTGCAACCTCCACCTCCTGCGTTAAACGATTCTCCTGCCTCAGCCTCCCAAGTAGCTGGAACTACAGGCACCTGCACTATACTCAGCTAATTTTTTTGTTTTTTTTTTGTTTGTTTGTTTGTTTTTTAGTAGAGACGGGATTTCACCATGTTAGCCAACCTGGTCTCAAACTCCTGACCTCAGATGATCCACCCACCTCAGCCTCCCAAAATGCTGGGATTACGAGCATGAGCCACCGTGCCTGGCTTGCTCCCAGTTTTTACAAGATGTTAATTCCCAATAATTTGAGAGCAATGTGTTAATATGAATTTTAATTATTCTAAATAAATATTCTTCCTTATTTCTTACTTGTATAGGTGGATGAATAAAGATCCAATAGTATAATAGAAAGACTATCAGTAAGAATGCCTGGAAGGTCAGTCTCATGCAGCCTGGTGAAACAAACAAACATGAATTCTAGAGCCTGTGTTGTCAGAGACCAGCTGTGGGGTGAGGGTAAGATTTAATCTCTCTAATCCTTAAGTGTTCCCATCTACAAAGTGAGAAGGCTGGATGAGGTGTGTCAATACTAGCACACTAACCTAAGTTGTCCCCCTGGTTGCCTAGACCTGTCAGAAGCATGGCCTTACGAAGATACAAGCATGAAATCCTGGGTTAGACCCTGCTATCAACTCTGATGACTAAACTCAGTAGGAGCCCAGTGTAAAACAGGTTTTGGGTATCTCCCACGATAGACTTCCCATGTCCCTGGAAGAGCTGTACCATTACAGATACACTTTAGCTTCAGGCAAACAAATTTCTAGTCTACTCAGAACCATCTTCTTAAACTATTTCTATGGGTTTTTAAATACAGCTGTCAACTCTCCTTTTCCTCAAGTATGAAGTCATATGTTAAAAGGGGCTTCCCTGGCTGAATACAGTGTTTGATAAAGGGAGTGAGGCACTTGTTTCATTAGTTTCTTCCTCCAGGAAATAAGGTTAACAACACAGCTGGTGAAAGCACCGCACCCTCAGATTGCACAGGATACTGACACCATGGCTTTGCTTTTCAGCCACATCTGGGAATAAAACTCAGGGCTTTGTTGAGGCAATTTTGCTGCTAAAAATGTACAAATGCCTAATTAGAGTTACAGGACCTACTGGAAGGTGAGGACTTAAAGTAACTAGCTAATACAACATTTACTTAAGTTTTTTATAAACTATCAAACTGGAAAGTTACTCACAACTTTTGGTCTTTCAAAATTGTTGCCACCTCTTGTTTTGCTTCAATTTTGTCAGCGTGTGCCACCAGTGGCTTTTAGCTTCTCTGGGCCGGTTGTTTTACATTATTACTCCCCTTCCTACAAAGGAACGTAAAGCTTGCCCTTAAACACCCAGAAAGAGTTCATTCTCTCTCTCCTTCTGTTATTTGCATTATCATGGTCAACAAATGCTTTCACAAAAACATTCCAAGCCACACAGAGCCCTCCTCCTCCTTAGTCATTCCTTCCATTACCCGAGGGGGGATGGGCCCTGGAGAGGTGGATGATTAGACCCTAACAAAGACAAGACTCGAGGTTATCCTTAAGAGATAGACCACTGCGGAGTTTAGATGGCCAAATTAAAAGTATAGAATCAAATTGCTGTTTGCAGTTCTTATGACTCTGAGTCTGCTAACACTGAAATTCACATCTCCCCAAAGTACCTCAAATAACAAGAATAAAAATGCCAAGAATGAAGTTAGGCTAATCTTTCCAAAGTGTAAAGAAGTTATAATCCCACAATTGAACACACTTCTCAGGGCTTTGTATGTTCTCTTTCCAGTTCAGCCAAGCTCCTGGGGTCTAGTGTTTAAAATACTTTAATTATATCATCTTGTGCGGACTGAAAGATTTTTCCAAAAGACTGGAAAAGTGACTAACGATTCAAATGCATACAACAGTTTGTAACTTAAAAGATATAAGTGAAGACTACTGGTACAGTAGGTAAAGCTGTGTGCATTCACAATACAAATGATCGGACTCCAAGATGGATGGCTACTACATAACAATGCATTCTGGGTTTCCTTGTGATATCTGGAGAAAAAAAAAGCCCGACTGGGTTGCACTATATTTACATGTTTACTGGCTTCTTCCTGGCTAGCACCACTCTTCCCCCCAACCCCCAACATTTTTAAGCTACTTATTTTAAGTCACAGGAATATTCAGTCTAAGAAAAGCATCTTATTAGAGTAATATAATTTCTTAAAGAAGATAGCATATTTACACACATCTAACACATGAAAATACTCTATTTTATACTAAATTCCAGGTTCGAATGAACTACAATACAACATTTTGCCTTGTCTGTAGAGTGAGGATAGTTCCAAATGGGGCATAAGTTGGGCTGTCCCCTGCAGTAATTCACTACTGTCAGACAAGTCCAAATCAGTCCCCTAGTTGGGGACGGAGCAAGGTTTGGACTGAAAGTTTCTAGCCAGTTTGGTTACACATCCACACCTTTGATGAGTGATCCTTCTAGGACTATGGTGAAGTCCTGAATGGTCTGCAGAATTCGGATAAGGGAGTTGACAGTCATGCGGTCTCGCAGGAGAGCGCTCTCTTCATACATTCGAGTGATGGCAGGACACTCGGCTAACAATGGAATCCACTGTGGGAGCAGGCGATCCCTACAGACCCAAACAGAAACAATTCCTGAGCACTGCTGGCCTCGCTGCAGAACAAGGAACAGAGTGGAGCTTTCAAATGGGAAGGTGTGGGGCCGGATGGTACAAAATCTAGCCAAGTAAAGAAGTCAGGAGAGAGGAAATCAAAGCCAAGAAGTTAAATATTTACTAGCAAAAAGACAGTGATGAGACAGTATAAAGCTAAAGGGAAAACCCATGAAGTTCTTAAAGTACATTAGAAAGTCTATGCACATTAAAGACATTCTCTATTCTGATTCTACCACCTTTAGAAAGAGGCAGAATGTCATTTTCTATATCTTTTTTTTTTTTTTTAATAGGAGTGTTACTCTGTGGCAAGGCATGCCACAGCATACTGACCTTTTGGAAGAAAGACTACACTAAGCTGCAGGGATTTGCTTTTTTTTTTTTTTTAATTATTAACTTATACAACATAACAGGGTGAGGAACAAAATCAAAGCAGAAAAACATTAAGTAGATTTTATAAACCAGAAGAGAGTTTGCATTGGTCTAATAAATCAGAAGAGTATAGAGATAAAAGGAGATAAAGATCATGCTCAAAAGAAACTTTAAAAGCACAACTAAAATTGGGCTCCTTTTATGAAGAAGAAATACAGAACTTAGTTGTGTAAACCAGCTGTTTCAGGAGGATAAAACCTCACATCTTCAATGTCTCCTGATCAAACCTGACATTAGTAACCCAATGCTAAGTTCCGAAGATCCTTATTGAGCATACCCAACTAGGCTATCTTCAGACTCAAGTTGGGGCCCTTAAGGTTTAAGAAAAAACAAATAATACATGGATAACTTAAAAAAAGAAATCTAAGGGTCTGTGTGTTTCAATTCCTGCAATTCTGAGAACCGTTTTAAAAATTACAGATTGTATTGCTCCAGTGTGTCACTTTCAAAAAATAAAGGGGTAGGAAATAGTCTTAAAAAGAAAACTAAGGCCGGGCGCGGTGGCTCAAGCCTGTAATCCCAGCACTTTGGGAGGCCGAGGCGGGTGGATCACGAGGTCAAGAGATCGAGACCATCCTGGTCAACATGGTGAAACCCCGTCTCTACTAAAAATACAAAAAATTAGCTGGGCATGGTGGTGCGTGCCTGTAATCCCAGCTACTCAGGAGGCTGAGGCAGGAGAATTGCCTGAACCCAGGAGGCGGAGGTTGCGGTGAGCCGAGATCGCACCATTGCACTCCAGCCGGGGTAACATGAGTGAAACTCCGTCTCAAAAAAAAAAAAAAAAAAAAAAAAAGAAAACTATATTTATATAGAACGAATCCCAAAATGTTCTTGAATGTAAATATGGTGGTATACATACACTATATAAGGTCTACATAGTAAATATGCACGGTGTATGTGTCTAATTATCTAGTAACCTCCCTATTACCTACCTATCTTTGGAGCCAGTTATAGAGTCACGGTGGAGAGCTTGGGCTCTGAAGTGGGACTGGGTGTGAACTGGCTCTGTCTCATTTTTGCTGTGTGACATTGGGAAAGTCTGCTAACTTATGTGTGCCTCACCTATTTTCTATTTTCTCATCTTGAAAATGAGAAAATCTCCTGTCTGGGCCCCTATTAGGAGGTATCCCCCAGTCAGGATACAAAAAAAAAAAAAAAAAAAAGAAAATGAGAAAATGGGTTGCTAACTCATGTAGTGGTTGTGGTGAATTAACCTGAGGAGAGAAGGCAGAGGTTGCAGTGAGCTGAGACCACACCACTATACTCCAGCCTGTTCGACAGAGTGAGACCCTGTCTCAAAATAAAAAGTAAAAAGAAAGAAACCCAAAGGAGAGCTTTGGAAGAGGCGTGAACTGGTATAACTCTTTCTGGATCCTGGTTCAACATGTAGCAAAAATAGGGAAAATAAAAAACTGGTTTTGTACCTTGTTCCAAGGCAAACTAAAATCTGGAATTTGCCATCCTTCCCAATGTTCCTGGGTGCAGTATTAATAGCATTTACATAGTGGCAGAAGGTTTTGCAGGATGATTTCTGAATAAGGACATCATCTTCATTATCTAGAATCTGGTCAGTTGTTTCAAAATAAGCAACCACTTTCTCTGAGGAAAAAAGTCACAATTATATCACAATGTATGTCAACACTTCATATACAGAAAGATTCATCACTTAATTTATTACGGAAACACTAATGATGCTTTGCATACAGCCAGTCCTGAAGCCTGTAACACTACTTTGTCATTGATTTCAGAGGTCCATGTTTCATAGTAGAACAATAAATACGCTCCCAGGAATTTATTTTCTAATCTAGACTGCACTCCAGAAGAGTGGAACATTTACTCCCTTTAAAGTACCTTCACAAAACAGAAACTGGCAAAAAAGAAAAATAACATCTTCTGTTAAGACTGGAACCTTCTAGGAGTAACCAGCAATGACATGGTAGCCATTGAGATAATACCCCCTGTGTTCTAGTTACAGAATGACTGGCTAACACTTTGCAACAAGATCCTTGCAATGTACCTGAATAAATATCTGACGAAGAGAGATATATGTATATACACATGAGAAGCAGAAGCAATAAGATTCTAGGCATTCCAGAAGAAAAAAAAAATCACTCCTGTGGGTCTAGCTCTGTCAACTTTCCTTTTTTTGTCTATTCTAAGTTAGAAGAAATGAACTACTTCATCTAGGCCTTATTTAGAAAACACAAAATGATTAACTGCCCTTTTAAAGAAATTAGAATTCTAGAAGAGTTAAAGAAATCAGGAATTCTAAAAGAAAGATTACAAAACTTAGCAAGCTAGAGCAGACATACCCCAAAAGAGCTTTCTGTGATGATGAAAATGTTCTCTATCTACAAAGTCCAATTTGGTAGCTACATATGGCTACTGGGCACTTGAAATGTGGTCAGTGTTATTAAGAAATGTAATTTACATTTGATTTAAATTAAATACATTTAAATTTAAATAGTGACATGTGGCTAATGGTTACTGTACTGTTCAACACAGAGCTAGAGGAATCCTTTTATAAACATTGGCCAGGCACAGTGGCTCACCCCTGTAATCCCAGCACCTTGGGAGGCCAAGGCAGGTGGGATCACTTGAGGACAGAGTTCGGGGCCAGTGGGGCCAACATGGTGAAACTCTGTCTCTACTAAAAATACAAAAATTAGCCAGGTGTGGTGGCAGGCACCTGTAATCCCAGTTCCTCAGTGGCTAAGGCAGGAGAATCACTTGAACCCAGGAGGCAGAGGGTGCAGTGAACTGAGATGGGGCCACTGCACTCCAGCCTGGTTGTCAGAGTGAGACTCCATCTCAAACAAACAAACAAAAAAGTTCTATCATGTCACTCCTTAGCTCAAAGCCCTCCAACAGCTTCCACCTTCATTCAGGATAAAGGCCCTACACAACCTGGCACTGGCACTAAACACTCCCTCCCCCAATCTCATACTTAACTCACTCACTCTGTGTGTGTGTGTGTGTGTCTGTGTGTGTGTCTCTCTCTCTCTCTCTCTCTCTCTCTCTCTCTCTCTTGCTGTGTTCCAGTCACACTGGTCTTGGGGTTCCATGGAAACACTTCCGCCTTAGGGCTTAGCACTGGCAGTGCTGTCAATACGGAGTCCCTCCTCCCAGATATCTACATGGCTCACTTCCTCACCTACTTGAAGTCTGTGCTCCAGTGTACCTTGACATTCAGTAAAGTCTAAAACCACCCCATTTAAAAGACCACTCCCCACTTTATTTCCTCTTATGCTGCTCTATTTCTTTCCAGATCTTCAGACCTGCCATATGAACTACATATTTGTTATATTTTTGCGTATTGTTTCCCACACTGACCTGAGTATAAGTTTGCCAACCACAGGGATTTCTGTTTTGTTTACTAATGTATATCTTGAGTGACCCAAATAATGTTTGGAATATTGTGCATATTACAATTTGTTGAGTGAATGAAAAACAAAGATAGTACTTATTTGATATTTATTTTTTATTATTATATATACTTTTTGAGACAGGGTCTTACTCTGTTGCTCAGGTTGGAGTACAGTGGCTTGATCATGGCTGACTGCAGCCTTCACCTCTTGAGCTCCTGGTCTCAAGCAATGCTCCTGTCTCAGCCTCCCAGGTAGCTGGGACCACAGGTGTGTGCTCCCACACCCAGCTAATTTAATATTTATTTTAAAAATATATACTCTTAATTCATTCAGATTCCTGGGTCTTTGAGTTTCCTAAGAAAGGCTTCAGTGACCTTAAAGTAACATACATCTGCTTTATTTACCTATGAAGTCCCAGATGAAGACATTCTTGTGAAAGATGCGGGCAGATTTGAACCCATGGTGAAAAACTTGTTCAAGGGCTGCAACCAGGCCATTTTCTCCACACAGCAATACGGTGAGGCTTCCTCTCTGTGGGGTATAACACACAGTGCCAAAGAAAAATCTCCTGCATCTATGTCTAAGAAAAACACTAGAGAAGCAAGTGCTGAAGGTAGCTATATGAAGCATGAAGCATGTTTTTACAGCTACCAGAAAACTTACAAATGAAAATTCAAGCACCCCACATTGCCTCATGTATCACATACAAAAGCATCTTTAAAAGTCCCACTATACTAAGTTTTATAGCCCATAAATACCTCTTTTTCAGGTTTGTGAAAATGTTTCACAATATTGTTCACAGCTTCTCCAATTCCTTCTTGGATCTGCCCAGCATTGGGTTCTGTAAAATAACAAACAGTGGCTGCAGTCTCATGGGAGAGAAATAAACCAAAGTGCTGTGGGACATCAACTGTGTCTACCTTGGCAGGAAATACGTCACCAAAGCAGGCTGGCTTTGCCAGGGGCTCCACAGAACTTGCCTCTGGCCAGTTTGGCCAAGTTGGAAGCATCCTGGCATAATGGAATATAATGCAAGAGATCCCTAGATTCAAACCCCAGCATTACCATCTGCAATCTACAACCCAAGCCTAGTGTCTAACTTCCTCTGAGTTTGAGTTTCCTCAACTGAAAATAGGGAAAATACATGCCTCACTGGGAAAACTGATAAGTTATAGGGGTAAATAACCTAGCATAGTACTTGTCACAAAATGGAAGCAAGCACCCAAGTATAAGAAGCAAGACTGGGAAGTCCCAACATCACTCCTCAAATGTTCCCTTATGCTACCTACCTCCGAGCCCATTAGTGGGCATAGACTAAGGCTTAAGGAGCTCTGGATCGCTAACCCGGAGTTTGAAGATTTGCTGTTGTGTTGCGGGAAGATGCCAGGTACCCTGTGGCATCTGGGCCTGAAGCCCAGAACTCCCTCCCTGGCTAGTCAATCTGTTTCAGCACTGCTTCCTTCTGCCAGCCAGTACTTGCTCTTCTAGGCCACTTTCCTGAGGGATAGGTTGGTGGGCTGCTTGAATGGGACCTAAATCACTTTTGTCCACCAAATCCAAAGATTTTAAAAAAGGGTGGTAAACATTTCAGAAGTAGGTAACAAGAGAAAAGGCATATAGTTCGGATTTTCTTGTAGTTCTAATTTACTTATCACAATGTAAAAGAAAAACTATACATCCTCATGTTTAAGAATCTCTGAATTCGTACTGCTCAAGGATTTCTTGCATAAATGTTTCTAATGCATAAAAACTGTTAAAATGAAAACCTCTTATAATTGAAGTACTGATACCCTAGCCTCTAGTTCCTAGTAGTTTCTTTACCCAGTAGTTTTTTGTTTGTTTTGTTTTCACTTTGATCTTTCTCTGAGTTTCTTTCTTTTAGACATCAAGTCTATTTTGAAAGTTGTCATCCATTCTAAAAGAGCTCTGATTGGTATTATTTGAAAACTGATTAAAAACTTTCAGTTCCCTGAATACCATCTTACATATAACATACTGTGAGAAAATACCCTATTATCCATCCTGAGTCTAAGATCATTTAGACTTTTTTGCTTATAGAGTGAGAAAAGAAAGTTGGGGGATAAAGGCCTCTCAAATAATACCCCCATGAAATTGGACTGATTCAGATGGCATAATAATTTGGATGAATGAAGCTTTTTATTTTTTTATTTTTTTAAAGACGGGGTTTCATGGTGTTGGTCAGGCTGGTCTTGAACTCCCGACCTCAGGTGATCTGCCCGCCTTGGCCTCCAAAGTGTTTGAATTACAGGCGTGAGCCACCACGCCTGGCCAGATGAATAGAGCTTAAACCTACTTTAAAATTTTAAATCAGCATAATTAAAATTTACCATGTAATAAAAGTCACCAATTTTGATGAGCTTTGACAAATGAATAGTCATGTAATGACCACCACAATCATGATACAGAACATTTCCATCACCCCAAAAGTCACCCTGCAGTCTTTTCAGTCAGTTGCCTTCCTTAGCTAACTCCTGACAACCACTGATCTGCATTCTATTATTATAATGCTTTTCTAGAATTTAATATAAACAGAATATATAATACGCCATCTTTTGTTTCTGGTTTCTTTCACTTAGCATGCTTTTGCAAGTCATCCATGTTGTTAGATGTATCAACAGTTCATTTTAATATATCTCATTGGATAGATACCTGACATCTATATCAGATACAGACTGTTTTGTTAATAAATTAAGGACATATTAGGTACGTTTATTATTCTACTTGTGGTTATTAACTATAGCTAAAATAAAGCCCCTTCACTGATAAACTTCTGTAACTTTTCCCTAAATACTGCCTCTATTCATGTTTTGTGGCTGCTTTAATAGACTCACAAAACTTGGTGGTTTAAGTGACAGAAATATATTTTCTTGCAGTCTGGGGGCCAGAAGTCAAAATTTAGTTATCACTGGGCAAAAGAAAAAAAATCAAAGTGTCAGCAGGGCTGCATTCCCTTCAAATTCTAGGGGAAAATTCTTTCCTTGCCTCTTTCAGCTTCTGGTGGCTGTTGGCATTCCTTGTTTTTTGTTTTTTTAAGAGACAGAGTCTCACTCTGTTGCCCAGACTAGAGTACAGTGGCACAATATCAGCTCACTGTAACCTCCACCTCCCAGGTTCAAGTGATTCTCCTGTCTAAGCCTCCTGAGTAGCTGGGATTATAGACGCCCACCACCATGCCCAGCTAATTTTTGTATATTTAATAGAGACAGGGTTTTGCCATGTTGGTCAGCTAGTCTTGGACTACTGACCTCAGGTGGTCCACCTGCCTCAGCCTCCCAAAGTGCTGAGATTACAGGCACTGTAATCTGAGCCACTGTGCCTGGCCAGCATTCCTTGTTTTTTGTTTTTTTTTTAAAGACAGAGTTGTGCTTGCTTTGGCAGCACATATACTAAAAAATTGGAACCATACAGAGAAGATTATTAGCACGGCCCCTGCGCAAGGATGACATGCAAATTCGCGAAGTGTTCCATATTTTTCTCCATACTTGAATATGGAGCGTATGCACAGGTGAAGGAAGTAACATTGTACTTTATAAACACTGTATTGTAAGTGGAAAATGCAATGTCTTAAATAAAACTACTTAAAATTGGCACCAAAAAAAAAAAAAAAAAAAAAAAAAACCAAAAAAACAAAAAACAAAGATTGAGACTCACTCTGTCACCCAGGCTGGAATGCAGTGGCATGAGCTCGGTTCACTGCAACCTTTACCTCCTGGGTACAAGCGATTCTCATGCCTCAGCCTTCCGAGTAGCTGTGATTACAGGTGTGCACCACACACCTGGTTAATTTCTGTGTTTTTAGCAGAGACAGGGTTTTGCTATGTTGGCCAGGTTGGGCTCGAACTCCTGACCTCAAGTGATCTGCCCACCTCGGCCTCCCCAAGTGTTGGGAAAGAATACATGTGACTGCATGTAGGGCCCATGTAGGTAATTCAGAACAATCTCCTTATTTCAAGATCCCTATATCACATCTGCAAATACCCTTTTTCCAACTAAGGCAACATTTACAGATTATATAGATTAGAATTTTATATTCTTGGGAGACATTATTCAGTCTACTAAAGCCCACATTAGTATAAATTAGAATTTTACTATATTACTAAAAATGGTATGTGAACATAGTATAACATTAATAAAATTCACTACTGGCTGGGTGCAGTGGCTCACGCCTGAAATCCCAGCACTTTGGGAGGCCGAAGAGGGCAGACCATCTGAGGACAGGAGTTTGAGACCAGACTGACAAATGTGGAGAAACCCCATCTCTACTAAAAATACAAAATTAGTTGGGTGTGGTGGCACATGCCTGTAATCCCAGTTTAGTCAGGAAAATGCCTGAACCCAGGAGGCAAACGTTGCAGTGAGCCAAGATTGTGCCATTGCACTCCAGCCTGAGCAACAAGAGCAAAACTCCATCTCAAAAAAAAAAAAAAAAAAAGAGAGACACTGGAAAGTTAGCTAGCTAGATATGGCTATCTGGGAATACTATAATATATAACTATTATTATTTCTCCTTTAAGTTTCAGGCAAGGCCAGGTGTGGTGGCACATGCCTGTAATGCTAGCACTTTGGGAGGCTAAAGTAGGCAGATCATTTGAGCTGAGAAGTTCAAGACCAGCCTAGGCAACATGGCGAATGCCAGTCTACAAAAATAATACAAAAATTAGTTGAGTGTGATTTTGTGTGACTGTATTCCCAGCTACTTGGAAGGCTGAGGTGGGAGGATCATTCGAACCTGGGAGGCAGAGGCTGCAGTGAGCTGAGACTGCGCCACTGCATTCTAGACTGGGTAACAGAGTGAAACCCTGATTCAAAACAAAAGTTTCAGGCAAAATATTTACTCACATTTCCACAGCTTAATAAAAACATAGCATGCAGGTTTTTTAAAAATTAGATTTTAGAGCACAGTGGCTCACGACTATAATCCCAGTACTTTGGAGGCTGAGGCGAGCAGAACACCTGAGGTCAGGAGTTTGAATCCAGCCTGGCCAACATGGCAAAACCCCGTCTCTACTAAAAATACAAAAAAATTATCCAGGTGTGGTGGTGGGATCCTGTAGTCCCAGCTACTTGGGAAGCTGAGGCACAAGAATGGCTTGAAGCCAGGTGGCAGAGGTTGCAGTGAGCTGAGATTAGGCCATGTACTTTCATCCTGGGTGACGGAGCAAGACTCCATCTCAATAAAAAAAAAATCTAGATTTTCACATCTAAATTCTTCTGGCTTTGGAATATTTATGAATTTTCCTCAACTTTTTTCTTTTTTAAATCTCCTCACATTTATTAATACAACAGTTTTGGCCGGGTGCGGTGGCTCAAGCCTGTAATCCCAGCACTTTGGGAGGCCGAGGTGGGTGGATCACGAGATCAAGAGATTGAGACCATCCTGGTCAACACGGTGAAACCCCGTCTCTACTAAAAATACAAAACATTAGCTGGGCATGGTGGTGCGTGCCTGTAATCCCAGCTACTCAGGAGGCTGAGGCAGGAGAATTGCCTGAACCCAGGAGGCGGAGGTTGCGGTGAGCCGAGATCGCGCCATTGCACTCCAGCCTGGGTAACAAGAGCGAAACTCCGTCCCAAAAAAAAAAAAAAAAAAATACAACAGTTTTCTGTCAAATGGTCACATGAGGCCTACATGATATGAAGCACGTACGAAGATTTTAAATAAACTATTTACTGTTGTTTTTTCCTGTCAATGAAGTGATGCTCAATCTCCTAGCTGTGGTGGGTGACTTCTGCTGGGGTGGAGTCCGACACTGCTTTACTAGATCTTCATCTGATGCTGATGTCATCAATTCTCCAATTAGAATTCTTTCCAGGCTCCCATCATCAATGCCTTTCCCCAGCCACCGTCCACATGGGAATCTGGTAGGATAGAAAAAAGATTTTTGGGTTTTTTGAGACAGGGTTCTCATTCAGCCCCCTGAGTAGCTGGGACTACAGGTGTTTACCATTCAAACCTGGCTAATTTTTGTGTTTTTTGTAGACAGTGGGTCTCACTATATTGCCCAGGCTGGTCTTGAGCTCCTGGCCTCAAGTGATCCTTCCATCTCAGTCTCCCAAAGTGTGGGGATTACAGGAGCCACTGCACCCGGTCAGAATATTTTCAAACTAGAAATTAATGTGGGAGTTAAGGCAAAGAAGAAAAGAGGACAATGTTTCTATAGAGTAGTGTTGGCTGTGACTGAGATCTTTTCCTCCTACTGAAGTTATTTTAGGCTTTCTTTTTCTGATAGTTATACTAATCTTTTCAACACTTGTGGACTAAGCAATAGCAGCAAACATCTGTTGTTTTAAAAAGTTTTTTGAGGCCGGGTGTGGTGGCTCATGCCTGTAATCCCAGCACTTTGGAAGGCTGAGGCAGGCGGATCACTTGACATTAGGCGTTTGAGACCAGCCTGGCCAACATGGCAAAATTCCATCCCTACTAAAAATACAACAATTAGCGGGGCATAATGGTAGGGGCCTGTAATCCCAGCTACTCGGGAGGGTGAGGCATGAGAATTTCTTGAACTTGGGAGGCCAAGGTTGCAGTGAGCCGAGATCGTGCCACTGCACTCCAGCCTGGGCGACAAGAGAGAAACACTGTCTCATAAAAAAAAAAAAAAAAAAGGTTTTTAGGGGGCAATTTTGTATAACTTAAACAAAAATAATCCCTCCCCCTAACAAAACCGCTAAAATTCAGAAGGCAAGTGGAAGAGTTTAAACAATTCTTAAACCTTTTCTCATCTGAAGAATCTTAAAGAATTCTGAGTTCCCAAGGCCATTTACTTACCTGTACGTATGTCCTGTGATTTCATTTCTGACCATGACACAATCCACTAGCCATTTGGCTAACAGTCCGGAGTTATCATGGCCAATCTGAACAGTGGTCAGCTTCCCCAAGTTCTGGCACTGTAAGGACAGGACCTTAGGTTATTTAGTACCCAATTCCATCCTGCTACATCTCAGCTTTACAGGTACTTTGGTTCTGTCTAATTTAACAACTGCAGAGACCAACCCTACATAATGTATTCAGCTATCCACTAGAGAAATATATTCACATGTATTTCTTGTTCTCAGGGAGCTCCTACATAATGAGATGGGAGACATATGGACATTACCAAATGAGGGGGACTGTACACAGTGCTAGATTAGGGATGTAAAAAGTGCTAGAAGAACGCTGGGAAGGGAACAGTTACTTCTACTTGGGGAACCCAGAAACATGACTGAGACAGTGACTTGTGCCTTGTAGGATGAGAATTTAAAAAACAGGAGGCCGGGTACAGTGGCTCAGGCCTGTAATCCCAGCACTTTGGAGGCTATAATCAAGACCAAGGCCATCCTGGTCAACATGGTGAAGCTCCGTCTCTATTAAAAATATAAAAATTAGCTGGGCATGGTGGCGCACGCCTGTAGTCCCAGTTACTCGGGAGGCTGAGGCAGGAGAATTGCTTGAACCCAGGAGGTAGAGGTTGCGGTGAGCCGAGATCGCACCATTGCACTCCAGCCTGGGTAACAAGAGCGAAACTCTGTCTCAAAAAGAAAAAAAAAAAAAGAAAACAGGAAAAAGATGCTTGCTGTTTAGTTACAGAGAGGTCAAGAAAACAATTATAGATTTTAAAAAGCACGGACACTGATATTTTTCTTTTTAAAAAAAATTTTTGAGGCCAGGCGCGGTGGCTCAAGCCTGTAATCCCAGCACTTTGGGAGGCCGAGGCGGGTGGATCATGAGGTCAAGAGATCGAGACCATCCTGGTCAACATGGTGAAACCCCGTCTCTACTACAAATACAAAAATTCAGCTGGGCATGGTGGCGTGTGCCTGTAATCCCAGCTACTCAGGAGGCTGAGGCAGGAGAATTGCCTGAACCCAGGAGGCGGAGGTTGCGGTGAGCCGAGATCGCGCCATTGCACTCCAGCCTGGGTAACAAGAGCGAAACTCCGTCTCAAAAAAAAAAAAAAAAAAAAAATTTTTGTGGGTACATAGTAGGTATATATATTTATAGGGTACATGAGATGTTGGTATTTTTCTGTTCCAATAAGATACTCAGGCAGAACTGACATCAGACTGCATATACTAGAAGTCTTTGAAGCTATTTATTGAAAGGCATAGCTATCAGTAAGTTATCTTCACTGGCCCTTTGTGGACAAGTACAAAATAAAGCAATGATAATGGGAATAGTGAAAATAAACACTAATTAAATTGTGACTTCTAAAACCAGATAATGAAAAGATCACTGACCCCAACTATGTGTTGGATGAGAACATTAGGATTATAAGTTCTTCTTTTTGGTTAATTTAAAATTTTTGTGGGTACCTAGCAAATGTGTATATTTATGGATTGAAGTATTTTGATATAGGCATGCAATGCCCAATAATTACATCAGGGTAAATGTGGTATCTGTCACCTCAAACATTTATCTTTTGTGTGACAATCCAATTCTACTCTTTTAGTTATTTTAAAATGCATAATTAAGTTATTTTTAACTATAGTCACCCTGTTATGTTAGCGAATACTAGGTTTTATTCACTCTATGTTTTGTATGAATTAGAGCTATGAATTCTTAAAGCACTTTATTCTTTGTATGTCAGTGAGAAGGCATCCCCATGCTCTAGCTCAGGGATGATGGCATCTTGAATTAGTTGTGCAGCAGAACTGGAAAGAAGTAGGTAGATATGAGAGAGACAGCTTAGAAATAGCAATGACAGGATTTTTAATGTAGTTCCATTATTGGCAGATGAAGAAAAGCCAAGGGTTTTAATATTTTATATACAGATGGCTGTGAGTCTACTGCATGGATAAGGCCAAACTGGGCTCCTGGGGGCATCATGACTCTAAGTGGAAACTGCTATTCTGAGACCCCAAGAAACATGCGAATGGGACATTCATTTAGTACCATTTCCTTCCTCAAACACAGCAGTCATTTGTCCTCTTCCTCCACCAAGATCAACCCATGTGTAGGCTCAAACACATGGAACTAACTCACCAAGTAAAACCTGAAAATTGACTACAATATCAAAACGTTGTTTTTTGTTTTGTTTTGTTTTTGAGACAAGGTCTCACTCTGTCGCCCAAGCTGGAGTGCTGTGGCACAAACTTGGCTCACTGCACCCTCTGTCTCTTGGGCTCAAGTGACCTCAGCCCTGCAAGTAGCTGGACTACAGGTGCATGCCACCATGCCTGGCTAATTTTTGTATTTTTTGTAGAGACTGGGTCTCATCATGTTGCCCAGGCTAGTCTCGAACTCCTGGGCTCAAGCAATCCACTCGCTAAGTGTTAAGATTATAGGCATAAGTAACTGCACTCAGCCAAAAGGCATTTTTATAAACTCACTCTATAAATGTCACCATATGTTCTAAAATCCATAAGCACATGCTTGAACCCGGAAGGGAGAGGTTACAATGAGTGAAGATCACATCACTGCACTCCAGCCTGGGCGACAGAGCAAGACTCTGTCTCAAAATAAATAAATAAACAATAAAATAAAATAAATAAAATCCATAAGCATGAATATCAGCTCTCCTGTCCTTTTGCCACAAGATGACCAGGTTTGGGCAGAAAGCATTTTACAGTAGGGAGGAGAACCACTGTGGAGAAAACATTTATTTGAATATTTCTTGCTTGCTAGGATCTGTGCTAGACCCTGAAAATAATGAGAGAGGACCTGGTAAAGCCCCAAAGTACACCATTACGAGTGAAAAATAGAGCTTCACAATGAAAATACAAAACAAATTAGTATACGCTGTTTAGGCATATAATCACAAAAATGATCCTGCATGCTTTGAGTGCTCCTCTATTTTATTTGATTCAAGGAAAAATGAAAAAGCCAGACAGAATCCATCTGTAAAACTACAAGTGATACTTTCTGCTAGAAAAGGTGTTAGCTGAACCTACCTCAAAAGTCATTTCAAGGAGGTTTTTGGGAATCTGCATTACTCCAGTGTCTCCTAGTTCTCCTGATACACAGATCCAGGGGTTTGATGTGATGATTGCATTGCTTAGCTTTTTGATTGGGATGATCACTGACCTATATGGAATCACTGAAAGAAAAACGCAGAAATTAATAAAAAGCTGGAATAAAATTATCCTTATAACAAAACATACATTAAGAACTGTGTTGGTTTTCACTGATAAATTTGCTTTTTATGATCTATCAAGATGTACTTACATGAAAAGTTGAGATCATAAAGTTTCAGTCTGGAAAGATGAGATCTAGTTTGTAAACCAGAAGTTTCAATACTTGTAGCAGTGTTTTTCACAGCATGTATATAATCATGTATGTATGGTGCATATATCACCATTAAATGTATGAATAATCTCATAGTACCAGAATACCTAAAGATATAAACATTGATTGTGCATATTGTTTTAATTGCTTATATTTTCTTAAAAATTAATTTTGTACCAAAATTGAGTAGAAATGAACATGATTACTTATACGGTTTTATATAAAAAGAGGGGTGGATGACTTCTTGGACAGTACCCCACTGTTGCTAAGTTTCTTAGGCAATGCTTTAAAGCACTGGACTTCAGAACTTTCCCATCCCAAGTTTACAGAACAATATGCAAAGCCCACAAATAATAAAAAATGGAACCTCCACTCTAGACATACCATGAAGTCTATAAACCACAACTTGGAAAGCTATTAAGGTGACTCATGTGCAAGAGAAGCCTGGGGAGAGTCAAGACCAGGAAAGAGATCTGTATGAAACCTTTTCCTTCTGAAGGCTCTTCCACAGGCACACCACTAGATGTCACTGTCCTATCACTGTCCTTTGCTCAAATGTGGAAGCACGAAAGGTTAGTTATCAGGCTTGTCCTCCCTTTTTTTTTTGATGTAGAGTCTCTTTCCTGTTGCCCAGGATGGAGTGCAGTGGCGCGATCTCAGCTCACTGCAACCTCTGCTTCACCGGTTCAAGCGATTCTCCTGCCTCAGCTTCCTGAATAGCTGGATTACAGGCACCTGCCACCACGCCCAGCTAATTTTCGTACTTTTAGTAGAGACGGGGTTTCACCAGGTTGGCCAGGCTGCTCTTGAACTCCTGACCTCAGGTAATCTGCCTGCCTTGGCCTCCCAAAGTGTTGGGATTACAGCCATGAGCCACCGTGCCTGGCCCTCCCTTCTCTTTTTAAAAAATGGGGACAGGGCTGGGCACTGTGGCTCAGGTCTGTAATTCCAGCACTTTGGGCGGTGGAGGCAGGTGGATCACTTAATGTCAGGATTTTGAGACCAGCCTGGCCAACATGGTGACACCCCATCTCTACTAAAAATACAAAAAAAAAAATCAGCCAGGTATAGTGGTACGCACATGTGATCCCAGCTACTTGGGAGGCTGAGGTAGGGGAACTGCTTGAACTCAGGAGGTAGAGGCTGCATTGAGGTGCAATCGCACTATTGCACTCTAGCCTGGGCAAAAGATGAGATTCCTGTCTTAAAAAAAAAACGAGGCTAGGGCCAGGTGTGGGGGCTCATGTCTATAATCCTACCTAGCACTCTGGGAGACTGAGGTGGGTGGATCACTTGTGCTCAGGAGTTCAAGACCAGCCTGGACAACAAAGTGAGAACTTGTCTCTATAAAAAAATAAAAATAATAATTAGCCAGGTATAGTGGTGTACACCTGTAGTCCTAGCTACTCAGGAGGATGAGGAGGGAGGATCCCTTGAGGCAGGGTGGTCAAGGATGTAGGGAACTCTGATCCCACCACTGCACTCCAGCCTGGACAATAGAGTGAGACCCTGTCTCAAAACAAAATGGGGAGAGACGGTTTAAGCACATAGTATTTTTGTCCATCACAGCTATACGTTTCTAGTTTTTTGTTTTCTAGAGACAGTATCTAGCTCTGTCGCCCAGTCTGAAGTGCGGCAGCCCAATCAGAGTTCACTGAAGCCCTGACCTCTGGGCTCAAGTGATCCTCCCACCCCAGCCTCCCCAGTAGCTAGGACTACAGGTGCATGCTATTACACCTGGCTAACTTTACTTATTTATTTAGAGATGGAGTTTCACTCTTGTTGCCCAGGCTGGAGTGCAGTGGAATGATCTCGGCTCACTACAACCCCTGCCTCTTGGATTCAAGTGATTCTCCAGCCTCAGCCTCCCGAGTAGCTAGGATTACAGACACCCACCACCTTGCCCAGCTAATTTTTGTATTTTTAGTAGAGAAGTGGTTTTCCCATGTTGGCCAGGCTGGTCTTGAACTCCTGACCTCAGGCGATCCACCTCCCTCGACCTCCCAAAGTGCTGGGATTACAGGCATGAGCCACTGAGCCCAGCCCCTAGCTAACTTTTTTTTAAACTTTTTTTTTTTTTTTTTTTTTTTTGAGACGAAGTCTCACTCTGTCGCCCAGGCTGGAGTGCAGTAGCACAGTCTTGGCTCACTGCAACCTCTGCCTCCTGGGTCCAAGCGATGCTTCTGCCTCAGCCTCCCAAGTAGCTGGGACCACAGGTGCATGCCAACACACCTGGCTAATTTTTTGTATTTTTAGTAGAGGCGGGGTTTCACAGTGTTAGCCAGGATGGTCTCGATCTCCTGGCCTCGTGATCTGCCCACCTCAGCCTCCCAAAGTGCTGGGATTACAGGCGTGAGCCACCGTGCACGGCCAAGCCTTTTTTTTTTTTTTTTTTTTTTTTGAGACAGAGTCTCGCTCTGTCACCCAGGCTGGAGTACACTGCTGTGATTTTGGCTCACTGTAACTTCTGCCTCTGGGGTTCAAGCAATTCTCCTACCTCAGCCTCCCAAGTAGCTGGGACTACAGGTGCACGCTGCCACACCAGGCTAATTTCTTTTGTATTTTAGTAGTGACGTAGTTTCACCGTGTTGCCCAGGCTGGTCTCAAACTCCTGAGCTCAGGCAATCCACCCATCTCGGCCTCCCAAAGTGCTAGGATTATAGGCGTGAGCCACTGTGCCTGGCCCTAGCTAACTTTTTAATTGTTCTTTTGTGGAGACAGGGTCTTACTATGTTGCCCAGGCTGGTCTTGAACTGGACTCAAGTGATCCTCTCGCCTTGGACTCTCAAAGTGCTGGGATTCCAGGCATGAGTCACTGCACCTGGCCTGTTTTATAATATAAAAAAATTTTTTGAGACAGGGTCTCACTCTGTCACCCAGGCTAGAGTGCAGTGGCACGATCTCAGCTCACTGCAACCTCCATCTCCTGGGTTCAAGTGATCCTCTCACTTCAGCCTCCTGAGTAGCTGAGACCACAGGTGTGCACCACTATGCCCAGCTATTTTTTTTTTTTTTTTTTTGTAATTATAGTAGAGACAGGGTTTCGCCATGTTGCCCTGGCTGGTCTCGAACTCCTAAGCTCAAGAGATAGGCCAGCCTTGGCCTCCCAAAGTGTTAAGATTACAGGTGTGAGCCACCTGCCATGTATGTATGTCTGTATGTATTTCTTTGACGGAGTCTCACTCTATTGCCCAGACTGGAATGCAGTGGTGCAACCTCTGCTGGCCAGGTTCAAGTGATTCGCCTGCCTCAGCCTCCTGAGTAGCTGGGATTACAGGCATGCACCACCACACCTGAGTAATTTTCTATTTTTAGTAGACACAGGGTTTCACCATGTTGGTCAGGCTGGTTTCAAACTCCTGACCTCAGGTGATCCACCCACCTCGGCTTCCCGAAGTGCTGGGATTACAGGCATGAGCCACTGCGCCCAGCCTTATATATTTTTTAAGATGGAGTTTTGCTCTGATGCCCAGGCTAGGGTGCAGTGGGGCGATTTCGGCTCACTGCAACCTCCACCTCCCAGGTTCAAGCGAGTCTCTTGCCTCACCCTCTGGAGTAGCTTGGATTACAGGCATGCGCCAACTATGCCCAGCTAATTTTTGTACTTTTAGTAGAGACAGCATTTCTCCATGGTGGCCAGGCTGGTCTCAACCTTCTGACTTCAGATGATCTGCCACCTCTGCCTCCCAAAGTGCTGGGATTACAGGCATGAGCTACCATGCCCAGTCTGGTTTTCTTTTTAAAGTAGGGTAGAATCAGTATTTTTTGTTGGTATCCTTGGTATTTCTTCTCATTTGATCATAAGAGGGGGGGTGTTTGAAGCCCTCCTTGAAAGATCTACACATAGGATGAAAAACATTTACTGAAGGTGCCTAGATACAGCCTGACAGTATGAGCTCATGGTTCAGTGCACTCTTAGATGAGGAAAGTGCATCAGATAAATGGTTCATTTCCTTAATTTTACATAAATGGCTTTCTTTATGTTAGGTGAATAGTCTCCATTCATGTCCTTTTATTTTGGCTCAGAGAAAAGGCCATACTTTTATGGTTTAGTAATCATCAGAATCAAATGAGTTTTGAAACTGAAAGCGGAAGAGGTTAGCATAAGACTATTAAGTGCCAGAGGCTTCTCTCATTTCTTGCATTGATAGGATAAGAAAACCTGCAGAAAAAGGCATGTTTAGGGTCAGCAGTTCTGTGGCTGCAAAAGGCCCACAGATGCACAACAGTGATTTCATAGTTTAAGTATGGAAAAGCAATATAATTAAATTTAAAATTTTCTTTCATGAAGAATTCCTCAAATTGAAAGAGTTACTCAGATGAAGGGAAATCTACAGATATAAGGAGGACCTTAGGAATCCTAACAACCTCTACTACTATTTCTTCTTATTTATTTAGAGATACAGTCTCACATTGTCACCCAGGCTGGAGTGAAATGGCGTGACCTTGACTCACTGCAACCTCTGCCTCTCAGGTTCAAGTGATTCTCCTTTATCAGGCTCCAGAATAGCTCGGACTATAGGCACGCACCACCACGTTTGGCTACTTTTGTATTTTTTGGTAGAGATGATTTTTCACCATATTGGCCAGGTCAGTCCCAAACTCCTGACCTCATATGATCCACCCGCCTTGCCCCTTCCCAAAGTGCCAGAATTACAGGCGTGAGCCACTGCACCTGGCCTCTTCGATTTTAAAACTGTATATAACTTCTTAGTTTCTTGTACCTGCAGTAACCTAATCAACAAATAGTAACTTGACAGGATTATAGGCTGGTCTAATCCCCATGCCAATTCTCTTTTCCTTTGCCATTACCAGAGACTGGAAAGCTAAACCTACACAATTCTGGCCAGTGAAATGTTAGTGATATTTATTGAGATTTTTTGGAAAATTATGTCTTTCTAGCACAGATTCTGCCCCTCCCTGGCACTCTCTCCTTCCTGCTAGAAGGTATGTTGAGAACAGCCATGCTGAAACCATGAGGTAACTAGCACACACGGAGCATGTCTAAGGGAGAAGGGACAATGAGCCTGGGTCAGTGACAGCACTGCCCACTGCCTACCTTGAGACCTTTATTATGTAAGTGAAATTACTAAGCTGTTTCAACCATAGGTTTTCAAGTTTCTGATACCTGCCACTAAATGCAATCCCTAATTGATACAAGTCAAAATTCTCCAAAGTAGGAAAGAAGACCCATTGCAAATAAGAATTAGCAATGAAGAAAAGAATAAATGCTATATTTCGGCCTTTTTTTTTTTTTTTTTTTTTTTTGAGACAGAGTCTTGCTCTGCTGCCAGGCGCCAGGCTGGAGTGCAGTGGCGTGATCTCGGCTCACTGCAACCTCCACTTCCTGGGTTCAAGCAATTCTCCTGCCTCAACCTCCTGAGTAGCTGCGACCACAGGTATGCACCACCACGCCCAGCTAACTTTTGTATTTTTTAGTAGAGATGGGATTTCACCATGGTCTCGATCTCTTGACCTCGTGATCTGCCCGCCTTGGCCTCCCAAAGTGCTGGGATTACAGGCTTGAGCCACCGTGCCCGGCTATATTTCAGTTTTCTATAAAAAAAATACCTCTCTTGGCCAGGTGCCATGGCTCACGCCTGTAATCCTAGCACTTTAGGAGGCTGAGATGGGTGGCTCACCTGAGGTCAGGAGTTTGAGACCAGCCTGGCCAACATGGTGAAACCCTGTCTTCACTAAAAATACAAAAATTAGCCGGGCATGGTGACAAATACCTGTAATCCCAGCTAGTTGGGAGGCTGAGGCAGAAGAATTGCTTGAACCCAGGAGGTGGAGGCTGCAGTAACCCAAGGTCACGCCACTGCATAGCCTGGTCAACAGCACCAGATGCTGTCTCAAAAACAAACAAAACAACAACAAAAAATCTCCAGGTGAGGCATGGTGGCTCATGCCTGTAATCCCAGCACTTTGAGAGGCTGGGGCAGGTGGATCACTTGAGGGAGTTTGAGACAAGCCCGTCTCTATGGTGAAACTCCGTCTCTACTAAAAATATAAAAATTAGCCAGGTGTGGTGGGGTGTGCCTGTAATTCCAGCTACTTAGGAGGCTGAGACAGGAGAATCACTTGAACCCGGGAGGTGGAGGCTGCGTTGAGCCAAGATCATGCCACTGCACTCCAACCTGGGTGACAGTGAGACTCGGTCTCAAAAAAATATAAAATAAAACCCCAAAGAACTCCAATCAGCATTTCCTTCCAAAGTTGAATGATGTCTAATTATATAAGTTTATTATTATCATATACAGATACTTTGAATTTATGTGTTTTAGTTAAGATACTGGAATATTCATTTATAAAACATTCCTTTTCACATATATTGTAGGTAACATTTCCTATCAAAGACTGAGTTTCTTGGAAAGCAATCTCTGAGTCAGAAATTAGCATGCACAGTGCTGCTCCTGGGATCAACGTGTGAGAAGGAGAGCAGGACTGGTTAAGCAAGATGTTAAGCTTTGAGGCAGTCTCAGTGAAGTCCTCATCTGACCCCCATGGTGAGCTCTGGGACTAAGATACAGCCCTTTGTTCAGTCATGCTAGCTGGCCTTGGCAGAAGGGATCATCTCTAGTGAGGTACTTTTCTTTAGTAAGGCATTCACCACAGCCTGACAGCCAAGAGTTTCCTGTAGCACTCCTAGCATTTGGGGAATATTCTTTATTCCTAAACAGAGATCTGGGGGTATGTCACAGTGTCACATGTACTAAGGCATATCTTGCGTTTAAAAATATAAATGCTTTTATTCCATTAGTCACCTCAGTAACCCCTCACTTAACAGTCAATTCTCTAGACTTACTGATAGTAGTGAACACACTGGTGAAGCAGAAATAGTCCACAGCATTGAGAGAAAGAAGGTGGTAAAGAAACTGCTCTCTCTCTTCTTCACAACGTAGAAAAGCATATCGCTTATAAAGCTTCCTAGGAAAGGGTAAGACAAGCACAAGACAGTAGTGTCAAAGAAAAAAAAAAGACAGTAGTATCATGTATTTCTCATGCTTTTTATTATGTCTTTCTGTTTTTTAGATGGAGCTTCTCTCTTGCTGCCCATGCTAGAGTGCAATGGCATGATCTCAGTTCACTGCAATCTCCGCCTCCCAGGTTTAAGCAATTCTCCTGTCTCACCATCCCGAATAGCTGGGATGTGCCACTATGCCCAGCTAAGTTTTGTATTTTTAGTAGAGAAGGGGTTTCATCATGTTGGCCAGGCTGATTTGAACTCCTGACCTCAGGTGATCCACCTGCATCAGCCTCCCAAAGTGCTAAGATTACAGGCATAAGCCACTGCGCCCGGCCATCTTTTTTTGTCTTTTGTTTTTTTCCCATTATGTCTTCTTTTTTCTAAGATGGGGTCTTGCTATATTGCCCAGGCTGGCCTTGAACTCTTGGACTCAAGTGATCTTCCCGTCTTAGTCTTGCAAAGTGTTGGGGGATTATAGACATGAGCCACTGAGCCTGGCCCCCATTATGCCTTGGCTAAAAATAAATAGCTCCTCTTAGACAAATACCTTTAATCTTGAAAGAATAGATAATTTGGCTTGGCATAGTGGCTCATGCCTATAATCTCAGCACTTTGGGAGGCAGAGGCAGGTGGATCACCTGAGGTCGGGAGTTCGAGACTAGCCTGACCAACATGGAGAAACACTGTCTCTACTAAAAATACAAAATTAGCCAGGTGTGGTAGCGCATGCCTGTAATCCCAGCTACTTGGGAGGCTGAGGCACAATTGCTTGAATCCGGTAGGTGGAGCTTTCAGTGACCTGAGATTGCACCATTGCACTCCAGCCTGGGCAACAAGAGTGAAACTCCATCTTAAAAAAAAAAAAAAGAATAGGCAATTCATTAAAAAGGACAGTTAATATAACACTTTCAATTTAACTAGTAATTAAAGAAAAAATGCATCTATTTTAGTAATTAAAGAAGAGAATGCATCTATTGTATCTATCAAACTAATAAAGACTTAAAAGTGATGACCAGTGTTGACAAGGAAGAAATGAATGCCATTCTCACAGCTGATGGGACTAAAAATTTCAGGAAAGCAATTCAGGTAACAATTATTTTAAACCAATCATATCCCTTGACTCATCAATTTTACTTTTTAGAACTCAGTCCTAAAGATACAGATGAAATGGGGCAAAGATTTCATTAAACACTTAAAGTCTATTAGTGTCCCCCCGCCCCTTTTTTTTTTTGAGATGAAGTCTTGCTCTTTCACCCAGGCTGGAGTGCAGTGATGCAGTAACAGCTCACTGCAGCCTTGACCTCCTGGGCTTGAGTTACCCTGTCATCTCAGCCTCCCAAGCTGCTGGGACCACAGGTGCATGCTACCACGCCAGCTAATTTTTTATTTTTAGTAGAGATGGAGTCTCACAATTATTGTCCAGGCTGGTCTTGAACTCCTAGGCTCAAGGTGTTCCTCCCACCTTGGCCTCTCAAAGTGCTGGCATTACAGGAACCACCACGCCCAGCCTGGTGTCATTTTAAAGATGGGGAAAAGAAAGATACAGGAAAGTTAAGTATCTTGTCCAAGGCCATTCAAACAGTAAATAGGGAAGGCAATATTCGAACACAGGCATTTGGACCTCAGAGTTTAAACTCTTGTGATATGGTGAAATGTTTATGGTACACTGTTAATCTAATAAAAAGGATGATATTTAATTGCAAATATAGTATATCTTAATAAGCGAACATGCATAGCAGAAACGTACAGAAGAAAATGTGAAATACTCAGTATTATTCTTTATATAGTAGGATTATAAGTGATTATCATTTTCCTCTTTGTACTTTGGCCTCTATAGGCATAAATAACTTTTTTTTTTTGAGATGGAGTTTCACTCTTGTTGCCTACACTGGAGTACAATGGCATGATCTCGGCTCACTGCAACCTCTTGCCTCCTGGGTTCAAGCAATTCTGCTGCCTCAGTCTCCCAAGTAGCAGGGACTACAGGCATGTGCCACCATGCCCAGCTAATTTTGTATTTTTAGTGGAGACAGTGTTTCTCCATGTTGGTCAAGCTGGTCTCGAACTCCTGACCTCAGGTGATCTGCCTGCCTCGGCCTCCCAAAGGGTTGGGATTACAGGCATGAGCCACCTAGCCCAGCCTTTATTTTTTGTTGAGACAGAGTCTCGCTCTGTTGCCCAGGCTAGAGTGCAGTGGCATGATCTCGGCTCACTGCAACCTTTGACTCCCTGGTTAAAGTGATTCTCCTGCCTCAGCCTCCTAAGTAGCTGGGATTACAGGCATGTGCCACCATGCCCAACTAATTTTTGTATTTTTAGTAGAGGCGGGATTTTACCATGTTGGCCAGGATGGTCTTGATCTCCTGATCTCGTGATCTGCCCGTCTCAGCCTCCCAAAGTGCTGGGATTACACACATGAGCCACCAAGCCTGGCCAATAATTTTTATAATTTGAAAAAAAACCCAAACATACAAAAAACAAAAAAATGCCAGTTTTAAGAAAACAAGATCAGGTTTACAGGCTATATGTGACGCTTTATTGTTTATCAAACCTACTCTTTGGACATTAAGACTCATCTGAAAATGCTCCAGGGGGTATGTAATCCAAGTGTGATGTGTACAAATGCAAAATTACAAAAAGCATTGGGTTACCATGATGAGACTCTAATAGATGTCATGTTTGAGGTCTTTGTTGAATTCTCTGCATAACTTTGCTCCTGAGAAGACAAGTCCTTAGCCTTCAAGTTAGCACTAATGTAAATAAAAGCAATATATTTCATCCAAGACAGCGTCTTCTTTTTCTTTCTGAGACAGGGCCTCGCTCTGTTGCCCAGGCTGGATTGCAGTGGCACAATCTTGGCTCACTGCAACCTCCACCTCCCAGGCTCAAGTGATTCTCGTGCCTCAGCCTCCCAAGTAGCTGGGATTATAGGCATGTGCTACCACATCTAGCTAATTTTTGTATTTTTTGTAGAGACGGGGTTTCACCATGTTGGCCAGGCTGATCTCGAACTCCTGACTTCAAGTGATCTGCCTACCTTGGCCTCCCAAAGTGTTGGGATTACAGGTGTGAACCATTGCGCCTGACCTCAAAGTTTCTTGATAGAGTAAATAGAAGCAATTAAAACACTTAACAATTAGCTGACAAGTACGTCACCGGTTTCCGGGCTCTAAACCAGCCGGCACCAGGGACTGGTTTCATGGAAGATAATTTTCCTATGGCCGTTGCAGGGGCGGGGGATGGGGAGGTGGATTCAGAATAAAATTGTTTCACCTCAGATCGTCAGGCATTAGAGTTGTGCTCCTTTGATAATCTAATGCCATTGATCTGACAGGAGGTGGAGCTTTGGTGGTAATACCAGCTTGCCCTCAGCTCATTTCCTGCTGTGCGGCCCTGGTTCCTAATAGGCCACCAAGCAGTAATGGTCCATAGCCCAGTTGGGAAGCCTTGCCCTAAACTACTGAATGCAAGGCTCTCAGAACAAGCCCTTTACTGGGACCTCCTTATAGTATTTTGTTTTTTCTTTTTTTACTCCAGGTTTTGTCTGTATTTTTTTTTTTTTTTACAATATAATGTTTATGTAAATTCAAACTATCTTTTGGATGTTACCATCAGCTTGTGTAAACTAGCTAGCTTTTTGCCTGATTCTAGCAGAGCAATCTGGCCTTTTTTTTTTTTGAGACAGAATTTCATGCCGTAGCCCATACTGGAGTGCAGTGATGCGATTTTGGCTCACTGCAACCTCTGCCTCCCAAGTTCAAGTGATTCCCCTGCCTCAGCCTCCTGAATAGCCAGGACTACAGGCGTGTGTCACCACACTCTGCTAATTTTTGTATTTTTAGTAAAGACAGAGTTTTACCATGTTGGCCAGGCTGGTCTTAAACTCCTGACCTCAGGTCATCTGCCTGCCTTGGCCTCCCAAAGTGCTGGGATTTTTTGAGACAGAGGTATTGCTCTATTGCCCAGGCTGGAGTGCAGTGGAACAATCTTGGCTCACTGCAACCTGTGCCTCCCGGGCTCAAGCAATCCTCCCACCTCAGCCTCCCAAGTAGCTAGGACTATAGGCACACAGCACCACACCTGACTAATGTTTGTATTTTTTGAAGATACAGGGTTTCACCATGTTACCCAGGCTGGTCTTGAATTCTTGGACTCAAGTGATTCGCCCACCTTGGCTTCCCAAAATGTTAGGATTACAGGTAATAGCCACCACACCCAACTGCACTCTGGGCTGTGGCTGTTAAATTTGGTGTGTCCTCCCCAAAATAATCAAGTATTACATCAAGACAGGATTTTTAAAGCACATGCCTGTTAGATAAAGAAGAACGCATGTGCACAGGAAACAGCACTGCATACTGAAGAAGCCAGTTTGTCAGTTTATGCAACTTGCTTTGTATGCACACAGGTATGTATACAAAAATGTAACAAATGTATCAAATTTGAAACAGAAATGTATCAAAGATGGTATCTTACTTGGTGAGTGGTTGGTTAGAAAGCAACTGCTTAAGGTGCTGGGACAAGAGCTTCTTTTCTAGAGACAGTCTTATCCATGCCCGAGCTCGTCCAACATCAGTCTTGATCTCACTCATGTTCTGAATATGCCTAAAGAATAGTGGCAACATCAAAGATACAGATCTTAAGGATAACCCTGACTAGAAAAGAAGAGTGAATAGTACTGGATACAGAAAGGATTCTTTCCTACTTAAAGGAAGCAATGGATAATATACAATTGATGTTAATTAAATCTTTGAAGGTTCTATCTGAATCATGAAGTTAGTCTCACATCATAATTGCCATTACAACACAAGCACATAGACAATGTCGTAAGGTAAAGCATTTAACACCCATTCACTCTTTCAGGCTTTATTATGTCCTTGTAGCAGACTCATAGATACCTGTAAACAAGCATTTGGTTATTCCTGATTCTCAAAAAAAAGTAATGAAACAGGGTGAATACTTGTTTCTTTTCAAAATAATTGTTCTATAGTGTAATTGAATATCAGCCACAACTTTAATCCACTGAATTACTTTTCAAGTTGCACTGGACAATATATGGAAAATATGAAATTTTACTTTCTATGGCATTAGAGAAAATAAGTTAGACTGTACTGATAATCTTTAATTGGTTAATTATTTTTAAATATTTTTGAAATACAAGGTCTTGCTATGTTGCCCAGGCTGGTATCAATCTCTTGGTCTCAAGTGATTCTCTGCCCTGAGCCTCCCAAAGTGCATGACTCACTGCACTTGGATCTTATGACCTTGCTTTAAACCCATACATTGTTAAGAGTTGACTAAGTATTGTACCTAAAATATTTAAATGAAAAAAGTCTCTGCATTTCTCAATAAATCTGTTAGATATGGCGATGTCTTGTAAAGATTTCTTAACAGTAATTGCAAGTCATGATTCTCAGATTCTGTATTTGCTTCAAACTAAGTCTACCTGATTGCAACTGTTCTGCCACACATCCTGCCATTATTTGTAATTTTTTTTTTGTATCAGTGGGTAGTAGGTATTTAAGGGAGTTTTAAAAACTGAACAAAAGAAGCTATGAAACAGTTTAGGGTGGGCACGATGGCTCATGTCTGTAATCCCAGCACTTTGGGAGGCCGAGGTGGGAGAATCACTTGAGCCCAGGAGTTCAAGACCAGCCTGGGCAACATAAGACTCTGTCTCTACTAAAAATCAAAAAAATTAGCTGGGCATGATGGCAGGTACCTGTAATCCCAGCTACTTGGGAGGCTGAGGCAGAAGGATTGCTTGACCCTGGGAATTGAAGCTGCAGTGAGTGGTGATTGCATCACTGAACTCCAGCCTGGGTGATAAAGCAAGACCCTGTCTCAAAATTAAAATTAAAAAAAAAAAAATAGTTTAGAGATGCTTTAACTCAGCTGCATTTTCCATTTGAATTTAATGTCAGGAAAGGATACAACGGTATAAAAATAAAATATAATCCCAGCACTTTGGGAGGCCGAGGTGGGTGGATCATGAGGTCAAGAGATCGAGACCATCCTGGTCAACATGGTGAAACCCCGTCTCTATTAAAAATACAAAAAATTAGCTGGGCATGGTGGCACGTGCCTGTAATCCCAGCTACTCAGGAGGCTGAGGCAGGAGAATTGCCTGAACCCAGGAGGCGGAGGTTGCAGTGAGCCGAGATCATGCCATTGCACTCCAGCCTGGGTAACAAGAGCGAAACTCCATCTCAAAAAAATAAAATAAAATAAAATAAAAAAATAAAAAAATAAAAATAAAATAAGCAAAATCATAAAAAATGCTTCCTTCAGAATACATAAGCAAAAAATACACAATTATTTAAGCAATTTAGTTAAAAGCCACAAAATACTTGAAAGTTATCAGCGCGTGCTAACACATGTATTAATAACAAATACCTCATGTCCTGGATAAGAGAGACCCTGAGCGTTGGCAACATAACTCCTGAGTCAGATTTTCTTCTTTCTGGTCCGAGGGCAACTGTGTAGAAAAATATCAGCAACATATTAGAAAAGTAACAAAAAATGTACATAGTTCATACTAAATACTTTGAAACTGTTTTGATAAGAACAAATTTTAAAAACATTTAAATTTTAAATTAAAAAATTTTTAATTTTAAAAACTTAAACTTCAGGGCATACACCAATGCATCTTTTTTTTTTTTTTTTTTGAGATGAGTCTTGCTCTGTTGCCCAGGCTGGAGTTTAGTGGTGCGATCTCAGCTCACTGCAATCTCCACCTCCCGAGTTCAAGCCATTCTCCTGCCTCAGCCTCCAGAGTAGTGGGATTACAGGTGTGCGCCACCATGCCCGGCTAATTTTTTAAAATTTTTAGTAGAGATGAGGTTTCACCATGTTGGCCAGGCTGGTCTCAGACTCCTCATCTCAGGTGATCTGCCTGCCTCAGCCTCCCAAAATGCTGGGATTACAGGAATGAGTCACCGCACCTGGTCTCATTTCTACTTTTTTAACAGAAAAAAGTGGCAGAGGAGAGGGACACTAGAGAATCCTTTTAAACTTGATCTGGATCTTTATAAATATAGTTACAGCCAGGGACAGCAGCACCTTGACATTCTGATTACAGGAGCTCCATGGAAATGTAGTAAACTCATATTCCTAGCTGTCTGATTAAATACATTTTAAACACTACATTTCTAACAATAAACACCACATTTAGGGTAGTGTTGCCTTCTAGAGGCAGTGAGGGAAAAGGAATTAAGGATGAATAAAAGGGTCTTTAAGACTAGCACAGTGGCTCATGCCTGTAATTCCAGCACTTTGGGAGGCCAAGGTGGGCGGACCTGAGGTCAGGAGTTTGAGACCAGCCAGACCAACATGGAGAAACACTGTCTCTACTAAAAAAACAAAATTAGCTGGGTGTGGTGGCTCATGCCTGTAATCCCAGCACTTTGGGACACTGAGGTGGGTGGATCACTTGAGGTCAGGAGTTTGAGACCAGCCTGGCCAACATGGCAAAACCCTGTCTCTACTAAAAATATAAAAATTAGCTAGGCATGGTGGTTAGCACCTGTAATCCCAGGAACTTGGGATGCTGAGGCAGGAGAACTGCTTGAACTCGGGAGGCAGAGGTTGCAGTGAGCCAAGATTGCACCACTATACTCCAGCCTGGGTGACAAGAGCGAGACTCCATCTCAAAAATAAAAAATTACTTTTTAAAAAAAAATTTGTGAATGTGCAAAGTAATTCATACTTTTTGAAAAGGTTCCAAAATGACTGATTCAATATAAAGCATTTTATCTCAATTAGCTTCCCACAGGTACCTCTACTTTTTGTGAAATAAATGGTTATTTTACATAAAGAGAAGCAGGCTCCCTGTGTTGTTGCGAAAAATACTAGTAGGTAGAACACTTAGCTTAAGAAACCCTACATAATTCTAATTAGCTAAAAATTAAGATACCTCTAACATGTTATGTCATCTATAAATTGAAAAAGAGCTTTGACTCCTGAAATTTTTGAGACATATGTACACATTTTTTCCCTGAAAAATCATTAATGCTGGTTATAAAACTTTTTTTTTTTTTTTTTAATGGAGTCTTGCTCTGTCGCCCAGGCTGGAGTGTAGTGGCACCATCTCACCTCATTGCAACCTCTGCCTCCGGGGTTCAATTGATTATCCTGCCTAAGCCTCCTGAGTAGCTGGGACTACAGGCATGTGCCACCACGCCTGGCTAATTTTTGTATTTTTAGTAGAGACGGGGTTTCACCATGTTGGCCAGGCGGGTCTCAAGCTCCTGACCTCAAGTGATCCGCCCGCCTTGGCCTCCCAAAGTAGTGGGATTACAGGTGTGACCCTACACCCGGCAATAAAACTTTTAAGAAAAAAAATATTTTAATGCTAGTGAGAGTAATGTATACTTGCAGGGTTGTTTACAATTCATTGGGGGTTTTCACACGATACCTTACTTGATCAGCATGACAGTTTCAGCCTAGCTAATCTTATTTTCCCTATTTTATAGAAGAGGAAGCAAGAGATCAGAAAGGGCAAATGATTTTTTCCAAGGTCTCACAGTTAGTAAGTAATATTGCTCCTTCTACTTTATCCCATTATTAGCAAAATGAGTAAATTTTAGCTTGAGAGAGAAAGAGATCAAGACAAGGCCCTACAGTATTGCATCTTCTCATAGTCCAATGCTGCCAGTTCTTCATCAACGATCTCATACCTGGTGATTCTGCAAGGTGCTCTTGTTTCTCTTCTCTGTCCTGAAATTGAATTAAATGAGACCACAAAGCCGACTTCCCCTGAAAGTACAAGGTGTGTAAACATTTCATTTTATAAGAAACAATTCATCAAAAAATAATTTCTCATCCAAATCATTCATATTCCAATAGCCATTTAGAAGTTTGGTGACCCAAGCTAAACCATTCCTAGCTGTGTGACATTCTGAGCATCTTCTGCATGTATTATAAAGTTCATCCTTTGCCTCACTGAGAAAACTGGCAAGAGCCTGGGGAAGGGAAGCAGCTAAGCAAAGGGGCAGCATGGGAGGCAAGAAGATTTCTGATGTCAGCTTAGTTGTTACTTAGTTGTATGTAATTAGGGCTGTCTACAGTGGCTACATTAGTAACCATGGAATTAAAATGCTGTAGCAGAACAGAATGTACTTGTGTACATTTATATGTAAAATATGTTTGGATATATGAAGTGGTAATGACAGCAATAAATCGAAGTGAGAAAAGAAAGAGAAAAAGGGAGGAAGAAACATGTACACATCAGGAAAAAAAACCACAATGGGAGACTAGAGAGACAAAAGCAAAGAGATCATTTGAATTTTTTCCACCCTGAATTATTAGATAACTTAAAATGGTAAGGAACTGTTAATTCTGGTTACTAGAGTTTTTTCCTGGACAGTGACAAAAGCAAACATTTAATGGAACTTACTAGGGATACAGCCTCTGCAATGAATGTGCTATTTTATCCTTTCCTGCTTAGCAGGAAAGATCCCCAAACCACCTCCTGCTCGTGGGTTATATTTTCTTTTTCTGAAATTAAAATGCCTGTGGCACTTTTCTGGTCCTCTTGTGACAAAATAACCTACTTTTTTTTTTAATGACATATTTTTCTTCTTGTTACATTTCTTCACAGGGCTCTTAACTGGCCATGTCACCAGGATCTCATAAACTGTTACCTGCTTGACCTGCAAGCCATGGCTCCATATCCTCTCCAGCAGGTCACAGAGGCTGGCAATCAAGGTATTCTCCTCCAGGCCAGTGATGTTTGCTTCTCCATGGCCAAGTTCCACCGCTTCGTGTCCCATCTTCTCTACCAACATGCGTTTTGTCTAAGAATATCACGTGCAGTCATAAGGTACCCCAGCAGTGAAATTGAAACCAACAAGTCAATTACTGAAGTAGGAGACTTGGCTTCCCTTCATAATACTTCTATTTGCAGATTTGTAATCACCTTGGATTACAAATCTTAATCTCTGTGTGGTCAACTAACTGGAGTAATGTAATTTATATGTTACTATTTTGAAAGAGAAATGGAGTGTGACTAGAGAAAATAAGGTAATATTTATAAGTCATCCCCATGTTAAAAAGATGCTTATATACAACAATTGTCAAATTATTAACTTCTGTGATATAGGGGAATTACATCAGACCTAGAAATTGTGCTGTCAGGGCTGGGTGCAGTGGCTCACTCCTATAATCCCAGCCATTTAGGAAGCTGAAGCGGGTGGATCACCAGAGATAGGAGTTTGAGACCAACCTGGCCAACATGGTGAAACCCTATCTCTACTAAAAATATAAAAAGTAGCCGGGCAGTAGTCGTGTGTGCCTATAATCCCAGCTACTTGGGAGGCTAAAGCAGGAGAATTCCTTGAACCCAGGAGGTGGAGGTTGCAGTGGGCTGAGATCACACCACTGCACTCCAGCCTACTGGGTGATAAAGTGAGACTCTGTCTCAAAAACAAACAAAAAGAAAATGTACTATAAGAATATGGAACCCCATCCTGCCACCACAACCTGCCCTATCACTGTCCCAGCATCTTAGCATACATACTAAAGATTCTTGCATTTAGTTTGACTGCACTTAGGTAAAAACCACAATAAAAATGGGCAGCTCTAAAGTTTTTGAGAACTCTAATTTGTGAATGAACCAGGACTTTCCTTCTCTTTTCCTTTTTTATCTTTTCTTCGTTCATCGAGCATGTACCAAAAAATGTAAAGAAAATGGAAATCAGTTTCACTTAAGTTAATTTGCATCAGTCTTAGTAGCTTTTATAAAACGTAAGAACGAGAATATAGCTCTTTTAGGCGAGAATTTTAATTCACCACTATATACTGATGCTGAAAACAGTGTATTTATTGAATATGCAGAGAAGGTACTCAATGACTGTCAAATAAATCAATAAAATTATTAGTTAAAATGATGTTTTAAGTTTTGTCAATTTGTACTGCTACCTCCAATAAACAAAGATATCTGAGAAGACTGTTGTGCAATATTTACAAACCTGCAACTCAGCTAAGGTCTTTTTCCTTATGGGAACACAAACCATGTATAGACACAAATAAGGTTACACACAGGTACATACACAGAAACAAAAGTGTTGTCTTTCACATAAGATGACAACATTCCTGATGCAATTACAAGCGGTTTAAGACCTCCTCATGTTGGAGAGGAGGACAGCAATATCTGAAAAGGTGAGAAAGATAGCACAAGGCTCTCATGTCACTGATTCTGCGGTCAGTGGAGAACCCATGAAGGTTCAATGCCCAAGTAAAGAGCACATGAGGTCAATGCCACAGTACAAGTTTTCTTCTAGCAAAATTACATGCTTAAATGGGGGTTAACTCAGTTCATCTTAGCTTCACACATGGTGTAAACATGAATGCACCACTGTCTGGCATCAGTGAATAATACATACCTTCATTCTACATTCTTTTAATAAGCCTTCTACGAATTTCCAGTTGGTCTGTGCAATCACTGCAGGAGAGAGGTCTGACAGTTTGGGCTGCCTCAGGTTTTTTCCTAAACTTCGTGCCTCTTGCATATATTTCTAAAAATTAAGGAGTATTTTTAATGCATAAACATTAGCTATTCTTCTAATCTTCTTAACCTTATACAAACAAGTGCAGAGACAAACAAAATGCAAAAAAGTCCATAAGTGTATGTGCATAACAACAATTAAAGTTTTGGTGCACCAAAAGATAGAAGACGCTCATATGCCACCCCACAACAACTGTTAACTCCTGTGAGAAGTAAAGTGACAGAAACTCCATCAGGTTAAAACTCATTCAAAGTGAGATGACACTTCATTTCATTTAGTCTTTTTATTGGGAATACAAAAGATTGTGATTGTCAGGATTGTGGTTGGGATAAAAAAATTTAGGTGTCTGGATTACAAATCCAAGGTTCTGCAGGAGCCCAGTGGTTCTCGGATCACTAGTTTCCTCCATTCCTTTCCCCATATAGCAAGAGACTTAACATACCTCTAGCCTCCTGGGAAGTGCTCTCCAATCTAACCCTTTGCTCTATAATCAAGTCACAACAGTAAAATCAGGAGCTCTAGAATCTGGTTGTAACTAATTTTATGACTCAGGCATATCAACTAATGTTTGTGCATCTCAGTTTGTTAATTGGGCATAAAACACGCCCACCTACCTCCCAAAAAGGCCATAAAATCACTCTGAAAAGCACGATGTGCTCCAAATGAAGGAGGCCTCTTTCTGTGATGTTTTTGCTAAAGCCCTACCTTGCCTGGTTGTATAATCAAGAGAAAGTGGAATTACAGTGTTACTTTTGGGGTTTATGGTAACTCTAAGGTATCACAGAAACTTAATCAAATGCTCTTGAGTTTTGGAGTTTGTGAATTTCTATTAAAATCACTACATGTGATTAGTGTAAGACATATGCTCTCTTTTCTTTCCATGCTGCCTATAAAAGTTCATCCAAAGACTGGGAGGTGGCTCATGCCTATAATCTCAGCACTTTAAGAGGCCGAGGTGGGTGGATTACCAGAGGTCAGGCTTTGGATACCAGCCTGGCCAACAAGGTAAAAACCCGTCTCTACTAAAAATACATAAATTAGCCAGGCATGGTGGTGGATGCCTGTAGTCCCAGCTACTTGGGAGGGTGAGGAAGAATAATCACTTGAACCCAGGAGGTGGAGGTTGCAGTGAGTGGAGATAGCATCACTGCACTCCAGCCCAGGCAACAGAGTGAGACTCCATCTCAAAAAAAAAAAGTTCATCCAGATACCTTATGTTTACATCAGCATCACACAGCAGAATTTTCTAAAATGTCCAAATGTCTTAGGACCATATTTAGAAAATAAGTGCTCTACATTATATAGTAAAACTAGCAGTTTATTGGCTGGTAGGGGGAGGCAGTGGGGAGACAGAGACTGCAAGCCGGCACATCCTCCCACAGGCACATATGTGAAATCTATCCCTACTATCTTCAGAGGACTTGATATTATAAAAGAAGATGTGTAAAATCTTTTGCATTCTTTAAAAAAGAGAATTTGTACATGTAATATATTTCTCCTTTGGAAGAAAAGTAATCTGTCAAGTCTGGTACAAATAGAAAAAAAATCCCACTGATTAGGGATTCAACTGATCAGTTTACCTGCTACTTCCCAACCTTTGGGATAAAAGGCAAAATTAATGAAATAATGTCTTTTTCCAGTCCAGTCATTTTAATAGTTGTCTCTAATTCTCAAATTCCCCTTCTTTCTTTTACCCTCTTAAAAATGTTTGAAGCAGAAAAAGTACACATAAATGGTATGGGAACTAAATGTCTGCAGAGTTTATTTTATTTTTAAAATCTATCAACTATTACCAGCAGAGAAGCCCAATGTAATAAGGTCTATGTAAACAGCCTGAAGGTTAGTTAGTTGTTTTTTGTTTTTGTTATATTTTTCTTGAGACGGAGTCTTGCTCTGTCACCCAAGCTGAAATGCAGTGCCTTGGTCTTGGCTCACCGCAACCTCCGCCTCCAGGATAAAAAAGCAATTTTCCTGCCTCAGCCTCCAGAGTAACTGAGATTACACGTGCCCGCCACCACACCCGGTTAATTTTTGTATTTTTAGTAGAGACGAGGTTTCGCTATGTTGGCCAGGCTGGTCTTAAACTCCTGACCTCAAGTGATCCACTTACCTCAGCCTACCAAAGTGTCAGGACTACAGGCGTGGGCCATTGCTTTTTCTTTCTTTCTAAGACAGACTCTCGCTTTGTTGGCCAGGCTGGAGTACAGTGGTACAATCATGGCTCACTGTAACCTCCACCTACCGGGTTCAAGTGATTCTCCTGCCTCAGCCTCCCAAGTAGCTGGAATTATAGGCAGGTGCTACAACACCAGGCTAATTTTTGTATTCTTAGTAGAGATGGGGTTTCACCATGTTGGCTAGGCAGGTCTCGAACTCCCGACCTCAAATGATCCGCCTGCCTCAGCCTCCCAAAGTGTTGGGATTACAGGTGTGAGCCACTGCCCAGCCTGAATACCGTTTTTGTTTGGTTTTTGGTTTTCTGAGACAGAGTCTCACTCTGCTGCCCAGGCTGGAGTGCAGTGGCATGATCTTGGATCACTGCAGCCATCGCCTCCCAGGTTCAAGCAATTCTCCTGCCTCAGCCTCCTGAGTAGCTGGGACTACAGGAATATGCCACCATACTCAGCTAATTTTTGCATTTTTAGTAGAGATGGGGTTTTACCATGTTGTCCAGGCTGGTCTTAAACTCCTGTTCTTAAGTGATCTGCCCACCTTGAACTCCGAAGTACAGAGATTAAAAGTGTGAGCCGCTGCATCAGGTCCCTGAATACTTTTTAAAGACAATTATTGGGTTAAAAATTAAGGACTGTCTGCCAGGCACGGTGCCTCATGCCTGTAATCCCAGCACTTTGGGAGGCCAAGGTGGGCAGATCATGAGGTCAAGAGATTGAGACCATCCTGGCCAACATGGTGAAACCCTGTCTCTACTAAAAATACACACAAAAAATTAGCTGGGCTTGTGGGGCACACACCTGTAGTCCCAGCTACTCAGGAGGCTGAGGCAGGAGGATCACTTGAACTCAGGAGGCGTAGGTTGCAGTGAGCTGAGATGGCACCAAGATCACACCACTGTACTCCAGCCTGGAGAGAGTGAGACTCTGTCTCACTCTCTCAAAACACAAACAAACAAATTAAGCCCTATTTAAAGTTTATGTCCTGTTTTATATAAATGAAAACAAGTTAGATGGCGGCTCTCCTTTGAGTGACCAATTTACTGAGCTCCTAGCACATATGTGGCAGGTACAGTTATTAGCCAACAGTGGATTCCATAGGGCCATGTGCAAAGTCTTCTTCTGAGCATCTCTGCTGGAGCCACAGAACTAGCAACATTCTATGGACATGAACAGAAAGGATACCAGGGGCAGCAAGCATCCTCTCTTCACAGAAAGAAGGGAGGCTGCCTCTGCAAGTTGCAAAAACAGAGCAAGTGCCTCTAAAATAAACAAGTGATGATAAAAATATCATCTGGAGGCCGGGCATGGTGGCTCATCCCTATAATCCCAGCACTTTGGGAGGCCGAGGCGGGTGGATCACAAGGTCAAGAGATCGAGACCATCCTGGTCAACGGGGTGAAACCTCATCTCTACTAAAAACACAAAAATTAGCTGGGCATGGTGGCGCACGCCTGTAGTCCCAGCTACTTGGGAGGCTGAGGCAGGAGAATTGCTTGAACCCAGGAGGCAGAGGTTGCGGTGAGCCGAGATCGTGCCATTGCACTACAGCCTGGGTAACAAGAGTGAAACTCTGTCTCAAAAAATATATATATATATCATCTGGAGGAAAAAATATATTTCAAGATGAAAAATATACAAGAGACACCTTTCACAAGAAATGCTTTTATAATAAAGTCTAGAAGTAACCCCAGATTTCTTCTGAGATTACTACTATGTTCTTTATTTCTGCTGAAGACAAACACAACAAACTACTAGGAACTACCTATGAAAATGTTTCCTATTATTCGGCCAGGCGAGGTGGCTCATGCCTGTAATCCTAGCACTTTGGGAGGCTGATGTGGGCAGATCACCTAAGGTTGGGAGTTTGAGATCAGCCTGACCAACGTGGAGAAACCTCGTGTCTACTAAAAATACAAAATTAGGTGGGCAGGGTGGTGCACGCCTGTAATCCTAGCTACTCCGGAGGCTGAGGATGGAAAATTGCTTTAACCAGGGAAGTGGAGGTTGCGATGAGCCAAGATTGCATCACTGCACTCCAACCTGGGCAACAAGAGCAAAACTCTGTCTCAAAAAAAGAAAAAGAGAAAAAAAATATATCCATCCTATTACTCAATAAACACCAGACTAACTGCTCTTTAATACAGGCTCTCCCAGAATTTTCTAATAAACACCCTAGCCCTTTACCTGGTGTTCAACTTGTTAAGAGAATACTGTTGTAAAATAAAGTAGATTTAAGCTAATATGGAGGGAAAATAGAAGCAAGATTCTAAGTTTCTTGTGGCCTCAAGTGAACTGCGGTTAATGCAAGCTGGCATGCAAGGTAAATGGAAAGAATAGTGGCCTAGAAGTCAGGATTCCTGGGCTATAGGCCCAGCTCTGTCTTTGTGTGCTTTTAACTCTGGGCAAATCTCTTGAACTTCAATTAATCATGTCAAATTGGACAAGATGACCTTAAAGATTCCTCTTGGCACTGAGATTCTATGTTGATGACCGAATTTTCTGACTACATAAAATACACACCAGGAAGGGGAAGTTAAAATTCTGTAGAGATAAAAAGTCCAGCAAAAGAAAGGCTATTTAAAGTTGAATCACATCTGTACTTCTAGAAAACACTTAAATAAAGGGGAGTTTGTATATTTAATACATTTTCCCTTTTGAAGTAAAGCAATTTGCTATCTGGCACCAAAAAAAATCCCAGTGATCAGAGATCCGAATGGTTAGTTTTACATGTCAGCAGCATAGAATTACTCATATTAGCACACAGAAACACAGAAAGGGACTAAACACAACAGGAAGCAGGAAGCAAAACGGGGAGTGTGAGTTCACATCACAAGGTCATGTGAGGCATTCTAGAGCTATATGCACTCACACATATGTAACATTCAAATAACACCAAAGACAAGATTGGGGAAACATCTGGTAAAGTACTTTCAGGCAAAGAACATACCAGGCAGCACTCAGAGAAGGATTTTTTAGGAAGTCGTGCAGGAGGAGGTAGACCCTGATCCCACTCCCAGAATGCCATGGAGTTCTGACAGACCAAAAGTTCCCCGGAAGGCTAAGAGGATGGAGAAGTGCCAATGACAGAAAAGCAAAAAAGAAAAGGAAAGGGAGAAAGAGACAAGCAGAACAAGCATGCATACGGTAAAATCACAGCAAAAGAGAGGGGAGAGAAAAAAATACAGTAGCAAAAAATAAAAACAAAACACTACACAGATGATGCTTCAGTTCTTAATAAAATGTTTAAAATCACACATGTATGAACACAAAAACAGATGTTTGGAATGTTTTCTGCTTTATTTCTATAAATTTGATTCTAGAAAACAATGAACAGGTTTTCTGACTACATCTTTCTTTTGATCATAAGAAATAGGCTGGGTGTGGTAGCTCACATCCATAATCCCAATATTTTGCGAGGCTGAAGCAGGAGCATCACTTGAGCCCAGGAGCTCGAGACGAGCCTGGGCAATATAGCAAAACATAAGAAATATATATATATATGTATTTTAATTGTGGCAGATTTCAAAAAGAAAAAAAAATCAAAACTTACTTGTAATTATTCAACTGTATAATTATGGTTTTATTTACAAAGAGTAAAAGTATAAGGATCTAAAAATAATTTCAGAACACTTTCAAAAATATAAAGTAGATTTAGATATTCAAGGAAAAAAAATGGTGCCAGCAAAGAATAAAGCATAGGCAAGTACATCACATTACTTACTATAATTAAATTATGCTTAAAACTTAGAAATGTCTACACTTCTCCAGTAGACAACTTTTCTCCCTATAGGAGACATAGTAACTAAAAATTTATCCTAAACTTGATCTTTACCTGATGTAATACACAGAAAGACTTGTTTTAGAGCCTTATTTTAGATGTCTTGAAATTACAAAAATTGGCCACGCATGGTGGCTCACACCTGTAATCCCAGTACTTTGAGAGGCCAAGGCAGGCAGACCACAAGGTGAAGAGATCAAGACCATCCTGGCCAACATGATGAAACCCTGTCTCTACTGAAAACACAAAAATTAGCTGGGTGTGGTGGTGGGGGCCTGTAATCCCAGCTACTCGGGAGGCTGAGGCTGGAGAATCAATTAGACCCGAGAGCTGGAGGTTGCAGTGAGCCCAGATTGCACCACTATACCCTAGCCTGGTGACAGATCAAGACTCCGTCTCAAAAAAAAAAAATTACAAAAATGGAAAAAAGGGTGTTTCTGCTATATGTCTGTACAAAAGGATTCATATTTTAAACTATAAGTAAAGTTTTTTTTAAAAGAATATTAAGAATCTACACAATGACATCTGCTGGAAGGAATAAGCCTAGTTCATGGCGCTTTCTTTGAGGCACCCTAGGAAGGCAGACCACATACCTCCCTCAAGTCGTTGTCCAGCCCAACATGCTCAGAATGCTGGCGAAGGCGTTCTTTCCTGCGCTGTGCAGTGGCACTCCGATTTACCCAGCGACTGAAACAACCAAATTATTTAAAAATGTGTTCCTTATCTTTAAAATAGAAATAACCATTCAACACAAAAGGCTGACATACACATTTTAAAATCAATTCTTTAAAGAATAGCAGCTCTGTTAAGATATAATTAAAATACCATACCATGCACTCATTTAAAGCATACAACCCAATGGTTTTTAGTATCTTTCCAGATATGTGCTGTTATCACCACAATCAGTACTTTTAAAAAACGAGGTCAGGCCAGGTATGGTGGCTCATGCCTGCAATCCCAGCACTTTGGGAGGCTGAGGCAGGTAGGAGGTCAAGGGATAGAGACCATCCTAGCCAACATGGTGAAACCCTGTCTCTACAAAAAATACAAAAAATTAGCTGGGCATGGTGGCGCACACCTGTAGTCCCAGCTACTCAGGAGGCTAAGGCAGGAGAATCACTTGAACCCGGGAGCCGGAGGTTGCAGTGAGCCGAAATTGCACCACTGTACCCTAGCCTGGTGACAGATCAAGACTCCGTCTCAAAAAAAGATGTAAAAAAAGGCACAGTATCAATACTTATATATATAACAATAAGTAAAATAGTAACCAAGTTAGTCCTTGATTATATTAAGATACATAATAGGAATGCCTTAACTTGCTCAAAGTAAATACTATGAATGTTTTTTAATACAAAGGAGAATATTCTCAAAATCCTTAATATAGAATTACTTAATTCTAATGTCAAGTTTCCAACTTTTCAAGGAAATATTTCTACCAAACTTGGCTGGGTGCAATGATTACACCTGTAATCCTGGTACTTTGGCTTGATCACTTGAGGCCAGGAGTTTGAGACCAGCCTAGGCAACATAGTGAGACTCTGTCTCTACAAAAAAAAAAAACTTAAAAAGTAGCCTCCTTAGCTACCTGGGAGGCTGAAGTGGGAAGATAATTTGAACCCAGGAGTTTGGGGCTGCAGTGTGCCATGACTGCATCCCTGAATTCCAGCCTGGATAACACTGGTATCTCATTTCAAGAAAAATAGAAAGATTCAAACTCGCAAGGGTGAATCCTCATCTGTAAAGTCTAAGGGTTGCACTCAAAGACCACTGTGTTTCCTTTGCTCTAAAATTTGATGGTTGTGTTTCTGTGAAGTGATAGCTTATGTTTATCAGTTTTTTAAATAAAATATTTATAATATAAGCTCAGTATCAAAATATGCAGGACAAATAAGTTTAAAATCTGAGCTCTTTTCCATGGCCTATAAAACTCAAAATATAAACAGACCTCAGACCTCTGTTTTGTTCCCTCTGATCTGTTATCACTTTTCCCCTAATTATTATGTTCTAGTATAGTAAGCTCCATTGTTTCTAAATGATTAATAAAATCAGTGCTAGTTCTATAATAATCTTCTCTGCTGTTGAACTGCTGGTATCAAAACTGCCTTTCAGATGAGACCAAGTGCATTCAAGGTGGTATGGCCAGAGATGTATGTTGCCTTCCAGCTCAAATACCTTTGTTTTTAGGTAGTAATGATTCAACTCATATGCCCTAGACCCAGACCTGCCCTAGGTGATATGGTGGGCTTAAAAATATATAACCTTTCCCTTATTCAAAGGTCCTTTTGTGGCCAGCCTAGCTACCTACACGTTCCAGCTTAGTGTATACAACTCAACCACCCAGCAATTATCATCTTTAATCACTTCTTTCTATCATCTTTATTCAGTGAAGAATTTGGAACCAGGCTGTTTTCTTCTCTGCTATGGGAAGTACAAAGACTATGTAGATAACTTAGTCTTAAAATTCTGGGGTCGTCTAAAATGCAACTTAACCACCAGTCCACTTCAGCTGCAACCAGGATATCACACTAAATCAAGTAGTCATCCAGAACTCCTCTACCTCAGAAATCCTGAACTCCACCATCTTAGGCACTGACCCTCTCTCCATTGCATTAGCTCTTCCGTGCCTTGACTCTCACTTAAGACCCCTTGTGCTTTTTAGTAGAGACAGGGTTTCACTATGTTGGCCGGGCTGGTCTCAAACTCCTGACCTCAGGTGATCTGCTCGCCTTGGCCTTCCAAAGTGTTCGGATTACATCACTCTGCCCAGCCCTAAAAATTCTCTTGATGAAGCCACTGAAACCCCTAACTGCCAAGTCCAATGCCTTGTATTCAATTCTTAGCTTACTCAAACCCTCTTCTATATTTAGTACTGCTGATCACTCTACTTTAAAGCCCCTGCAATTTTCAACCTCAGTGTTTCCAATGGGATAAGCTCTCTCACCTCTGAGCCTTTGTTCATTAAGTTTTCTCCCAACTTTCACTTACCTTTCAAATAGATTAGAGGCCACTTTTTTCCAGAAAGTGTTCTATGACTCTTCCAAATCTAAGTTAACTACCTGTTCTGTACACCTCAATTATAGTTATCTATCACAGAATTTTATATTTATCTCCATTTTCTATAAAATCTCCTGTAGAAGGGCCAGTATCTTGTCTGTCAGTCATCTTACTGGCAAAGTCTACTGTATCACCTGCCCCTTCTATAACTACAATTAAGTAAACAGAGATGCAGTCTAACATGTAGGTTTACAGATATTCATCACAGCATATATATATATGTAATAACAAATTGTATTTCCTTTATCCTAAGACTCACATTTTAGCTTTTAAATGTTCTTGAAATTAGGATGCATCTTTTAGTCCATATGCATGTTTAGTATATAATTCTTCCTAAAATCCTTTGAGTTAATTGCAGACCTTTCTTTTTTTTGGCGGGGGGGGGGGGGGGGGGTTTCACTCTTGTCACCCAGGATGGAGTACAATGGCGCAATCTCGGCTCACTGCCACCTTCACCTTCCGGTTCAAGTGATTCTCCTGTCTCAGCCTCCCAAGTAGCTGGGATTACAGGAATGAGCCACCACGCCAGGCCCCAGATTTTTCAATTAGCAGTAGAATCAAGTAATATACTCAAAACAACCTAAATGATCAAGAGTAGAGGGTACTATACAATGAAATCTCATGTAGTCACTAAAAAATTCAAATTTCTAATAATAAATAAGACATGAGAGTGCTCATGATACAGTAATGAAAAAAGGTACAACATTCTATAAACCTTTGTTTCAAAAATAAGGTGTGTGCACTCCCGTTCTCCTGCTCCCCCATCCTTGCTAAGTAAGAGCATAGTATCACATTTTAACATTCCATGGTGATGGCATCCTGAGTGATTAAAAATTAACCCCATCACTTTCTAACATTCCAAATTATTTCTGAGACAGTCTCACTCTGTTGCCCAGGCTGGAGTGCAGGGGCACAATCTCGGCTGACTGCAACCTTTGCTGCCCGGGTTCAAGTGATTCTCCTGCCTTAGCCTCCCAAGTAACTGGGATTACAGGCTCCTGCCACAGTGCCTGGCTAATTTTTGTATTTTTAGTAGTGACAGGGTTTCACCATCTTGGCCAGGCTGGTCTTACCTCCTAACCTCATGATCCACCCGCTCGGCCTCCCAAAGTGCTGGGATTACAGATGTAAGCCACCGTGCCCAGACAATATTCCAGATTTTTAAAGAGCAAACACTGTATCAACCTATTTTTAAATTTTTCTCAACTCTTACCTATCATCCTCATGAACTGTATTCATTGCACTATCCTAAGAATACTCTTGTTTTTTTTGGAGACAGAGTCTCACTTTGTCACCCAGGCTGGAGGAGAGTGGCTGCAACCTCTGTCTCCTTGGTACAAGCGATTTTCGTGCCTCAGCCTCCTGAGGAGCTGGGATTACAGGTGTGCACCGCCATGCCAAACTAATTATTGCATTTTTAGTAGAGACAGGGCTTCACCATGTTGGCCAGGCTGGTCTCAAACTCCTGGCCTAAAATGATCCACTGCCCTCAGACTCCCAAAATGCTGGGATTACAGATGTGAGCCACCATGCCCAGCTGAATACACTCTTGAGTACATCCTGGACAGCATGGAGCTAGATATAATTTTAAAAATTACCACTTTTGCCACTCAGAAAAAGTCATATTACTGAAAACAATTTATTATTTTTGTTAATAAAGAATCCAATTTGGAAAAAGCTTAACATGAGAATACTGCTTCTTTTGTTGCTTTAAAAATATTTTACAGCTGGGCATGTGGCTCATATAATCCCAGCACACTAGGAGGCTGTGGCAGGAGGATCACTGAGTCCAGGAGTTCAAGACTACCCTGGGTAACATAGGGAGATCCTATCTATACAAAACAAAGAAAGTTAGCTGGGCATGGTGGCATGTGCCTGTGGTCCCAGCTATTCGGGAGGCTGAGGCAGGAGGATCACTTGTACCTGAGAGGTTGAGGATGCAGTAAACCATGATCGCACCACTGCACTCCAGCCTGGGCAACAGAATGGGACCCTGTCTCTAAAAAAAGAAAAAGAAAAATTTACATATGACTTTCTATCAAGCTTTTGAAAAATCTTATTTCAGTCAGCTATTTAGAGAACACTGGACAATGATTTTACAGTGGTATCAAGGAAGGTAGCCCCTTTTAAAATAAATTCTTAAGAAAAGAAATAGGTTTATATCAGGGAAAAATGTGCAAAGATCTAGTTACAGTTCTTTAAAGTGGAATCCTTGGAAATGTCTCCAAAGCAAAAGATCAATGTAACATTGTAAAAAGGATACAAAAAGAATCTAGGGTGACTGAAAACAATGATCCATAAAAATCACATTAAGATCTGAAACAGAATATAAACAAAAGCTAAAGAACTTTAATGGGGAAGAATAAAATATAAATAACAAACAAAATGTACAAGGACCTGGGTGGATATGGAGGCCTTGAAAATAGGCCTGTAGCAAAAAAGGTTAGTATAACACAAAGTTTGCTCAGGGATTTTAAAAATTAGGGTTAATGGGCAAGGTGGTCCAAATAAATAGTAAAAACATGAAACAATATAAATACTAACTAATGAATTTATATAATAAATGAAAGGAAGGTGCAAAAATATAAATGGCATAAAATTGTGCTCTTGGCAGGCTGAAAAAGATAAACTTAAATATAACTAGCTCTTACTATATGCTCGGTGGGACAAAATGGCCTACTTAATTTTATTGTCAAAACGGGGAAATGAGCACTGCTTAAGAAAATTACTATGAAGTCCACACATTCCTGATCTTGTTAAGTAATTAATTCATTCTCTGCATTATTAAATTTTATTTACTGAGCGTAATTTCACCAATGATGATCACAATTGCTGAAATACTAAAGACTGCTTATTTGCTTCTGTGTTGCAAACAGCATATAAAGTTCTCTTTAGCAGTTGATCTACCATTTACACAGGCATGGTTATAAATCCATTTACCCTGCAATTAGTTCTGAGATCTTTTCTCTTGACTATAACCTACCTGAAAATGTAATGACTGAGGCTTAGTGTGGAAATGGGAAACTGTAAGGATTATATATAAGGCAAAAGGAAGAAAATAAGGCTATAAGATATCAAAATTAAACTCTTCCCTCCTAAATACTCCCTACTTTTCTTCCCCACTGTTTTTCTTCGTAACTCTTATCATCTGACATATTATTTGACATACGAAGTTCCTTTTTTTGTTTATTTGCACTTGAAAGCAGAGATTTTTGTTGTTTTGTTTATTAATAAACTCCTGGTGACTAGGACAGTCCTCACATATAGTAGGAGTTCCATAAATATTTGCCAAATGAATGAATGAACAATCTAATGCCATCAAAAGGAAAAAATACTGTTAAACTAAGTCTATCCAGATCAACGTGATTCAAACAATTAGGATACTTCACAAATAAAATGAAAAATAAACAGATGGCTAATCTGTTCTGATGGAAAATTCTCAATTCTCATCTATTACTGAAAAATAGAATATTGTATCTAGTACCATTATCTGGAAAGTTTGAACCCTCACAACCATCAATGTCTATTAAGACTTTTTTTTTCTTTCCTTTTATTTTCTTTTTTTAATAAAGATGAGGTCTCACTATGTTGCCTCTGCTGGAGGTTATTCACAGGCACAATCATTGTGCATTGCGGCCTCTAACTCCTGGTCTTAAGGAATACTTCCTCCTCAGCCTCCCAGTAGCTAGTACTAGGGAGTGCCACCACACCTGGCTTCTTAGCACATTTTTTAAGTTCAGTGTTTATAAAAGCATGGCCAGCCCTTCACTGGAGGGTGAAACCCTGCAAACTAAGGTAAGTACAATAAAAATGTCAGTCATTAGTTACTCATTTCTGTCTTGTAAGCAACATATCAAATCCTCTTAAACAACTTTCCTCCCCAAGACTTTTAGTATAAAGATTTGCATTTTCTATAAGAGGAGAAAATTTCATTCTGAATATGTAATTTTTCCATATTTCCAGTGAACCATTCTCTAGTACTGTCTTCATTAAAGTTAAGATAGCCTTTTAAATGAAACGTCAATCAAATGAAGGGTTTTTTGTTTTTGTTTTGGAAGAGGGTCTTCACAAGGTCATCCAGGCTGGAGTGCAGTGATGCAATCACATCATGGTTCACTACAGCCTACACCTCTCAGGTTCAAGTTATCCTCCCACCTGAGCCTCACCAGCAGCTGGGACTATAGTTGCATGCCAGAATGCCTGGCTCTGCCTCCCAAGCTCAAGCGATTCTCATGCTTTAGCCTTCCAAGTAGCTGGTATTACAAACATGCAACCACCACACCCAGCTAATTTTTGTATTTTTAGTAGAGACAGGGTTTTGCCATGTTGGCCAGGCTGGTCTTAAACTCCTGTCCTCAAGTGATCCACTCACTTAGGCCTCCCAAAGCGTTGGGATTACAGGCGTGAGCCACCACGCTTGGCCTAATTAAAAAATAAAAAATTTGTAGGGGCTTGACCTGGTGGCTCATGCCTGTAATCCCAGCACTTTGGGAGGCCAAGGATGTCAGGTTCCTTGAACCCCAAAGTTTGAGGCCAGCGTGGGCAACAAGGCAAAATCCTGTCTCTACAAAAAATAAAAAATTAGCTAGGCATGATGGCATGTGACTTTAGTTCCAGCTATTGGGAGGCTGAGGTGGGAGGATCACCTGAGCCTGGGGAGGTCAAGGCTGTAGTGAACCAGATTGGGCCACAGCACTCTAGCCTGGGCAACAGAGACCTTGTCTCAAAAAAAAAATGTATTTTTTTTTGTAAAGACAAGGTCTTCCTATGTTGTCCAGGCTGGTCTCAAGCTCCTGGGCTCAAGTGATCCTTCTGCCTTGTACTCCTAAAGTGCTGGGATTACAGGCATGAGCCACTGTGCCTGACCCAAGGTTTTTTTTGAGACAGGGTCTGGCTTTGTTGCCCAAGCTGGAAAACAGTGGTGATCATAGGTCACTGTAACCTCCAACTCCTGGGCTCAAATGATCCCCCCATCTCAGCCTCCCAAGTAGCTAGGGATACAGGAATGTGCCACCACGCCCAGCTCCAAATGAAGTTGTTGTTGTTTTTAATCCACAATTCTTTTTAATACTATTTTTATTTTTGAGACAGGGCCTCACTCTGTCTCCCAGTCTGAAATGCAATAGTGTAATCATGGCTCACTGTAGCCTCAACCTCCCGGGGCTCAAGTGATCCTCCCACCTCAGCCTCCTGAGTAGCTGGGACTATAGGTACACACCACCATGCCCAGCAGACAACTTTTGTATTTTTCTTGTAGAGACGGGGTTTGGCCACATTGGCCAGGCTGGTCTTGAACTCTTGGCTCAAGCAATCTGTCTGCCTCAGCCTCCCAAAGTGCTGAGATTACAAGCGTGAGCCACCATACCTTGCCGCAATTCTTTTTTTTTTTTTTTTTTTTTTTTCTTTTGAGACAGAGTTTCACTCTTGTTACCCAGGCTGGAGTGCAATGGCGCGATCTCGGCTCACCGCAACCTCCGCCTCCTGGGTTCAGGATACCTTCTTAGGCTCCATCTTCCCTCTTGAAGAGCTAAAGAGAAAAATTTTTGAAGAGAAAATTTTAGTACCAGTATCCTTTTAAATACTTTTAATAAAGGAGTACCAAACAGTAAAGTAAAAGAATTGTGTGGTGCTCCATTTTTTAAAAGTATTTAAAAGGATACTGGTACTAAAATTTTCTCTTCAAAAATTTTTCTCTTTAGCTCTTCAAGAGGGAAGATGGAGCCTAAGAAGGTATCTTGCTACCCAAAGTACTACCCTGTCTTCTCTGGAAGCACTCCTCTTAACAGAGCCCAGTTTAAGGCAGAGGTGGGACATTTGATGGCTCTTTCACCTGGAAAGATCTCATTAGCTTGGTGTGACAGGGTGTTGCTAAGCTCTCATGTTCTCCTAAAGCTGGCAAAGGCAAGGAAGGATCATTCTCTAGAAGCCTCGAAGGCAGCATGGCCATGCCAATTCCTTGATTTCAAATTTCTAGCTCCCAGAATTGTGGAGGAATAATTTCTGTTGTTTTAAGCCACTGAGTTTGTGGTTTCTTTGTTACAGCAGCCCTAGGAAACTAATACAGATGATAAAGGTCTAAGTTTTCTAAATTCCATTAGACAGTATTATCATTATATTTAAATTGCCATTTAAAGTGTGGCTTTTCCAAGTGTGGCTTTTTCTTGAAAAAGAAAAAAAAAGTCTAGTCTTTGGATTTTTTTTAAATGATGAATTTAAAGGTCAAGTACTCACAGAAATGTCAATCCATATTTCAAATGCATTAATGTGGTTTTGAAAAAATTAAGCAGGTAGATTTTTAATAGTTAAGCATTGTCCATTTGAGTTGCAGAGCATCCCACCCTTCATTCATTCCTTCAACCAACTACTCAAGTGAAGAACATGCTTACTTGTTATTGGTTGGTCCTGTTGCCAAGACATCGGACTGTAACTTTGGAAAGAACCCCTGCTCATATTTGCCTTGACCAATTTTCATATCAAGTAGATGTGGGTGGATTGCAGTGTGATCCATTTTCATCAGTCTCTGCTCAATTGACTGGGCTACAAATTAAATTTATAATAAATTAGAGACATTTCATTGCTAGCCCTTCAAAAATAATGCTTCTTCCACTCATGCACCTACAGAGAACCCAATCACTCTGACATTCTGAAATTGTGTGTGTGTGTGTGCATGTGTGCGTGTGTTTTGAGACAGAGTTTTGCTCTTGTTGCCCAAGCTGGAGTGCAATGGCACAATCTTAGCTTACTGCAACTTCTGCCTCCCAGGCTCAAGCGATTCTCCTGCCTCAGCCTCCCATGTAGCTGGGATTGCAGGCATGCACCACCACGTCCAGCTAATTTTGTATTTTTTGTAGAGATGGGGTTTCATCATGTTCGTCAGGCTCGTCTTGAACTCCTGACCTCAGGTGATCCACACTCTTCAGCCTCCCAAAGTGCTGGGATTATAGGCAAGAGCCACTGTGCCCGGCCTTGAAATAAATTTTTTCAAAGGCTCTTCAGAAATTAGTATAATATGAATATAAAAATGTTAACTTCAACTAAATATTGGATGATTAATTTTCATGGTATTTTTCTGCCTTTGTCAAAATCAGGGCAGTGGGATTGAAAAACATACAATTTTGATTGAAACAGTCCCTTAAGTGAGAAATTCAATATTCTTACACAAAAATAAGGTTCTAAGTACAACATTAAAGAAAATGATAGCAAATAAAATGTTTTCCTTGAGTTGAAATACAAGGTAAAGGGAAGGAAGAAGCAAGCACAATGGCCTTATTAACTTTATTTCTTTGTGCAAAGACCTATTAAATATTCATGGTTCTCCATCTGTAAAAACAAGGAACTGTGTGAAGTTTATTACCTCACTTTTAGCAGCAGTCACATTCTCATTAGTAAGAGTCATTTAGGAGTGTTTATTAGATTGAGTGGGTAATACAGCAAAAAGTCAAATAAGCAGGCATTTAGAAAATGTCCAGAGGATAAGAAACTGGCCTTTTGAAGAATAAAATAGGTCAGTGTTAAGATAGGCTTACTCAACATTTCTATTTTAAAACCACTAAAAGTCAGGGATATTGGAAGATGTCTCAAAGACCCAAGAAACAATGATCAAATTATTTCTCAGGTAAACAAACAAATAAAACCTTATCTTAAACATTTTAATCAACTGAATTGATAAGAGAAATTATATTTTAGAAGCAAGACTAGGTCTCTGATCCTCTGCCTAGAAATTACTTAAAAGGGGAGAACAAGCAGTAATGGTAGTTGCGTGATAAACAGAACACACTGTGGGAGCTGCTAATCTTGTGACTTAAGAACAAGGTGCCTTTGTAAATACTTCACAGAATCAGTTTATGTTGCCCCCCCCTTTTTTTTTTAGATGGAGTCTAGCTCTGTTACCCAGACTGGAGTGCAATGGCGTAATCTTGGCTCACTGCAACCTCCACCTCCAGGGTGCAAACAATTCTCCTGTCTCAGCCTCCTGAGTAGCTAGGATTACGGGCACCCATCACCATGCTCAGCTAATTTTTATATTTTCCGTAGAGACGGGTTTTCACCACGTTGGCCAGGATGGTCTTGAACTTCTGATCTCAGGTGATCCACCTGCCTGGGCCTCCCCAAAGTGCTGGGATTACAGGCATGAGCCACCGTGTCTGGCCACAATGGTTTATTTTCAAGAGTATTATATAATTTCTCTGATGACAGCAGGAGTACCAAACTCTCTGAGAGGCTGAAAGAAAAATCTATTTTAATTGGAAAGATTTTCTGGAAGCACACAATTAAGGTATTGGTGCTTAGTTCCATCTAAAAAAATTCCATCAGGAAGGGAGAAATGAAATTTTCACAAGGCATTATGCTATTCACATGGCTATTAAGGCACTGGAAGTCCTTTTATTCTCTAAACAAGGATAGACAATTTCATTTATTCTACTTCCTCCATCTCCAAAACCACATAGGTAATTGCCACTTCCCGAAGGGGCTCCAAGGATCTACCCTGATAGTGGGAATACAACAGGGTGATGTTTCTATAGTTACATAAAAGACATCATTTACATACTTCTCCCTTACATATGCTAAAGCTTCAGCATCCTCATTCCTGACTTAGATCTATTTAAGTTAAGTGGAAAAGGCAAACAAGCAAGATAGGCAGATCAAGGAAGCTCCACATTTGCTGCCTCTTTTTTCTTCAGAGGAAAAGTTGCTGTCAAATAACTCCAGCATTTGAAGAGAAAGAAATAAAAGGGAGAGACAGTCAGGTCACAGGTATCTGTTTATCTGGCAAAGAACAGGTTAGGAACCAGGCATAAATGTTTAAAATAACTGTCGACTAGTAAATTTTACATAGTTCTTTCTTGAATGAACAGCTAACATGATGTTAAGGCTTCATGTGCCAGAAATCAGTCAGATCTGGATTCAAACCATGGCTCGACCAATCACTAGCTATGCTACCACAGGCAAGTTACTTAACCTCTCAGTTTTCTCAATTGTAAAATGTGGGCAGTCATAAAACAATATATAAATAAGTGTTCCAGCCCAGACATGACGGCTCATGTCTGTAATGCTAGCACTTTGGGAGGCCTAGGCGGGTGTTTTGTTTGAGCTCAGGAATTAGAGACCAGCCTGGGCAATGTGGTGAAACCCTGTCTCTACTAAAAATACAGAAAACTAGCTGGGCGTGGTGATGTGTGTCTGTGGTCCCAGCTACTTGGGAGGCTGTGCTGGGAGGATCACTTGAACCCAGGAGGCAGAGGTTGCAGTGAGCTGATATGGCACCACTGCACTCCAGCCTGGGTGACAAGAGCGAGATTCTGTTTCAAAAAAAAAAAAAAGAGTGCCGGGCCAGGCACAGTGACTCACGCCTGCAATCCCAGCACTTTGAGAAACTGAAGCAGGTAGATCACTTGAGTCCAGGAGTTCAAAACCAACCAAGGTAAGATAATAACCTGGGCAAATGGTGAAACCCTGTCTCTATAAAAAATATAAAAACTTAGCTGGGGGTGGTGGCATGTGCCTGTAGTACCAGTTCTCCCAAAGGCTGCAGTAGGAAGATCACCTGAGCCTGAGAGGTTGAGGCTGCAGTGAGCCATGATGGCACCACTGCACTCCAGCCTAGGCAACAAGTGAGATCTTGCCTCAAAAAAAAGAAAAAAAATTCACAAACAACTCCTGGCATGATGACTGACATAGTGCATACTGTAAATGTTGGTTATTAATATGATATTTAATGGACTATATTATATTGCCAGACAAGACTGGCTAAGACTCATATTTACTTACTTTTTTTTTTTTTTTGAGACGGAGTTTCGCTCTTGTTACCCAGGCTGGAGTGCAATGGCATGATCTCGGCTCACCGCAACCTCCGCCTCCTGGGTTCAGGCAATTGTCCTGCCTCAGCCTCCTGAGTAGCTGGGATTACAGGCACACGCTACCAAGCCCAGCTAATTTTTTGTATTTTTAGTAGAGACGGGGTTTCACCATGTTGACCAGGATGGTCTCGATCTCTTGACCTCATGATCCACCC